>NC_063332.1:148917195-148936853 GCF_021869965.1 Rhincodon typus | reverse complement strand
ACTGGGCAATATTGTTGGTCTTCAACTCCTTTTTCTTTTGATGTTCCCCTCAAAACAAAGCATGCCCCAGGCACGAAACAGAAGACAGTCTACACTTTAAAGGTTTTGGGGTAGCAATTTCTGAACTTTCTTCTGCTGTGATCTCTGGCATTTATCCCCATCCTGACGGTCACTTTGCGTGGCCGATATGGTACAGGTGCACGGAGTCCACCCATTTCAATGAGAAGACTCGAAATAGCCAAGAAGTTTTCTAAAGCAATAAAGAAAGCTGCACTTTCCCAATGATTGTTTGAGAAACGTGAAACTTTCCTAACGTCTCATAAGGGATCTGCAAGCTGGGAGCTGTAGCCGTGGCATATTGGGTGGAATCCCAAACGTAAGCCCACAGACATGCACTCCAAAAGCTGGCTGTTAAAGTTAGGAAGATCCCCTTCTCCTTTGAAAATGAGAGAATTAACAGGAGGTCTAATGGTCCTGTGTTCCGCTCCTGATTCTTGGCAAATCCATCTGAGCTGTGCCCTCCTGCTTCCCGGGGCGTCGTAATGTTTCGAATGATTTTTCGACAGGTAAGAGAGACTCTTTAGAAAAGAAACACATTTGAAGAAAATCTGATTTAGAAAACATACGCTCTTGGTAAATCTGCACAGTGAAGCAATTGGAAAGGTTTTCATTTGCCATAAATAACATTTTTTACAGTTGTCACCTGATACTATCAACAGTCACAGTTGTTTTTGTACCGAAGCTACTGAGGAATGTCATTATTTTCAGCTGTTCAGACGGGGTAATAGGGCAGCCTTGGCAGATGGAGGAGAAGTTTAGAGTTGAGAACTGGCCGCCAAAGCAGTGATTGTTTTTCCTGATAACTAGAAACCCTGTGGAATAGAAGCAGAGACAGTGAGCTGCTGCTGTAATTTAAACAATCTAAGTAATGGCTCTGAAATTTAAAAATAAAAGATTGGTGCGCTATTTTAACTAATCGTATACAAAAAAACAGAGTAAAGGCTACCTAAACCAGCTTGCTGCAAATTTCACGTCATCGTACATAGTATAGATACTGTTGGCCAGACTTGAGGTTGTAGGTTTGCTTGTTGAGATTGTACATGTGACTGGGAGGTGATGGCCTTGTGGTATTTTTGCTGGACCATTCATCTGGACACCCAAGTAATGTTCTGCGGACCTGGGTTTAAATCCTGTCATGGCTGATGGTTAGAACTTGATTTTGATAAAAATCTGGAATTCAAAGTCTAATGATGACCATGATTCCATTAGCAATTGTTTGGTAAAACCTATCTGGTTCACTAATGTCCTTTAGAGAAGGAAACTGCCATCTTTACCTGGTCTGGCCTACATGTGACCCAATGTGTTGACTCTCAATGAGCCTCTTATGGGATGGGCAATGAATTCTGGACCATATCCTGTCAATGAATTCCTGAAAAAACCTGTACTTCTAGTTAGCAAGTTTTATTGCAGGCCCAGGTGGAAATAGAGCACTTTCTCAAAATATTATTTGAAAATTCTCCGTAGATGCTTAAACAAAACAACATCCAGGAACTTTATGAAGCTGATTTGCCATCCCACATTTTGAATAAACTTCCAGACAGACTACTGAAGGTAGAAACCATGCAACCATATAAGAAATAAGCGAATGCTCCGTTTGAGAGTTATTTGAATCTCTTGATGTGGATTGATTAAGATGAATTTAATGGTAGGCAATTGTATTACCATTTTGTGATTTTTGCATGAAGCTGATATTTGACTTTATCCCAAAATTAGCACAAAATAGGTTGTGTATCTGATTTCAAGGTTGTTATCATGAGAACACAAGTCACTTTCATGGTTGTGCCTTCTTTCCATATTTTAGGTTGAACTGACAGTCGTCAGGGAGTACACAGAGAGAGAGAGAGAGAGAGCTCACATGCAGAGAGGGAGATGAGAAGAAAATGAGAAAAAATGGCAGGGAATCTGGAGATTGCTCCATTGAGCCTATGTCAGTTTATAGGAAGGAAGGTAAAAAAAGAATTGGGCTGAGCAACAACTATAAAGATTTAAAGAAACCTCCTCCTCACCCCCAAATTAGGGTAGCATGGTAGCTCAGTGGCTAGCACTGCTGTTGCACAGGGACCCAGGTTCGATTCCACCCTGAGGTGACTATCCGTGTAGAATTTGTACATTCTAGCTATGTGTATGCGGGTTTTCTCCCACAATCCAAAGATGTGCAGGTTAGGTGGTTTGGCTGTGCTAAATTGCCCAGAGTGTCCAGGGATGTGCAGATTAGGTGAATTAGCCATGGGAAATGCAGGGTTATAGGGACAGTGGGACAGTGTGGAATGCTTTTTGGAGTGTTTGTTGCAGGCCTGATGGGCTTGCTTTCACGCTGTAGGGATTTTATGATAAAAAATGCAAATTAAATGCTTAATTAGGCCCTTGTCTGTTTTAGGTTGCCTATTTGAGACCCATGAGAGAGTCCTGAAGGTTTGGGCAGTCAGTAGACAGGCAATTGTTTCTTGAATTATCACCCACGTCTGGCCTACTTTCCAACATAAAGCTGAGTAGAAGGCAGCTGAAGATTGTCTACCATGACTCTCAAAGCATTGAACTCTGTGTAACATCATAACCTGTGTGCGCATAGGGTCTGACGAAGAGGGTTCGATGTTCAGTACTGGCTAAAGTAGATTAGTTCGGTTGCATAATTTAGTAATGTTTGGATTGCATCTCTCATAATGCACCAACAACACCAGTTATCAGGTAATATTCTGAAGGTTAGCTGACCATTCATTGTGCTCAAGAAATTTCCACAGTGGAGGGCTATTAGTATCTGACAAGACCCAAGGACATTTTGAGGTGCTGTGCAAAGCATTTGAGAAAATGCAGGTTTCCAAGATTAAGAAACAGGCATCAAATGCCAGTTGTGTAATTTTCTGATTGAAGGAGTCTAACCTCTTGGGAACAAAGCTGTAATTGGCACATCTGGCAACAGAAAAAAATTGTTATCTAGGCTTTAAGGACGCTGGTGTCCATTTCTAGGAACCCTGTCTAAAAATGAACTGTTTATGAGCGTAGTTAAGTCAGGGTTGGCAGTGACCTGTAGCTATTAGGCTTATTTAACATTTGACTCATATGATAAATGGGTGTTTATCAGCCACCGACTGAGGAACCATGAAGCCTCTCCAGGCTGAAGAGTAAGTAAAACCTTCAGCTTCTAAGTGAGCTCTTTGTAGATGAAGCAAAGATAATCAAGTTCTACTGGAGTTCATTACTTTAGTCTGGGAGACTTTATGTGCTCTTCCAAGTACCTTAACAATTAACTGTCCCTCATTCCTAGCTGGCAAAAGTTTCTTTGAAGCTTTATAGAGACGCACTGGGTGGGATTCTCAGCGAAGCCCAAACATTCCATCAGACGTACCCCCTTGATGTGGGGGAGAATGCAGGTGTAAAACTCAGAATCCTCATGTGACTGGATTCCATTCTATTTTTCAAAACCCATGCAACAGCTTCTTATGAGAAATGTCCAGAATCTCACTGAAAGTGCAAGCATCCTACATGCATTTGGAAAACTGTCTTTGAGTCTCTCTCTTTCTCTCTCTCTCTGAACATTTGCATAAGTATAAATATACAGTTAAATGGATTATATATTTGATCCATTTATCGGAATGATTTTGCAAAGGTTACTGATTATTTTTCTTGATTGAAGCCAATTTGAACAGGCTTCCTTGGAAACCCCCTGCTCCAATCATTTAAACAGAGTTCCTTTGAAACATAGTCGATACCTGAACATTTAAAATTTATTTACATGACAAATCCCTTTGCTGTGATTAATTCATCCAAACAGTTAACAAGGTGTCTGATGCCTTTTCAAGCACTTTCAGTGGGAAAGGAAACCTCCACAATCCTGAAGTTAGTTGCAATTCAGATAAAAGTTCACTGTGTAACTTATTGAGTTCACATACATTTGTCTGTGATTTTCAGTGTGAAAATTAGCAATTGTGCTGTCTAAATGCTTACTATATGATGAATTTGACTATGTGTGATGCTAAGCATGTGCTATATGAATATGCCAGTGCAATCCCAATGGTGTAACAGCAGTCCCCATAGTGCAGTTGTCCACGTACTGAACTTGCCTGTACTGTTGAAAGGTGGGAGTTGGGCTGAGGATGAAGGTAGCAGCAATTTACTTGGGGTAACGACTGTGGGTTTTCTTGTCTGCGGGAACTTTGTTGGAAATACTGTCTGCACCCCTGCCCACTCACAAAAATGGTGTAAGCAAAATATTGCAGTCAGGGTTTCTTCAAAGTTCCCACATTTCTTTAGCAACAATAAAAAAGGAAAGATGTGCATTTATGTAGCACTTTTGACAAGCAAAAGTTGTCTCAAAGGACTTTACAGCCAATGATATACAGTTGAAAAGCAGACACTGTGACAATATAGGAAATAAGTCATCCAATTTGCACACAATAATCTCACACAAATAGCAAAGTTATAATAACCGGGTAATCTATATCTTGTGTAGAAGAAGTTCTGAAGAAGTGGAATACTGGGGTCAAAATGTTAAATGTTTTTCTCTCTCCGCGGATGCTGAAAGACCTACTGACATATGAAGAAAGGCTGAATCGACTGGGCTTGTACTCACTAGAATTTAGAAAAGTGAGGGGCAAGTCTGATAGAAACATAAAATCCTGATGGGGCTGGACGGGTCAGACGCATGAAGTATGTTCCTGATGTTGGGGAAGTCCAGATCTAGGGGTCACAGTCTAAGAACAAGGGGTAAACCATTCAGAACTGAGATGAAGAAAAAGTTCTTCACTCAGGGAGTTGTGAACCTGTGGAATTCTCTCCCACTGGTATCTGTCAGGGCATCTTCATTAGACATATGCCTTGCAGCTAAAGGGATCAAGGGGTATGGAGAGAAAGCGGGAGTGGAGATACTGAAATTGCATAATTATCCATGATCATATTGAATGGTGGTGCAGGCTTGAAGAGCCAAATGGCCTACTGCTGCACCTATTTTCTATGTTTTTCCAGCATTTAATGAGTTTGTTTCTGTATTTTGTGATGCTGATCGAGGAACTAATATTGACCAGGATGCCTCTCAGGTTTTTTTATTGAAATGGGGCAGTGGGATTGCTTACCTCTGTCTGAAAGAGCAGACAGAGCCTGGGTCTAACATGTCATCCAAAAGACTGCAACGCCAGCAGTGCAATGCTCCCACAGTATTCCACCAGTATGACAGCTTTGGGTTTTAAGCACAAATGCTGGAATGAGACTTAAACTGGAATCTTAAACCCCAGAGGCAAGACTCCTACCAAGTGCACACTCAGCTTGTTTTAGTCAGTGGGAAATTGGGAAAAGAAATGTGAAACTGGAACGTGGGCTTGTATCTGTTACTACCATATGACAGCTGGTGTGACGTTACTTAACTAATGAAATCAGTCTGGCATCGGAAGCATTCATACAATATTGTATTATCAACGTGACACTTGGCATGGTGCAATGTGATAAATTTAGTGTAATAATACCATAAGATTAATTGTCTGAATTCCTTTCATGGTGTAGAGGAGAACGGTCTTACCTGAAATGGTACTTGGAGTACTAGGGTCATTACATACTTAAAACCATTTTAAAAATGTATCATTTTGTAGCAGCATTCTCAGTGCCAAATATCTCTGGGAACCAGCCTTGTTTAAGAGCTGAAAAGCAAACAGAAAACAGAAGACTCAACAGGACCGGCAGCATCTGTAGAAGGAGAAACAGTGTGGATGTTTCAGGCTGATCAACTTTCATCTGAACTAGAAAAAGTTAAAGTACAGAGTCAGTGAGTCAGTGGGTAGGGAAAATTTGATTTGATATGGTTTGATTTATTATTGTCACATGCACCTGAATATAGTGAAAAGTTTTGTTTTGCATGTAGTACAGGCAGATCATACCATACAAAGACACAAAGATAACAGGGTGATTGAACAGAGCGAGGAATATAAATTTACAGTTGCGAGGAAGGAGTACAAAAGCAAGATCACCATTAAATTTGAACTTTGAGAGATCCATTCAGAATTTCAATAACAGCAGGGTAGAAGTTGTTCTTGAACCTGTTAGTACAAATGTTTAAGCTTTTGAATTTTATGCCTGATAGAAGAGATTATGACCAGGATAGGAGGGGTCTCTGATGATGTTGGCTGCCTTTTCACAACAATGAGAGTGTAAGTAGAGTCAATGAGTGAACGATTGGCTTGAGACATGGTCTGGGCTCAGTTCTATATAGAATCCTTTCAGTATGAAAGACAGCCATTCTGCCCATCAACTCCACACTGATCCCCCCCGAAGGGCATCCTACCCAGACCTACCCCATCATCTAGTCCCTGTAACCCTATATTTCCCATGGCTATTCACCTGGACTGCGCATCCCTGGATACTGTGGAAATTTAGCACCCAAACTGCACGACTTTGGACTGTGGGAGGAAACTAGAGCACCCAGAGGAAACTCATGCAGACATGGGGAGAATATGCAAACTCTACACCAAGGATGGAATCGAACCCGGGTCCCTGACGCCATGAGGGGGCAGTGCTAACCACTGAGCCACTGGGCTGCCCCAGCCTATGATAGAATGGAAGGCAGGAGAGAATAAGTATGTGTTTCTTGATTTCAATTCCAGGCCAGGAAGAATTCCAAATCAGGAAGCTGGAAGTGACCCTAACGGAATCCTGGAGGAGATTTTTGAGAAGGTCGTGATGAGGTGCTGTGCCCAACCTTAACTCTTTGAAACCTTACACCTTTTTTTTAGAATAAAGCAGAATAGAAATTTATTGTCACGTGTACTTTTACATGAAAAGTTTTACAGTGATAAGTTATATAAGAAGCCTTGCTGCGGCATTTTCATCAATGACAGAAGGAATACATTACACTAAAAAAAACAGTAAAATTAAAACAAAGCTTATCACAGTTCAGTTAACAGCTCCTGGTCTCATGGAAAACTGATTTAAGGAATGTTGAAATACCCTGCAGACGCAGCCGGATAGTTCTTAATTGATCGCCTTACTGGAAGAGCAACTGGACTGAACTTACCAACCATGTCTTCACTGGATAATTCTTGTCCCCACAGAGCCATTCATGGAGGCTAGAGTGAAGAGTTGATCTTCCTCAGTTGGCCTCAGTATGAAAGGTTCCTGGGAGCTCCCTGCCAACATGTCATACACCTGCAGCATCCATTGTGGTTGTTGCAAAAATGGCATTTTAAGTGAATGGAATCTCCCCCTGTTAGCAGATGCACTCAGTTGCTTTGAGGGAGATTTGATGGCCACACATGGTCTCTCTATTACAGCCTGCTCAAAATCTATGTCCAACTGTAAGTGAGCTATATTAGGATCCTGTTTAATGGTAATAGCAAGAAACATTAACTGTAGAAAATAGTATCAAGTGCATGCAGAAATTTTTGAATAAAGGGTCCGACTTCAGTTACACGAAGCATGGAGATAAGGGTGATCTTCTCTGAGCTTTGGGTGTCCAGAATGTTGTTGGGGTAAAAGGATAGGGTATCAGATGGGCAAGATGCTCATTAAGTAGAGTGCCAGGTGGGTGGTAATCCGCTTAAGTGATGCTTATGGTCAATTGCAAGAGAGAGGATTGAAGCAACAGTGGATAAAGGAGGGTGTCGGGGTCAACAGGGTGGGCATCTATGCTGATGGGTAGATGAATGTTGGGTCCAGTGATGGAGGGGAGGTTGGTCCAATGTAGTGGTGCTGGGGTATGTTGGAAATGGGGTGAGTTAACAGAGATGGCAAATCAAGGGTGGACATATTGCTGCTACTGGCTGTGAAGGAACCTGTCACATCTCATATTTCACTTGGGAACCCTGTAGCCCAAGGGTATCAATGTGGACTTCACAAGCTTCAAAATCTCCCCTCCCCCAACCGCATCCCAAAACCGGCCCAGCTCGTCCCTGCCTCCCTAACCATCCCTCCCACCTCAAGCCCCACCCCCATCTCCTACCCACTAACCTCATCCCGCCTTCTTGACCTGTCCGTCCTCCCTGGACCGACCTATCCCCTCCCTAACTCCCCACTTACACTCACCTTTACTAGCTTCATCCCTGCCTCTTTGACCTGTCTGTCTCCTCTCTACCTATCTTCTCCTTTATCCATCTTCTATCTGCCTCCCCCTCTCTCCCTATTAATTTCAGAACCCCCTTCCCCTCCCCCATTTCTGAAGAAGGGTCTCGACCCAAAACGTCAGCCTTCCTGCTCCTCTGATGCTGCTTGGCCTGCTGTGTACATCCAGCTCTACACCTTGTTATCTCAGATTCTCCAGCATCGGCAGTTCCTACTATCATTGGAAGGACCTCATCATTGCTCATCTTTCCTTCTGCTTCTTCTGGAAGTTTTCTGACAGATTCTCCAGCTGTGAGAGAAAGGAGAGAGTTGTGAAAATGAGAAATAGTTTGTATCGAAGGGATTGAAGGGCAACAATGGAGGGAGACTGAGACATGGATGTGAGAGGGCAAAAAGACAAAGGTAATTGTGACTGTTGACTGTTCAGATGGGGATGTGCAGAGGAACCTGGAGAGAATGAGTGCAGCTGAAAGTGTATTGTCTCTTGAAAAGTTGCACAGAACACTGGAAAAGTCAATTTTTGGGCATGGCAACTGGAAGTGAGATGTCACTCACCTTTCCCTCCCTCCTGGCTCCTTGAACCTCTCAGAACAAATTATAATCCTGCTGTTCATTTCCAATCCTTGCCTGCTTGGTTTTGGATGATGACCTTTAGAAATATCACCTCACTTCAGTTCGACAAATCCAGTAACACGATCTCGAGCTCAAAACCAAAAACATGCAAGGGGTGTGTAGGTGATGGTATTAGTCGGGGTGGGAGAAGTTGTCAGTGGGAACAGCCTTCCTAAGCCTCATTTCCATTCCTAAGTATTGTTGAAACCTCAGGAATCACTGCATGGTTCACCCACTTGGATCCATTCCCGAGGTTCCCTTAACTGAAAATTCCTCCGTTCATAGATGTGTTATGTCATTCCACCTGTCCTCTTAGGAAACCGAGAAACAGAGTGTGAGTGTTGCAGTTGACTAAAAAGCCATGGTAAAGTCAGCTTCACAAGTAAACAGGTTACAGCCTTATTCACAGACTGCCTACTGCATATGAGTCTCAAACGTTCACATCTCTCATAATCTGGTACTGCCGACATAGTGTTAATAATTATTAATGTCTACACCTTAGTGCTCCTTGGGAATGGTGCAGAGGTATTATGGAGCTCCTAATGAGTATAAATGTATTTCATTTCCAGATTCCCTGAATTCCACAAATCAATGGATCCAATTGGCCTTCCAAACCTCTGGCTGCTAATTTCTTCGGTTTATTCAGAATCCTTAGATGAGTCAAAAATGGCCCCTCCCTAATTGCGATGGCACTTTCTCACAGTGAATAAGGTAAAATATAACAAAGAACACAATGAAACTAGATGTTGAATCACAGTTCTATTAAACTGTCCATTCTATCAGTCAGCAGCAATACTTTTTCAATGCCACTCATGGAGTTGGTGCAATTTCAGCCGCATAATGGATAAAATTTATCTCAATATATTGCTTGCAATTGCTTATGAACTAGTGCTACAGTATTACTCTCAAAACTTCATATGCATTGGACATGTTAGTAGCTACCTGGTTAACATCGTTTCTCATGGAAATAAAGACAGGGATTAATTTACATCAGTTTAGACATTGTGTTATCAATACAATATAACTAACCTAAAACATCTTGGAAATTTAATGTTTATTACTGTTTGGTGTGGGGTAGCGTTCAGACACATATGAGTTGTGACACCCTGCAACATTAGAATAATTGGCAGCAAAGTGTTTTGTTTCCATTATAAAACTGGTAGCTCGAGGTGAGGTAACATTATAGCTATATTTCTTACCTTTACTGTTGAAAGATTATTCCTGTTATGGTACTTCATTATCGCTGTGAATTCACTTCATTCACAGTTTATTTAATTTGGATTAAGTGTCACAAGCAGTGAATGGAATTTTTATTCTGAAGCTGTAGCTGATGATTGAGAAGAAGCATTATGCTAACTATAAATTTCATCTGTGTTAAAATTGGACTCTTTGTTTTTCAGCATTGCTGCTTTCCCTCTTCCTCAGGGAGGTGAAGTTTCCAGGGTGGCTATTGCCTCTAAATGATTCTGCAAACATGATGGATTCATGTGATCAAACAATTAAAGATAACCTCTTGGACTCCAGTGGAAAGGAGTTACTTGCCTTTTGGGCAACTTTCCCATTTTTCCTCCTCACTCTCTGCTGTTGTTTATCAGCCTCATGTTTGACTACATGCCTGCATTCATTCAGAATGGATATTCTTTAAGCAGGCAAAAAAATAGATATTTGAACAGATATTTCATTAAAGATTCATTTGGAGTTTTCCGTCAGCCCTGTCTGGATACAGAAAAAAAAAAATCACTCTGTGTGAAGTACAACTGAATTACCCAATTGAATCCTTTACCTTTGACAAGAATGTTCAATGTTTTTGTATTAACATCAGTGCACTAAGACTTTATTTGGTTGAAATATTCTTAAATGAATAAAAATATTAGAAACTGAGAAGCTGAAACAATGACAACATTTCAGCAGTCATATTGTGCCATATCAAATGAAAACAACAAGTCTGTCAAAGATCCCTTTTGCAGTTGCAATTGCAACAGGGGAACTAAACTGTAATGACCAAGTATGAATTAAAGTTCCATCTCTAGTCTGCGCTGCTCCCAGCTGATGTACACACTCTTTGTACCCGTGAGCTTAGGCTCAATGGGAATCATCACAGTCCACTGACTCCTGCTAAAAATGAGTGAAAGTAACAGTGGGCTCAGCTGTGATAACCCCCACACTCCCCTCCTCAGTGAAGAATATCCTGCCATCTCTCACTGTTTAAGCTCATTCATGGAGCATGGTCACTTGGGCAACGTGCTGGAATGGTGCCAGCACTGTATTTAACTGCACGCAGCATGAGCTGGCACTTTCAGCAAGAGAGATGAAGGGGATAGAAGGAGAAAGCAAACAAAATTCATGATTGACTATTTCATGCTGCAATCATGTTTCTGGACTGTGGAATAGATTTATTTGGCTGTGCCTTAAAGGAGGTGAACTCCATTGTGTGTAATATAAAGTGACTTGTCTGAAAAACTCTTAGCGTCTTTGCAAATATAGTTCCCAGCAATAAAATACGTTTGATTTTACTCACATGCAATGTGAAGCTCCAATTTCATGCCCATAGCCAAAAATATTGATTCTACAGGGTGACATAATGGACAGATTAATATTACTGAATTATGATTTCTCAGTTCATTTCACTTTTGAATACTTTACTTGCCTCCTTAGTATGAAGATATAACAGATTCCAAATTCTCTTGTCTGTTAGGTTTATGGGATTTTACCACAATTAGAGAATGTAAGTTAAATATCACATATTAAGTTAGTTAAGTGCATACATGTAAAATGTAAAAATTTATTTTATGTTTAAAGGCATGAAAATTATTCTGAATTGGACTAAAGAAAATCATAATCCTTTATATGGCCCAATGTCATACTCTGTGAATGGCATTCTGACAGAACAAAAATTTGACAATGGGGGAAGGGAGTTGAAATTCTTCCCATCCATAATTTTACAGGCAACAGTTGATTCGATTGTAAAATAGGAGTCAGCATTTTTGATCAAAGAGGAACTTCATCCCTTCGTAGTCTTAAAGTAATATATGTTTTACCTAAGAAAGTAAACACCTTCTGTAGCTTGTAAACTGGGTTCAGGTTGTTAAGTAAAAGAATGAAAATAAACAGACAAAATGTGCCACATAAAGTTGGATATTAACAGACACTACACATTTTAGGTAGGGTTGAATGTCATTGGGTGGTGGGACGGCACAAGATGGTGGATGGAAGCCCAGGTCTCTTTATATGTTGGGTAGTTCAGTGTGCATCTTTTAAATATTGGCAATTTTAGTTTCCAAGCCTGGATTTAGCCTAATTGACAGACCTGACACCTAGTAAGGCAGGAAGGCAGGACAGGAGCAGAGAGGTCTTATCCACAAGCTGGGAATGGGATAGGGAAAAGTCGAGTGGTGGGCAAGGGATAAGTGGAAGGCGGTTCTACAGTTTGATGCTTGGTTTTTTAGATTCCCAAACCTGGATGAGCAGTTGGGAGGTTTGGTCCAATCCTTGGTGTCTTTATTCTTTCAAAGGTGGGCTGCCTGATATAATGGAAGCCTGGGATTCTTGGGATAATACTCCTCTTTGTAGTTCACAAGCAGTGCTTGAAAGGCACTGATTTTGCCTCTGAGCTGTCCTTACCTTCCTTTAACTGAGTATTCCAAGTCCTATGAAAATTGATCAGTTACTGTAGAAACCACAAAGTAGAACAAATCAGAGGTTTCTAGTCTGATAAAAGTATTTAACTTGCTAACCTACCTCCTGAGAGAAGAATAACTGCTTTCCCATTGTCCAAGCTCTACTAAACTTGGAAGTGGTTGGGTTAGAGGTCATTCAGGCTCTGATTTCAGATTTTAATATTTGTTCTGTGCACAACCAATTTCATTTTTTGCCTGTTAAATTGAAGCTAAAGCTACTATTTCACTTGTATATGCAATATATCCATGAGTCCCATGTGATACTAATGGGACAGCATGAGGGTCGAGACCCACAGCTGTTCACAATCTAAATAAATAAATCAAATATGGAGACAAAATGTCACATTTCCCAATTTACTGATTGCACAAAACTAGTTGGGAATTAAGTCGTGAGGCAGATGCAAGCTAGCTAGCTTCAAGGGAACTTGGACAGGCTCATTGAACGGACAAGAACATGGCAGATGGAATATAATGTGAACAAATGTTCGATTACCTACTTTGGCAGAGAAACTAGAGAGACAGAATATTTCTTAAGTAGTGAGAGGATGGGATGCGTGGATGATCAAAATGTGTCCTTGTTCATGAGTCACTAACGTTCACTATCATTCAGCTACAGAAGGCAATTAGGAAAACAAATGCTACATTAGCTTTCATTTGTGAAGGGATTTGAGAACAAGATCAAAGACATCTTGCTGTCATTGTGTAGGGATAGCAAGAACTGCAGATATTGGAGTCAGAGATAACACAGTGTGGAACTGGAGGAACACAGCAGGCCAGGCAGCATCAGAGAAGCAGGAAAGTTGATGTTTCGGTCAAAGGGTTCTGACCTGAAATGTCAACTTTCCTGCTCCTTTGATCCTGCCTTGCCTGCTGTGTTCCTCTAGCTCCATACTGTGTCATTGTGTAGAGCCTTGGTGAGACTTCACCTGGAGTGTTCTGTCAACAACTGAGCATTTCCAAGACTGAAATCAATAAATTTCTGGATGCTAATGACACTAAAGACTATGAGAATGGTGTTTGAAAGTGGCTTATTAAGTAAATGATCAGCCATGATCAAATTAACTGGTGGAGTAAGCGTGATGGCCTACTACTGCTCCTCTATTCCTATTCTTAACAAATTACAATCAGGTACTCTGTACAATAAAATAAGATCTAGGTTTGTCAAATAAGTGCTGGGGAAACTAATCCTTATTTTTCATCAATATTAGGCATGTTTATGTAGGTACAATGTGGATTAGACATGGTGTGGGTCCCCAGGTAAATAGTGCTGTAAAGCTTGCCATCTGCTTTAATGGGGAGGTGAGATGAGTAATTACCTGCTGAACTCAGCATGAATAAGTGCAATTTCTCCTATATGTGTCAGAATGTAAATAGTTCCTTCTCATCAGTCTCTGTCTCAGTGAATGAAGGAAGTTCCAATCTTTAGAAATGGAAAGCTTTTATAACAGACTATCTGAGGATTATTGTATGGTAAAAAGGGTTCATTAAACATGCTGGCATCAGTTTTCCTCTGACTAATATTCACTGCATGCAGCTCAAGCAGTTATTATTCAAGCAAAGACCTTATCTGGATCTGCAGTAATAGTGAAGGCCTTTCACTGGAGAATGTAAAAGACAGGATTACCCTTTGCAAGACCTGAAGAACAACTGGCGGATTAGGTATTCCTAAAGGTCTTCAAAAGTAGACTAAAAATGAATCTCAGAAGTGTGAATTTGCTGTTTCCCACAGACCAGACTTCTTGGATCTTCTCTGTGTTTGCTTGCCAGTTTAATGCCAATTAGTGCTAAGTTACACAGTTTAGTGTTGTGGACTTTCTTCCACGCAGAATCAATTTGGCTCTGCCTGTACTCATTTTGCTTGGAACTTTTTGTGGCAGTTAGAGGCAAGATTTTCATTTCATTGGTTGGTCAGGACTTGAATTCAGATCCCACAGAGGGGAAAAAGACTGAAGGTTTAACCTTACTGCATATCCTAGCATTGCAATTCAAAATTTGCTTGTTCACAGTATTGGAGAATCACTTTGATGATCTGTTAATTCCCAACAGCTTTACTCGGTAAACGTAATTTGACATTTCCGTAGCAACGATTTCTTTCATCCAGTGGTTCAAATTCATTTTTATTCTTTTCCATATTATCCTCCAACAGATCCAAAATGCCGCACTTTCGTTTGTCAGAAAGCATAGTTTAGAAAGCAACTTATTCTGAAAAAGGATTTAAAATATGGTAATACAGATATTGTACCTACAGAACAACCACAACTGTGGAACCTGTAAAGATTTATTTTAGCAGAATTGTTTGAAGCTGCAGCAACTACAGTGCCAAGGTGGTTTTCAGACTCTAGGGTGCCCGCCTTACATCATGGTTAATGTAATACAACTGAGCAAATATAGAAAGATTTTTTTTAATAGTTATGAATTTAGTAAAACATCCCCATTATAATTATTTGAAAACCTTGTTAATTCTGTCAAGTAATGTTGACATTGCCAGGTTCACACAAGCCAACATAGCAATTACTTTTAAAAATAACTTTCTTCTTTGTGAAGTTTTAAAAGTTTCTATTCTGAAACTTTAAGTCACATTTAAGCAACTGTTTTCTACTGACACCAGAGTTTCTGAATCAGTTAAACTTCAGATTACGTTGATTGGTAATAGAGTTACTAATGTTAGTCTTCTTTGTCGCCATGCATGTTAATGGCTACTCTTCATATTTATGAGCTGGCTTTTATTGTCTCCTAGGGCAGGAAAGCAGTATTGGTAGCTGTAAAATTGTACTTTACAGTGAAGTTCCCAGGAGGCACACAGCTGTCCTATCCTTTCAGCAAATTTACCAGTGGCTGTGGAGGCATGGCAACTGGGGCCTTTAAGTGGCCAATTAATGACCACGTAAAGGTATTCTCCTATTGCTACTCGAATTTTACCCCTAGCCGACAGAGAGGACAGTAAACTGTCTAAAGCAACAGATTTTACTGGGCAGGATACTGACCTGATAATATTCATGGCTTGTTTCTGTTTTAGACAACTTGAGCTTATCGGAGGGTGCTCCCAGGATTTTGCTCCCCATGTTTTTTACCTTACTCCTGCCTTGGACATCCCAGTTCCCCAGCTCCTTGAATCTCCCTTTCTACGTGGTGCTTGCCAGAATTGGCTGGGTGAGATCCTGGACTTGCCTCACACTCTGACTCCATTGCAGAATGCTTATTTCTGGGGGTCACTGCAGTTTCAGCAGCGGTCAATCTTCCTGGTGGCGCTGTTGGGACAAGAAACCATCCTGCCATTTGATTAGTGACCAGCCCTTGGAGGCCACACTTCTAACCTGATGATATCAGAAGTTCTGATTCAGGCCAATGAAAATTGCAAGGATTGGCCAAGCAGGGCAGAGTTCACCCTTAATATTCAGCAAGCACTTGGCTTAAAATTTAACTGTTAGTTTTATGAAATTAAAATTAATTCCATTAAAATAATATTTCTATCAGGTGGGAATATTTGCACTAGTGAGGCTTGTGAGGACTACGAATAATTGATTGAACTGTTTTTCTACTGCTTATGTGCCGTGCTGTGGGTTACCCTTCTGTCCTATTTCATTGTAGTTTATGATGTGGAGGTGCTGGTGTGGGACTGGGGTGGACAAGGTCAGAAATCACACGACACCAGGTTATAGTCCAACAGGTTTATTTGAAAACACAAGCTCTCAGAGACTCAGTCCTTCTTCAGATGTTAGTGAGAGAGGTAGTGTCAGACACAGAATTTATAAGTAAAAGATCGGAGATCCATACCATTGATGAGGATGTACTAAACAAACCTAAGATGCTATTAAATCTTTAATCAATTAGGTATAATATGTATATATGAATCACCAAATTCCTTTTAAGTCACAATCCTTAGAGAACTAAAGATTTTATCCGTGTAAAGAAGAGGTGACATTTTCGATCAGACAATGCATGTTAGGTGTAAGACCTTAAAATATGAGCTCGTCTCTTAGTTGGAAGATTAGATAAACAGATTATTTAAATGGAGAGAGATTACAGAATGTTGCAAGTCAAAAGGGACCTGACTGTCCTTGTACATGAATCACAAGAGGTCAGAAAGCAGGTTACAATAAATAAATGGGATGTTGTTTTTTATTGCAATATGCATTGCAATATAACCGCAGGGAAATCTTGCTATGGGGAATTGGTGGGACTGTATTGAGCGTTGTGTGTATTATTTGGTCTCCTTACTTAAGGAGGGAAACACTTGCATTGCAGATAGTTCAGAAAACATTCACTAGGCTGATTCCTAGGGATGAAGGTGCTTGTTTTTTCTTTTAAGAAAGGTACAACAGGTTGTGCCTATACTCACTGGAGTTTAGATGAATGAGAGCTGTTCTTACTGAAACACAGAAGATCCCGAGGGTCTTTAAAAAGGACAGATGCTGAGAGGATGTTTCCCATTGTGGTGGAACCTAGAACTAGAGAGCACAGGTTTAAAAAGTGGAGCATCCCATTTAAGAATTAGACAAGAAGAATTTATCGCCTTTTGTCGGGCTCTTCCTTACAAGCAGTGGGATTAGAATTTCCGAGGAGAACAGACATCCCACTTCTGACTACATGAACATGTACCATCCTGCTAAGAATTGTTTGTAAATGTACCTTTACAATTTATATGTTATTGAAAGTTGTACTTTTACACTGCTGCTGCAAAATGCTGTAGACTGACCATGCATGTTCAGTAGTTAAATAACTCTAAGGCTATCTGAGTGTTTGTATGAGCAGCAGTTAATGAGGAACAGGCTGAAAGGAAATAGTGTGCAGCAAGTGTACTACGGCTATTTAACCAGTGAGTAGTCTTGCCTTGGCAGGTTTTCTCAGGTTGGCAATGATTCTTCACAACTGCCTCTAGATAATGCAGATAAATAGGCCCTGCTCCATTTTCAAGCATTTACCAACCTCATCATTAAATCCTTACTCCCTTTGAACCAGAGAGTATTTTTATCCATCAGATAGCTGATGATATAATGATACCTGGAGTTGAGCATAACCCATTCTCAATTTAGCTGGTGTTACCAGGTAAAGCCACTTGCTAAGTGGTTTTAGGCAATGGCCCAGTGGTATTATTGTGAGACTATTAATCCAGAAACTCAGTTAATGTTCTAGGGACCCAAATTCAAATCCTGCCAAGGCAGATGATGGCATTTGGATTCATTAGAAACATTTTGAATTAAGAATTTACTGATGACCATTAAACCATTGTTGACTGCTACAAAAACCCATCTGGCTCACTAATGTCTTTAAGGGAAGGAAATATGTCATCTTCACCCAATCTGGTCTACATGTGACTCCATATCCACAGCAGTATGGCTGACTCTCAACTGCCTTCTAAAATGGCCCAGTGAGCCACTCAGGTGCTGTCTAAGAATTTCTGCTGGATTTCCACAGTATGTGTACAAAATGATCAGAGGTATAGATAGAGTAGACAGCCAGAGGCTTTTTCCTAGGGTGGAGGTAGCTATTACGAGGGGGCATAGTTTTAAAGTGAGTGGAGGTAGATATAGGGGAGACGTCAGAGGTAGGTTCTTTACTGAGAGAGTGGTAGGGGCGTGGAATGCATTGCTGGAGAGGGTAGTGGAGTCGGCCTCATTAGGGGCATTTAAGCAGCTATCAGATAGGCATATGGATGATAGTATAATGTATGGGTGGAGGTTAGATAGACCTTAGGATTAGGGTAAAAGCTCGGCACAACATCATGGGCCGAAGAGCCTGTACTGTACTGTACTGTTCTATGTTCTATGTTCTATAACTTATGGATAGTAAACACTGCTGCTACTCAGTTGTGGAGGGATTGGATATTTGTGGATGTGGTGCCAATCAAGTGTGCTGCTTTGTTCTGGATGGTGTCGAGCTTTTTGAGTGTTGTTGGAGCTGCACTCATCCAGGCATATGGGCAATATTACCAATACCGTTTTACTGTTTGCAACTACACTTTGACACAAATTGGAATGAATGCAAATTCAAAACGAATTTACAGATACATAAGCCTTCAAATAAAAAACTAAATTTGATTTTAAGCAGCCATAAAACAAAGAAAAATGTCTTATACAATTGTTCCGTTCCAAACCTGTGTGTACATTAATAGCTGTACATATTTCCACACAATCTTTATTAATGCCGGGTAAGTCAGGACTCCTATCTGATAACAGTTTTCAACACCATCATCATCAGCAGCAAGGTGTCCTTGTACAAAACCTCTCTCCCTTGGGTCATGACCCTTTTGACGGTGTGGCTTTCCAGAATCTTTTCTAACCAATGAATCAATCCATATGACATTGCTTCATGGTTTGGCCACTTCTTGCTGGAAAATATTTATTGTCTCCAAGTTGTTCACAGAGCTTTCCAGCTTTTAGACCTATTTTTAGCCATTTCAGAAACTTCCTCCAATAGCACTTTCAAATCCAAACTAGAAATAAACCTCTCTTGGATTGTGGTTTGCTTTTTCTCTTGACACAAATTCTTTTTCTTCCATTTTCTGCTTTGTATCTACATCTGAGACTCATCCCTCCAGCTACTCTGTTCATAGCTCTCCTTCATGCCTGAAGTTTCATTTGTTTCTGGCCACATAGCATCCATGTATTAACTTCCTTCCTATTGACACTGCCTTCAGGTTAAGCTTTGCCAGATTACATGGACCTATACTTTTATTGTCCAAAAAAGGTACATTTGATTCCTTTACATTGATGTAAACTTTTCAAAATCTATTGCAACATTCTTTAAAAACAACTACAGATATTATAAATGCTTTAAAGGAATTTCAAGTGTTCCTTACTTTAATGTTTCTGGGTCAAAGGTTATTGTGCATGCTTATTGAATGTTTCACATGTGATCTAATGATATCCGGTACTTTTAAAAATTGCATTTAAACAGCCAATCAGACAATAGTTAAGCTAGCAACCACAGACAAGTTTATGCATAATAACAGTTTAGTATACTGAATCCTTGTTAACTGTGGTGGATAGGGGCACAGACCTTCATCAAATAACAGAAAAACATAGATAGTATTTGAAATCCCTAATTTATTGCAAACACAGTGAGATTTGTCAAGAACTGGCATTAAGGAAAAAAAAAATTGGGTCTGGGATGTACTTCATGAGCATGTGGATTTGTGGGGAGTGAATGTGTGTATAACAAGGAGGGAGTGTCAGATAAGAAGATGTGGAGCTTGAGGAACACAGCAGGCCAGGCAGCATCAGAGGAGCAGGAAAGCTGATGCTTCGGGTCTGGACCCTTCTTCAGAAAATG
>NC_063332.1:148916313-148916795 GCF_021869965.1 Rhincodon typus | reverse complement strand
CATTTTCTGAAGAAGGGTCCAGACCCGAAGCATCAGCTTTCCTGCTCCTCTGATGCTGCCTGGCCTGCTGTGTTCCTCCAGCTCCACACCTTGTTATTTCAGATTCCAGCATCGGCAGTTCCCACTATCTCTGAAGGAGGGAGTGTCATCAGTCAGTAGTATTAATATAGCTGGATCATTAAAGTTTAGAGAACACCCCTTTGCATTACAAACAAAAACAGACATTATTTGGAAATCTCAGCAGGTCTGGGAGCATCTCTGGAGAGAAAGCAGAGTTAATGTTTCAGGTCCAATGGCCTTTCTTCAGAACTCTCATCACAGATACTGCCAAATACACTGAGTTTTACCAGCAATTTCTGTTTTTGTTTCCGATCTCCAGCATCCGCAGTTCTTTAGGTTTTTTTTTATCTTTTGTTTATTAATTCATGGGATATGGGTGTCGTTGGGCAAAGGCAGCATTTTTGCTCATCCCTAATTTCTTT
>NC_063332.1:148819795-148916303 GCF_021869965.1 Rhincodon typus | reverse complement strand
GGTGTCGTTGGGCAAAGGCAGCATTTTTGCTCATCCCTAATTTCTTTTGAGTAGTAGGGTGTGGAAAGATATCTTTTCGATCTGCTACAGTCCACATGAATACAGACACAGGGAGGGAGCGACAGGGAAGAAACGGCGATATGGTTTCAAAACAATGTTTAAAATTCAAAGGGCAGTAGATAAATTTGCCACTGAAAACCACTAAACTGACTGTGTGAAGTCAATCACAGGGACAACCAATTAGAGAGAACCTGAATCAAAGAATTATAGAATCCCCACAGTATGTAAAGAGGTCATTCAGCCCATCAGGTCTGCGCTAACATTTTGAGGAGCATCCCAACCTATCCCTATAACACCGCATTTCCCATGGCTAGCCCACCTAGCCCACACATCCCGAGACACCATAGGCAATTTGCCATGGCCAATCCTCCTAACCTGCACATCTTTGAACAGTGAAGCACTTCTGTGGAAGAGATAAAATTAGTGAGGAGCTGTTCCTCCAATGACAGATTGTTCCTCACCCATATTTGCCGCTAATGTTTTCACTAGTGAGCCAATCAACAGCAAATGTAGGCAAGAAGCATTCTGATATAAGAGGAGAGGTGTTCAATTGGAAAGGTAAGTGGCAGGTGGTGAGTCCATCAGCTGAGGCCAGGAAGACAAGGGTGAGGGGCAGGGGTGGGCTTGGAGAATGGAATGTGTCTTTTTGCTAGGTGTGTGGGTTCATCTGCTCAAGGGAAAAGGTGAGGCCACTTGCCACTTCTGGGGATGTTACCTGTAGGAGCCTACGGAGGTGTCATATGCAGAGGCTGGGAAGGCTGTCAAATTGGAGTCCCATCAGCTGGGCCTGGGGAGTGTTGATCAGGGAATTGTCTGCTCGGAGGGTAGGAGGCAGCTGCGAGGGTTTGAATTGGGCTGGAGGCTAGAATGAGTGAATGAGGGAGGCTGCAAGGGCAAGAAGAAGGGTACAAGGGGGGAGAAGGAGATTTTGTAAGGTGAAGAAGAAGGCTGCAAGTTGCGGAGGAGGATACTGCAAGGGGGGAAAAGAGAAGAAAACTGCAAATAGTGGAGACAATAAACCTGAAGTAGAGGCAAGGGAGTATGCATGAGGAAGGAGGGAGACAACAAAGGAGAGAGAGCAGCTGTAAACCAGTCAGCAAAGTAATACTTAGCTAACTTTGAGTCAGGTAAGCTTGAAATCCCTGAAGTAATGAATTCTTTAAAAATGAACATGAAAAGTTTATTTTAAGGCTGGATAGGGTAAATGGTACCATAGTGATAATGTCACTAGACTAGTAATACAAAGGTCTGGGCTAAAACACTGGGAATGTGGGTTCAAATCCCACGAAGGCAATTGGTGGAATTCAAATTCAATGAATAAAATCTGGAATTGAGAACTCTTCTACGTACTGGTGAACTTGTATCTACCTTACATTTTACAGAAAACGTATCTGGTTCAATAACATCCTTTGGGAAAGGAAATCTGCTGTCCTTATCTACATTTGATTCCATACCCATAGAAACTGAACCCTCTATTCAATCCAAGGGCAAATAGGGCAGGAAACAAGTGCTGACCTCTCCAAAACCACTCAGTACCTTATGAATTTATGTAGGTATAAAAGGTTGCGTAAGTTCATGATCAACAATATTGGAAAAAAATGTAGTGAATGCTAGTGTGATGAACACTATGTCAATTACTAAACTTAAATCTGGATTTGAGATCTGAGATACAGTAAAATAAAGTTGTAACTGCTTTATTAAAATATTACGGGTTTGAATATGTGGGATGGAAACCCAGTAGCTGTAACTTCACTAGTCTGTGGAAGGTTTGTTTAAGGTGCTGACTTTTTGTATCAAGAATAATGTGTCAGTTATTTTGAAAAAAAAACTTTTATTTATTCATTCATGGGATGAGGACATCTCTGGCTAGACCAGCATTTATTGCCTATCCATAATTGTCCAGAGGGCAGTTAGGAGTCAACCACATTGCTTTGGATCTGGAGTCACATGTAGGCCAGACCAGGTAGGGATGGCAGATTTCCTTCCCTAAAGGACATTAGTGAACCAGATAGTTTTTTCCTGACAATTGGCAATGGTTTCTTTGTCATTATTTGACTCTTAATTCCAGATGTTTATTGAATTCAAGTTCCACCATCTACAATGGTGGGATTCGAGCCCACGTTCCTAGAACATTATGTATATTGCCTTGTGCCAAGATAATGCTTTCCTCATGTGTTATAGCTTTAGCTTTAAAGGATAGTTGATAATTATTGAAGATATTGATGAATTCTTTTAATTCTAGATCTGTGTGATTCTAAATATCCCACAAGCACAGAAGGTGTATTAATATGTGACTGCATTAGCACATAAATAAGTTAGTGAGAATGGAAGTTAAGGCCCTGAAAATCAAAATGTAGCCCCTGAAACTGAAAAAGGTGACCCTTTGTGAGAAAATATCAAGACAAGCACTCAACAATGTATATTTTGACCCCCGGTTCCAAGTCATTTCAAGAAGCATAGGAATATAGAAGATAGGAGTAGGAATTGGCCTTTCAGCCCTTCGAATCAAGTCTGCCAATCAATAGGATCATGGCTGAGCATCCAACTCCATGCCTTTTCCCACTTTTTCCCTGCATTCTATAATTCCTTTAGGCAAATAAAACTGTATCTAACTGCTTCTTGTAAAGATTCAATGTTTTGGCCTCAAACACTTTGTGACAAAGAATTACACAGGCTTTCCACTGTCTGGGTAAAGAAATTTCTCCTCCTCTCAGGCCTAAATGACTTACCCCATACCCTCAGACTGTGACTAAAGCTTCTGGACTCCTCAGTCATTAGGGATATCCTCTCTATGTTTAACATGTCTTGCCCTGTTAGAATTTTATAGGTTTCTATGAGACTCTCCTCTTTGTTCTAAACGCTAGTGAATTTACTGAATTAAAACTGAAAGAATTGTGGATGCTGTAAATCAGAAACAAAAACAGAAGTTGCTGGAAAAGCTCAACAGGTATGGCAGCACCTGTGAAGAAAAAAAATCAGAGTTAACATTTTGGGGGTGAGGTGACCCTTCCTCAGAATTGAGAAAGTGGATTTGGTCCTGATTGATCCAATGTCTCTTTATATATCAGTCCTGCCATCCCAGGATTCAGTTTGGTAAACTTTTGTTGTATTCCCTCCATAGCCAGAACATCCTTCATCAGATAAGGAGACCAAAACTGCATACAATACTCCAGGTGTGATCTCATGGTGTCATCTACAATCCCAGCAAGAAATCCCTACATCCCTATTCCCATACTTGAATCCTCTTGCTATGAAGGCAAACATATTTTTGCCTTCTTCACCACCTGCTGCTCCTGCATGCTTACTTTCAGTGAATGGTGTACAAAGACACCCAGGTCTCATTGGCTATATATTGAGGAAGTGGAAGTACAATCATGACAATTGACAACTGTTGTGGCAAGTTTGTAGAATTTATATCTAATACATTGGTTGTGAAATAATTCTGTATTATGTCTGTAAGATTCTGATTCTATTCTCTAACATGAATATCCTTAGTTATTACTTCACCAGGTTGATATCTCAGTTTATGTATTTCTGATTCAACTCCTGGAATAATCTACATTGTGCATTAACCATGGTTATTCCCTCATCCGATAGTAATGGTGGACCACTTTCCCAGTAATTTTTCCTATCAGCGTTATGGAAACAGAAGTCAATGGGTCAGCATGCCAACTGGCATGTGCGGAACATTTGAGTGGCTAGGGAACATTAATGGTAGCATGAAAGATATGCCAGACAATGGAGATGTGATATAGTTGAATACAGTTCTGCTGTTATTGATCCACTGTACCTCGTGGATGCCCAGTTTTGAGCTGCTAGGTCTATTCTAAATTGACCCCAATTTACATAGTAATGATAGTTCCACAAAACATGAAGTAAGGTGTCCTTAAGGTGAAGACAAGACTACTTCTCCACAAAGGATACGTGTGGTGGTCACTTCCACTCAAAGTCACAGACAAATACATCATTACAGGTGGATTGCTGCAGACGAGGTTAAGTCGGTTGCTCTCTCTTGATCTTTATCTCACTACTTGATGCAGGTCCAGACTAGCAAATATGTCCAGCTGGACTCAAGAATACAGGTAAGGGTAGTGCCACCAATCCACTCTTGGTGATGGACATTGAGGATCCTAGCCAGAGTACATTCTGTGCCCCTGATTGACCTCATTGCTTCTTTTAAGTCAAGTCAACATGAGATATGCTGGTTCATCAGCTAAGGGAGGATGGTAGATGCTCTTGTTTGACCTCATGGAAAGCACAGGTAATTTGAGGTCTCTCTCCTGACTGTGTATACTGGACTGCCACTTCTGGGGACCATTTATGCTGGTGGGACAGGATGTATTTCGTATATGATCGTGAGTATAGTGTATGGTATAATGTGTAGGACAGCTCTTTCCATTTTGGCGCTAGATCCTGGATGTTAGTGAGAGTATTTTTGCAGGGTTGTGTGTCCTGTAACTGAATTGATGCTGGGTGTTCTGTCCATTTTATTCTTATGAGAGATTCTTTAGAACAACTGAGTAGCCTGCTAAGCTATGTTATACAATAACTAAGAGCTAACCACAATACTACGGGATTATGGATACAGTATAAACTTACTGAATAAATAATACAAAGACTTATTAATGAATTAACTAAATTTTACATTCTGCAGCTGTTGTGGTGGAATCTAAACATATGTCCGTAGATTATTAGGCCAGGTCCCCAAATTACTCACCCAGTAACGCAACCGCTTGGTACCCAGACTATTTTCTGCGTTAGACAACTAGGGAACTGAAACTATATCCCAAAAATCTGCAAACAAAGTAAAATGGTAAAGAAAGAAGTGGGAAAACACCACTAGCGTATCTTGTGAAACATGACATTATACTGTAATTGTCTGTGGCGAAGCAAAAAATGCATGGAAATATATTTGAAATTCATTAAGAAAATATTGGGAAGCTCCTTTTGAAGTTGTTACACCTCACTAGGGTAGCACATTGGAAATCAAGCTCCATTATTCCGAGAGTTGCCACAAGATTTTACAAAGTACACAGAATTCCCCAATTTACTTGGCTTTCAGATCCAGGTAGGCAGAAAACATGGACTAGATTTTGCTTATTTTAATAAAAATGAGTATTTACTACAAATAAATAGATTTTAACTACAGATAAACAATGTGAGCCAATGACATAGAGCTCCATCAGTTGAAACACTACCCTGCTTGTAAACTCTTTCTCTATACCCACGTATGCACTGACACAGGAAATAAAAAAAAAGTGTTATGGGCAGAAAGAAAGACTGGGCAGACATTTCAGTGGTCCCTTTCCATAGGATTTGCTGAGGTGATTCTGGCGCTGATCAGAATGTTGCTTCTTGATCTTCCTTCTCCTGATATTTTCATTTGTCTGCAGGACAGGGTGACTAGTTCATTCTTACCAAGGTCTTTTCCTTATCAATTGAAAGTCATAGCTTACAAACAAATGGAATGAGGAAATAAACTGGCTATCTTCAAGCTGTGATGTTTTTGACTGCAGAGAAAAACAGTTTCTTCTGCTCTAGAGGTCCAGCTGGTTCTGCCAGAACAATTACACGTCCAAGATTTTTGGTTACTTCAGAGCCAATCACAAAGTTGTTGGCAGGCAGAAGGTCTTTGTCATTGCTAGCTGGTCACTAATCCACAGACCAATCATCTACTTCTTGCCAACCAAAGCTTCATTCATATGCACCCCTTGACTCCAACTTATCTGCAAACCATGCTGCCATTGCTGTTTGAACAAGCAGCTGTGTAAACAATACTTACAATGAATATCAGGTTACTTGCTGTTAAAAAGTGCAGCAATTTTTCCGTTGTCCTCGGTTTGTAAACCAGTTCTTCTCCCATTTCAGTCCACAATCAAAAAAAAAGAAAATTAAAAAGAGATTGTGTTTACGTGCGACCACGCTTTAAAAAATGAAATGTCATTTTGAAAATGCATTCTGACACAAAATATGTGATGTGCAAAAAATAAAACAAAAGATTTATATCCATACATTCTTTCTTCCTCTTATATAACCTCATACAACCTCAGCATTTCTTAAACCTTTGACTTATTCCAATATTTTACTTTCTGCTCAATTCATCTGCAAATACATGACCTTTTCCAGCAAAGTGAATATTCATTACATTAAATAGCTACTACAAAAGACTCCATCTGAATTGTCTCACATTCCCAGTTTTAACTTTTTAACAATAGCTCGTGGTTTATGATCAATGTAACTTAGTATGTTCTTGTTACTCTGTCAGATATAGTGTAGAAGAGCTAACAACAATGTTTTTCTTCTGATACTGATCTCAATTTCTTAGAGATGTACCTCACTATTCCTGACTCATTATCCTGCAATAAGATGACAGCTATTGCCAGATCACCAGCATCAATTACCATTTTATAACGTCTAGAAAAGTTAAAGGCAATCCACATTAGTTCACGCCTTTCACTTCTCAAGGGCTGTTTGAAGTTCTCCTGACCATACCACTTTTGCTTATTTCTTTAACAAATTTGTTAAAGATATAGCTATTGAGCTGAAATGACACATAACTTCCAAAAAAACCCACACGTTCCTGAAAACCTCATGACTTGTTATTTAGTTTTAGGAATAGGGATTTCTGTTAGAACATTCATTTGCACTGTCCTTAGTAGCACTTATCCTTGTTCCACAATATGTCCTCGGTAAGTTATTCTTGCTTTTCCAAATTTTGGCTATATTTATTACTAAATCAGCTATAATTGCTTAAACAAGTCTTCTACTTGTCTCACATACTCTTCTCATGTTTTACTATGTACCACAACATCATCAAAAAAGCTACATAGCTATGAACCTCAGCTACAACTTGATTCGCAAGGCTTGTGGAATGAAACATGGGCATCAGTCACATTGGTATAATTTATAAGATGTAGCAAAAATGAATACTTGTTCAATCCTTGATGTTAATGGCACTGACCAGTGTCCTTTCAATCAATCAGCCTTAAAAAGGAATGAAGCACTGCCAAACCTATCAATGCAGTTTTCCAACAGTGGAATTGTGCACCAATCTGTCTTTGTGACAACATTTGCCTTTCTATAATCCATACAGAATCTAGCTAATCCATCCAGTTTAAGAAATAACATGACCAGTGAACTCAAGCTGCTTTGACTAGGTTCAATCAAGCGGTTTTCCAGCACATAAGTACTTCTGTTTTCACTTAAGCTGTATTTTTTTTCTGGTCTCAGTTAATAACCTTCTTGTTTTATCATTCCTGATTGTCCTATGTCCATATCATGTCTATCTAATATAGTACCGGTATACCTGCTAGGCCAGCCATGTCCCTAGAATGCCTGAGTTCTGATTGCCAAAGCAACTATTCTTCATACAGCTCAAGGAAGACACTTAAATGAGAGGAAGACAAAGGAAATATTTCAAAGAGTCTCTGAAGGCTTCTCGCAAGAAATGTAACAGATGTCAATGCATGGGAGGTCCTCATTCAGAAGAAACATTCTCGGAGTAAACTCCTATATGATGGGACACATTTCTTTGAGGACATCCAGCAGCAAGAGGATGTTCAGAAAAGGAATTGGAGGAAGGAATGCCAAAGTTCTCTAGGCCAGGGACCACTTCCACGTCCCAGAAACACTTGCCAAATATATGGTTAGATATGTGATTCTAGGATCAGGCTCATCAGACCCACAGAACCCATGACAGTAGTTCAATTATCCTTGCTAGGGAATGCTACCACTAGTTTATTCACCAACTTAATCAATCTAGTCTTTAAGGTTTTGGATTAGATTTGTAGCTTGGGTTGTGGGTATTCAGGTTGGTTGGCTTGCCGAACTGGTTTGTTGTTCCGCAGACATTTCGTTACCATGCTGGGTAACATCATCATTGCAGCCTCTGATGAAGCGTCGGTGTGTTTTCCCGCCTGGTTTTTAAACTCTGGAGTCCGTTGAGCTGGATTGCCTCACTTCCGGTTTTCCTTCTTAGTGGAGTGTATATAGGGTCGAGTTCTATGTGTTTATTAATGGCTTTCTTCGTGGAGTGACAGGCTTCTAGGAATTCCCGTGCCTGTCTCTGCTTAGCTTGTCCCAGGATCTTGGTGTTGTCCCAGTCGAATTGGTGGTTCTCCTTGTCCATGTGGATTGAGATGAGTGAGTATTGGTCGTGTCTTTTTGTAGCCAGTTGGTGTTCGTGTACCTTGTTGTTATAAGACAACAACAAGGTACACAAACACTAACTGGCTACAAAAAGGCACAACCAATACTCACTCATCTCAATCCACATGGACAAGGAGAACCACCAATTCGACTGGGACAACACCAAGATCCTGGGACAAGCTAAACAGAAACAGGCACGGGAATTCCGAGAAGCCTGGCACTCCACGAAGAAAGCCATTAATAAACACATAGAACTCGACCCCATATGCACTCCACTATGAAGGAAACCCAGAAGTGAGGCAATCTAACGGACTCCAGAGTTTAAAAACCAGGTGGGAAAACACACCGACGCTTCATTGGAGGCTGCACTGATGATGTTACCCAGCATGGTAATGAAACGTCTGCGGAACAACAAACCAGCTTGGCGAGCCAACCAACCTCAACCTAGTCTTTGAAAGTTCCCTTAAGCTGGAACAATACAACTCTATTACCTGGAGGAAATCTTTTGTTGTTTCCAGGGCCGTGTCTTAAATGCAGTATGGTACTGTTGCTTTCCTTCAGCTGCATTATTTACTAAACATTCTCTGTGCTTCTGTTTTGAATCAATCTTATACAACCCTCCAAACTTTGTTATACCTCATTGAGGTTGCGCTGGAAATCAAGCTATTCCTGGAATTATCACAAAGGTTAAATTTTTTCAAGACTTTTCAGAATTCCCTAATTTCATTGTCTTTCATACCTAGGCTGATAGGAAGCATGGATTAGGTTAACAAAAATGATTACTCATTACAAATAAGTAGATTCTAACTGCTGTTAAACAATGCCCCTGTTGTCTCTCCTTAGTCCTGTGTATTTTTTGTTTCGAAATTAACAACTTAATTCTCTTTGGAATACCTCAATGTAATGTGCCTCCATTATATCATCCTGCATTGCATTTCAGACCTCAACCATGTTTCTTCCTCATATTGCCTTTGTTTCTTTTGCCAAGTACTTTATGTCAATGTGTGGATGTTCTTGATGCTTTTATTAATGGGTTCTAGTCTGTCCAGACTCAGCATGTTATTGAACACTCCTATAAGATCTCTTCACAACTTTATTTTCTCCAAGAAAAATAGTTCCAATGTCTCAAATCTATTTCATAACTGAAACTCATCACTTCCAAACCATAAATTTGTGCTGCAATCTTGCCTTTGCGTCTTAGATTGTGACATTGACACGTTTTGAATGTACTTCATAAGATGTGATTTGCAATGGGCCATTGTAAGGTTATGAAAGTCATTGTATAATCCAAGTCTTTTTTAATTCTATTCTTTTCTACTTACACTGAGATTAATTAATTCACCCTATTCAGGGGTCAAAGTAAAATTGTTTGTAATCTGTAGGTCCAATGCGGAACAAGAGATCAT
Organism: Rhincodon typus; assembly: GCF_021869965.1. NCBI lineage: Eukaryota > Metazoa > Chordata > Chondrichthyes > Orectolobiformes > Rhincodontidae > Rhincodon > Rhincodon typus. The sequence continues at coordinate 148,906,689 of NC_063332.1, read as the reverse complement.
TAAAAGAAGCAATATTACTTTGTTCAGTTGATTGTCACTTAACATTTGGAAGTCAGTTTTCATCCCTAAACCCATCACAAGAATATTATCAGAGATAGTAGGAACTGCAGATGCTGGAGAATCTGAGACAACAAGGTGCAGGGCTGGATGAACACAGCAGGCCAAGCAGCATCATAGGAGCAGAGAGGTTGACGTTTCAGGCCTAGACCCTTCATCAGAAAAGGGGGAGGGGAAGGGGGGTTCTGAAATAAATAGGGAGAGAGTGGGAGGCGGATAGAAGAGGGATAGAGGAGAGGATAGGTGGAGAGAAAACAAACAGGTCGAAGAGGCGGGGATGGAACCAGTAAAGGTGAGTGTAGGTAGGGAGTTAGGAAGGTGATAGGTCAGTCCAGGGAGGACGGACAGGTCAAGGGGACGGGATGAGGTTGGTCGGTAGGAGATGGAGGTGTGGCTTGAGGTGGGAGGAGGGGATAGGTGGGAGGAAGAACAGGTTAGGGAGGCAGGGACGAGCTGGACTGGTTTTGGGATGCGGTAGGGGGAGGGGAGATTTTGAAACTTGTGAGATCCACATTGATACCATTGGGCTGCAGGGTTCCCAAGCGGAATATGAGTTGCTGTTCCTGCAACCTTCGGGTGGCATCGTTGTGGCACTGCAGGAGGCCCAGGATGGACATGTCGTCTGAGGAATGGGAGGGGGAGTTGAAATGGTTCGCGACTGGGAGGTGCAGTTGTTTATTGCGAACCGAGCGTAGGTGTTCTGCAAAGCGGTCCCCGAGCCTCCGCTTGGTTTCCCCGATGTAGAGGAAGCCACACCGGGTACAGCAGATGCAGTATACCACATTGGCAGATGTGCAGGTGAACATCTGCTTGATGTGGAAAGTCTTCTTGGGGCCTGGGATGGGGGTGAGGCAAGAATATTATGGCTGAATGAGGTGAACTTTGGCAAGTTACCAAGGACCTGTAAAAAAACACCTATTTCTTTTCAGCAGGAGTAAATACTTTATGAGCCTCTAAAAACAGAAAAGTCATAAATCTCAACATTTTCTAGAAAGAAAATTCCAAAAAGGTTGCTATTGCTTCCATGTACTCAAAGTCTGGTTCTGTAAAATTAAATTATGTGATCTCCTACAATGGCTCAGCATGACAAATTTGCCCACATAAACGAGGAAGTGAAGTCATTTGCTTGATTCCCCTTCTCCCCAAGATCTCATTAGAAACCTAGAATTGCAATGTTATTGATTTAACTCCGAGTCTAGACCTATGCTTTTCTCTGAGGATGAACTTGACTGTGAGAAATTACTCAATTGGCCATTTTAGATCTTGCTGGACTTTCTCTATTTTGTCCTTCTCGTCTGAAGCCAAAGTTAGTGCAATACCTCATTAAACGTGGCTGGGAATTATTTATTTTTGACAGCAAAAAGCTGCATTCTAGTTGAAGGTAAGAACATAGATGGCCAAATGAGATTGAAGACAAGCCACACATCAGTGCTGTATTTGAAAAGTTATGTAATAGTGTAATATATCTTCACATTATTATCTAGGCTGATTGGTCAGACTCTTTGAATGAGGTCACTTGGAACAAGCTGGCTAAAAATAACATTTAAAAAGTGCTTCTAACTGCAAACATAAAAAAAAGTAACTTGATTGGAATGGGTCAGAACATTTAGCTGGAGGCTAAACGTAGGCTTAATAATACAATGTATTGAAATGTTATGAATGGGAATGAATGGTATTTGTTAAACTGAGGGTGTAAAGCTTGCTTAAATGTGCTTTAATTTTTAACTCTGCCTGTTATGTTTCATTGCTCCACCTTATAGATAAGGCAATACAAACAGAGCTTCATCTATTTTTTGAGATAGACATAAAATATCTCATGACAAAGATTTTGAAGAAGAACTAATGAGTTAACATAGTATTGTAGCAATCATTTATCTCTTAATCAATGTCACAAAATTCAGATTATCTGGTTGTCACTACAATGCTTTGTGTAGGAGTTTGCTGTTGTAAATTGGCTGGCATATTTCCTAAATCCTAACAGTGGCTACTCTTCAAAAGTATTTATTTGGCTGTAAAATGTATTGGGATGTGCTGAAGATGTGAAAAGGAAGTTGTTACTCTTCCCTCTATCTTCAAGGCACTGCTTGCCTGTTGGTATTTTACCTCAGTGATCATTCTTTTCCTTTCAACTTGGAAAGACTTGTCACCAAGTGATTTAGCTGTGGTGTTACAGTCTGGGTGATGCTGTCTTCATCTGTTACCTACCCATGCCCACTTTCTTATGGAGCTAAGGGAAGCTCGTGTGGTACAACAGTGGTATTTGTCCCAGAGATAGTAGGAACTGCAGATGCTGGAGAATCCGAGACAACAAGGTGCAGGGCTGGATGAACACAGCAGGCCAAGCAGCATCATAGGAGCAGAAAGGCTGACATTTCGGGCCTAGACCCTTCATCAGAAAAGGGTTAGGGTTAGGATGAAGGGCCTAGGCCTGAAACGTCAGCCTTTCTGCTCCTATGATGCTGCTTGGCCTGCTGTGTTCATCCAGCCCTGCACCTTGTTGTCTCGTGGTATTTGTGCCTCTGATCCAGAAGACCTGATTCAAGTCTCACCTGCTTCAAAGGTATGTCTGAACAGATTAACTAAAAACATCATATAACCTACCAATAGCAGCAATTATAGCTGATTATTCTCTTCTCTAGCTCAAGAATATTGAGGCAAAATATGACAAGAGTCAGAGACATGCAAGATCTGCCTCAAAATCTTTGACCTTATGATATGTCTGATAAACTCTTCAAAATGTATACCATGCTTTAGGAAAAGATGTTTTACTTGAATTACATTTTCGTGAATGTTTGATGGTGTACTATGATGCTTTAGGATTAATTTTCCCAACGTGTGAAATGATGTGGACAATGGCTAGGCAGTTTGGGTAAAATATGGCAATATCACAAAACTGAGATTCTTGATATCAAGGGAAAAAAAAGTCCAATTTTGCAGCCAGGTTTTGATTGATGAAATGGGAATCTCACTAGTGAGTAGCAGGAAGCCTATTTACATTTATCTGTCATTAGCACCAAATTGTGCCTCATTCATACCTACTTTCCTAACTCCCATTAAGTAAAGTGGACCTGGTGACTTTAGATCACTGTTTGCTCCTTTGGGCTTTCATCTTGATGAGTAGTCATCAATATCTCAGGGCATGCTGGCACCCCACCCACTAGGCATTCTACCCACATGGCACCCTACCCAACTGTATCCTAACGTGGTACACTACCACCCCCAGCTGGCACCCTACCTAGGTGATATCTTGTTTACCTTGTACCATATCCCTTGCATCCATCTGGTACCACACACTCTCAGTAGGCCATACCTACCTTATGTACTTATAGTTTGACAACAGCTGTCAAAGTGACTATCAGGGGCCTTAAATTTCAGAATACGGCATCTAACTGTTGTGACAAAGGGGTGTGATTTGTCTTCCTTGAACAGTTCTGTTGCTCCACTCAGAAAAAGCTCCTTCTTTCCTGAAAAAAATAAACAAAAAGCCCATAGCAACAACCTGTATGAGATTGCCACTGCTTGAAAAATCTGGTCCAAAACTAAAACTCAAGAGAGTGCAACTGAGATTTACTGAAGACTTCATTACCATTGAAAGTGTGATTATTCTGTTTAAAGTAGAGAATCATCTACTGAACATATTCAAAATCCTGAAAGGTTTTGATAAAGTGAATACAGAGAAGTTATTTTTAGTAGAGTTGGGTAGTAGTTGGGTAATCAGAGGACACAGATAGTTACCAAACAACCAGAGCAAACAGGACTACAAAGAATTGCATCAGGTTCTGCAACATTCCTCTTGAAATGCTAGTGGATTAGCAAATACTGGCTGATGGTCTGAGACCAAGGATTCAAATCCCACCGCAGCAGCTAGCCATCCTTACCAGGGTCTGACCCCAGATGCACAGCAACATGGTTGACTGTCGAAACGGCCTAGCAATTCATTTGTATAATGGAATGAACTATAGTCGTTCAAGAAAGTGGTTTATCACTACCTGCTCAAGAACAATTAGGGACGGACATCAAAATGGTGGCCTATTTAAAAATACCCACATTTTATAAAAAAAAACTCCAACAGAGAGCCTATGATGAGCTGAATGGCTTCTGTGTGCTAAATCATTCTATAATCTTATGTAGGAAATGGAACAAATAGATAAATTACACTCATATAATGCCTTTTGCCCTCAGGACACTCAGAACATTTTAGTCAATGAATTACTTTATGAAGGGAAGTAATCAATTTGTGGGCAAAATGAGGAGCCCAACTGTACACAACAAGCCTTCATATTCAACAAAGGAAAGATGAACAGATAATAAGTTTTAAATGGCATTGAGTGAGTGCTGCCTGTTGTCCAAGGCATCTCTCTACTCTTTTCCAAACTGAACGGTAAGATCGCTCAAATCCACTTCAGGAGACATAAAAACAGAAATTGCTGGAGAAACTCAGCAGGTTTGGCAGCAGGAGGGAAAGCAAAGTTAACATTTTGAATCCGGTGACACTTCTTCATAACTACTGCCAGACCTGCTGAGTTTTTCCGGCAATTTCTGTGTTTGTTTCAGCTCTTCAGCTTTTGCATTTCTTTGTCTCATTTCACTGAAGTAGGCAGTTGTGTAAAATTACTTTACCAACCCATCCAAAAGACAGAGCCTTCAATGATGTAAACATTCTTTTAATGATGCGACAAGGTGCTCTTCTAAATTACTTGCTGCAGTTTGCAGCGGCATTAAACCCATAACTTTCTAATGCATAATGAAGAGCACTATCAAAAGAACAAGACTGACAATTAATAGGAAACTGGTTCAAAATTGAAATACGGGGGAGAAATTGATTCATATAGACCTGCTTCATTTTTGTCATTGTGGAACATCCCACAGATTGTACAGGGAGCATTCTGGGGTACTGCCTGACCCAGTTAATCAAGCTGTGGTTGAAGAAGCGCTGTGTGAGCTTAGGTCCACGGTATATCACAGAAAGCTGTGCAGCCAGATTGCTAGAAACATTTACTTTTTATTTCTGCATGGGTATTACCAAACATCTATTGTGATTTCAGGAGAAGATCTACAGGAAACCTGGAGAAAAGATTGACTCAGTCGGGGGTTGCATAATGGAGTCATCAACCATGATTGCTGAGAATAGCCCTTGTCCCCTATTAACCTTCCTTATATGTCTTTGAAATGAATCAGGAACTTGGAAGCTTCCAAGATTCTTTGTGCAGAATTATTAGGAGTAGTGGCAATTATCACAGATGACTTGTACAATGATGCAGCCTGCACACAGGGGAAGTTGTAGTGATTGGGAGCAGCTAGACCTCATTGACGATGAGGTTCTTGATTGGAGTTGTTAACCTGGGCCAATCAAGAAAGCCTTGGCTGACCAATATAACCAGGAGAGTAGAATCTCCTCAATTGAGGACTGACTCCGAGCTGGCTGGCCAGAGCCAGGGCACTGTGCACCAGTTAATAAAGGGTGACTTGGTGACAGGATACTGGCCTCTGTGTAGTTATTTCAGTGGTGATGGGAAAAAACAGTACGTGTCTGAAAAAATATTCACTTGCAACAGTCATCTTGGAGTTGGGCTAAGTATTTCTGGCTTCATGCCTTTATTTGGGAAGCTTGATTTATTTGTTCCTGCCATCGAAGACTGCGTCCAGTATGTGGAAAGAATGTGATATCTTTTCCGGGCAAATGACATTGGGGTAGATGAAAAGTAATGAGTAATCTTTCTGACTGTGTGTGAACTGGCAGAATTTTCGGTTATAAGGGGCTGAACTTTCCCAGAGGTACCTGATGCTAAAACCTTCCAAGAGTGAGTTCAGGAATATTACAACCCCAAACCTTATCTAATCCTGAGACGCTATTGGTTTTATTCGGCCGTTAAACAACTGGTGGAGTCCGTATTGGGACTTTTGATGAAAGTACAATGTCTGGCAGAGGCATTTGATTTAGGGTTAACTCTGAATGAGATGCTGAGAAACCATTTGGTATACGGGATTTATGATGTAACTATGCAGAAGCGCCTACTAGCTGAAGCCCAAGTGGACTTCAAACAGGCACTGCAGCTGGCCTTGTCATTAGGAAACGCGGCAAGTGGAGCACTGGAGCTACAGGGTATCCCAATGGAAGTGGACACTCTCACCTCACTGACTGAACTTGGGGAGCACCACTTGAGTGAAGGCAGTTGCAGAGCCTCATGCAGGGCATGTCCTGTGCAGAGGGACTCTACACCAGCACACAGCAAAACCCCACAACGAAGCTGAGCCTCGGCCAACTGGCTAAACAGTTCTTCAGGATCTGAGCCAGTGAGCCATTGTAGATTCTGTTGGTTTGTGGACTTGAGACAGTAAAGGAGTCCTACAAAGCCTGACTTGAGTAGGAAAACTTGTAGGGCGGTACCCAGGAGAGTGCACACCCTGGAAAGTCCCCCTACATGTGGGTTGGAACAATTAAATTACTTAGTGATGCCCAAATCAGAGCCAATCAAAATTAAGGTTTGGTTAAATGGTCACCCAGTTTCCATGGAGGTCAATACTGGTGCAGCTGTATCTGTGGTTGCAGAATTAGTCTTTAACAAGATTCACTTGGGACTCCAATCCTTATGTTTGCACAAGACCTCAGCCAGACCAACAACATAAGAGTGGGGAACCGTTGCAAATTCAAGGTACAACTTCAGTTCCGGTCTCCTATGAGAGACAGTTGTTGCACTTACCACTGACAGTAGTAAAGGTCTCATGCCCAAGACTGTTGGGGCAGAATTGGGTGAGAAAGATTCACCTGGGTTGGCTCAACATTTATCATTTGGAAAATGGCAGCCTCAGTGACGTCCTAGTGAAATACCCAGGAGTATTTCAGGAAGGACTTGGGGCTATCATAGGGGCCAAAGCCACTTTACATGCTGACCAGGAAGCAATTCTGAGATTTTGCAAGGCCTGCCCAGTGCCATATGCCTTGTGGGCAGAATCAGAGGTGGAAATCAGGAGGCTGGAGAGCAAAGGAATAATCAAACCAGTGCAGTTTGCAAAATGGGCAGCATTGGTCATACTGATTGTGAAGCCTGATAGCTCAGTTTGTCTTTTGTGGGGATTTTAAGCAAATGGTATACTGCTTCTCACAGCTGGATAAATACCCAATCCCTCGCATAGAGGACTTGTATGCAAAGTTGGTGGGGGGTGGGGTGGGGGCTATCCTTTATGAAGCTGGACATGAGCCATGCCTACCTGCAATTGCGACTGGATGAGGAGTTCCAGTAGTGCACCACAATTAATACCCATAAGGGTTTATATTAATATACAAGACTGCTGTTTGGGGTCTCATCAGCCTGTGCCCTTTTCCAGTGGACCATGGAGAACATTTACATGGCCTACCCCAGGTTGTCATCTATCTGGATGATGTACCAATAACGGCTCTTGGAGAACTTGAACATAGTGCTTAAGTATTTCTCCCAGACAGGCATACGCCTTAGAAGGGAAAAATGTGTGTTCCAGGCATCCCAAGTCACCTATTTGGGTTACACCCGTTGGAAGATAAAGTGAGGGTGATCAAAGGAGCCCGGGCTCCCATGTTTGTACTGGAGCTTATGTCTTTCCTTGGGTTAGTGAATTATTATGGAAAATTCATATGTGACCTGGACTCCACCTTGGCACCCTTACACCTCCTGTTGGAATAGGGTCAGCCTTGGAAATAGTTACAAAGCCAAGAAGTAGCCTTTAGGGAAGTGAAAAAGTAGCTATCGATATCTAAAGGTGTTGGCCCACTACGATCCGAGGCAAGAGCTAGTGCTGACATGCAATGCCTCCCGGTACATTATCAGGGTAGTGCTGGCTCACCAGTGTCCCAAAGGAGAGGAAAACCTGAATAGTGTATGTTTCCTGGGCATTGGCTAATGCTGAATGCAAGTATGCCCAGATAGAGAAGGAAGGTTTGGTCGTCTTTGGTGTGAGGAAGTTCCACCAGTACCTTTATGGATGGGAATTTGTCATAGTAACAGATCACAAACCCCAGCTAGGGCTACTGAAGGAAGACACGGGGTGTCGTCCATAGATTCTGGTAGAATTCAGCATTGGACACTTACGCATACAAGTACAAGTTAGAACACCATCCAGGAAGCCAAGTGGCTAATGCGGATGTCCTGAGCCATCTCCCACTGGCAGACACTCCACCGGTGGTGCCTCTCCTGGTAGAGTTCGTTTTTCTTCCTAGCGAAATTGAAAGAGCTGGTGGTAATGTGGGAAACAGATGGGCCATTGTAACCTGATTGAAACCTTTCTGGATCCAGAGAGACCAGATCACTATGGGGAGAAAGGGTGGTTGTCCTGAGTAATGGTTGCCACCAGATAATGGCCAAACTCCACCAGGGTCATCCAGGAGTTTCCCAAATGAAGATGCTGGCAAGAAGCTAGATCTGTTGGCCAAGGTTGGATGTTGACATTGCTGCATTGGTGGGGCAGTGCCCAGAGTGCCAACAAGGACAAAAATTGCCACCAGCAACACCCCCACATTCATGGGAATGGCCGGGAAAATCCTGGACTCGTTTACATGTCGACTATGGGCTCAATATTCCTGGTCATTATGGATGCCCATTCAAAGTGTTTGGATGTGCATAAAGCTCATTTGGCAGACTCAGGGATGACAATGGACAAGCTGCGAGCATCATTCACGATACACGGACTCCCGGAAGTATAGGTCACAGACAATGGGATGTCATTTACCAGCAGGGAATTTGAATATTTCCTAAAATCCAATGACATTTGGCAGATAAGGACAGGCCCATACCATCCATCATCCAATGGTGTGGAGGAAAGAGCGGTCTAAACATTGAAGGCAGGCTTGGTTTCACTCATGCAAGTGGAATTTTTAAGGTCTCCTGTGATTAGTCCTGTTTTACAGAGATAACTATGATCAGTCTGTAAAGGTCATGATCAAGATTACTTGTGACCAGGATTTGTACAGTTGGATACTGCATGCAGGCCACAATGCTTACAGATATCTTTGACATATACTATTTGAGTACGTGATTAATGCAGTTGACCTGTGAAGGGCGTTACATTGCTCACAAGTAGTGCCTGTGTGCTCAGACAGAAAAAATACTTAGTCACCCAATCCTGGTGTGGTTACAGCTGTTTCCATTTCTATTGCACATTTCCAACTTGCATGTGGATGGAATGCAACACCCATCACACTTCCACAGGTTCAGTCCGGAAATCAAGGCCAGCCTCAAACATCCATGTTCTGTTCTGAGATAGCAAGTATTGCAGATTCTGGAGTCAGAGACAACACAGTGTGGAGCTGGAGGAATATGGCAGGACAGGCAGCATTAGAGGGGTAGGAAAGTTGATGTTTCGGGACGGAACCCTTCTTCAGAAATGGGGGAGGGGGAAGGGAGCTCTGAAATAAATAGAGATAGGAGGGGTGGGGCTGGGGAAGGTAGGTGGGATGGTGATAGGTGAGTGCAGGTAGGGAATGGCAGAGATTGGTCAGTGGGATAGGTGGGGCGGATAGATGGGAGAGAAGATGGACAGGTTGTGACAAGTCAAGGAAGCAGAGATGAGAGGGAAGGTTGGACATGGGATGTGGGGAGATTTTAAAACTGGTGAATTCCATGTTTAGGCCATCGGGCTGTGGGGTCCCAATGCAGAATATGAGGTGTCGCTCCTCAAGTTTGCGTGTGGTGTCATTGTGACACTGGAGGAGGCCCAGAATGGACATGTCACCCAGAGAGTGGGAGGGGGAGTTAAAATGGTTGGCAACCAGAAGGTGTTGTCATTTGTCACATACAGAGCGCAAATGCCCTACGAAACGGTCTCCAAGTCTACGCTTGGTTTCACCAATGTAGAGGAGGCCACATCAGGAGCAGCGGATGCAGTAGACCAAGTTGATGGATGTGCAGTGAACCTCTGTCTGATGTGGAAGGTTTGTTTGGTTCCTTGGATGGAGGTGAGGGGGGATGGTGTAGGGGTAGGCGAGCACTTCCTGTGGTTGCAGGGAAAGGTGCCGGGGGTGGTGGGGTTAGTGGGGAGTGTGGAGCAGGTGAGGGAGTCGTGGAGAGAGCGGTCCCTATGGAAGGCAGATAGGGGTGAGGAGGGAAATATCTCTTTGGTTGTGGACTCCCTGTCGCTATCATCAGTGAGCTTCTAGACATTCCCACCCAACTCTGTCAGTCACATCTTTACCTTTCAACATTAACCTCTGAGTCCCACCCAAGAGTTTAGTCGTGTCAACCATCATCCTCCAGTGTACCCACATTGAAGCCAGACTCCTTGTGACTGTCGATGATTCCCCTCCCCAGTCCACCCATGTCCTACTATGCATTGTCATCTTCCACCTTTATATGTTCATTCACGCCCCTTCTCAATTACTGAAACATCTGTATCCCAGAATGCTGCTTCCAATCCCCACAATTGAATTCCCCGATAATGCATTTTGACTTTCATTGAGTAGACCTCCAGGAGTGAATGTGGCTCAACCCGCTGAGACACTTGGAGAGACAGTCCTGGTGATGACTGACATGGCTCCTGGCTGACCTCTGCCTACCTCCCTGACTGACTTACTGTGAATCCCTGGACTGGTTTAACTGGAGCTCCAGTACTGATTATGGCCCACTTCTCTAGGTGGCAGTGATATGGAACGTCTGACCCTGGCAGCCACAAGAGGTCAACTCACCATGCCCAATTCGCTGCACTGAGATTGATTGCTGATAGTGGCTGCAACCCCTGATTAATAACAGTGCCTCCTTATTTGATCGAGGCCTATACCAATTAGACTTTGAGAACTGGCCACTTGGCTGAAAATGCCATGTGCTTGCCAGCTAAGAAGCTGGCACATGGTGTGTGACATTGACTTTGCACGGTACTGTATAGAAACATACCTATTTCCTTGACTAAAGACTGCTGACAACCATGACAAGCTGCGTGGCTTAGTGACTGCACTAAACATTAAAGCAGCACCAGAGTACCGTGAGACTTTAAGTTCTGAATGAGGCCGCAAAGTGCAAAAATGCAAGGAAAGGCACAAATGATGTTAACACCCAAGTAGGCACCAGCTGAGTGACTGCTAAGAGATGAAATAAAGAGTCTTCATGTGGACCCTGGGCCAATTCATGGTGCTTGTCACCTGCACACAAATTATCCTGGCAGAAGTATAATGTGCTGGTGAGCTCCAAATTACAGTACTGAGGTGGAAAACTGTATTCTAATTTGGTCAGAAATATGCCATGAGGATATGAGGGCATTTGTATGTGTCCAATGCCAACCTCCATGGATGCAGTTAGTCACAAATGATGCAGTGGTTAAGGTAGGGTAAGGGATGGGTGGGGGACGTTGGGTCAGATGTTCTCGAGTTGGATAAGGACAGTGGTGTGGTGTTGGGGCAGATCTGGAAGGGAGGGGGTTGTATCAAATCCCAAGGGTGGTATGGGAAGGGAGCATTTGGTCTCAAGGTGGTGTTGGGGGTCAGATCCAGTCCTGCAGTGGGGTTGGGGGCATGGGATCATTTGGGTGTGGTGTGTCAGTAAAAGAGGTTAGTCCCAGAGGCTCAGGGGCACAGGGGAGGGGATGTTATTTGGATTGGTTGGGGGCAGAGTATCCGTGTTAGGCCAGGGTCTGGGAGGGATGCCTTGGGGAAAATGTAGTTGGGGGGGTGTAAAGTTAGTATGGAGTCAGTTTAATGGTTACTCAGGAGCTAGACTATGTATTTAACAGTCTAACTTTTCCTGAGTAACTTTTTTACTTAATTTTATCTGCACTGTTCAAAGTCTATGATTTTATTAAAAGCTTTCGGAGGGTTCCAAATCGAGTGGAATTGTCCAGCAGAAAATTCAATTTTTCCAACAATTCCTTTTGCTGTGTACTACGATGGGGATTCTGCGGGGTCTCATGTGCAACGCCTATCTTGGTTGGAATAACCACTGCCTGGCCAGTGGGTAATCCAGACCATTCTTCTTAAAGTGCCCAGAATAGACCAACACTCCTGCTGGAGCCTAGGAAGTTTTTTTTTCCAAATTTTTAGCGCAATATCTTTAGTTTTGTTTCCTATAAACCCGAGGCTTACACGTACCTTCATAAGAACCTTCTTAGCTAATTCCACCATTGTCAAAGATTATCACCAAAGTGGTGCATACTCCACCAGGTCTCTATGTTCCTGCATCCCCTTTAGAATTGTATGATTGTGCAGGGTCTGGAAAATTGTATCTGTGACGAAAGATGGGATAGGCTGGGGTTGTTTTGCTTTCAACCTAGAGACTGATGGGAGATTTAATTGAAGGATGCAAAATTATGACGAGTCTAGATAGACTGGAGAGGAAGAAACTAATTCCATTAAAAGACAATTCATTAACTCTAGGGGACATAGATTTTAAATAATTAGAAAAAACAGATTAGAGTGAAATTGAGCTGGAACTATTTCACCAAGAGCATTTTGGGATCAAAACTCTCTGCCTGAATTGATGTTAGATGTAGGAACCACATTTCTTGTTAAAAGTACTTGGACATGCACTCAAAGTGATGCATCTTCAGAGCTCTGTATGAGGAGCTGACTTGACTGCATTTCCCTCTTCCTGAAGGCTCAGGCATGATGGGCTGAATGGCTTCCTTCTGTGCCATAAATTTCTGAGATTCTTTGATTTAGTTTATTCTATCAAGTGTTATGGGGAGAAGGCAGGAAAATGGAATTATGATCCCCATGATCTTCCTGAATGGTGGAGCAGACTCAATGGACTTTAAAGGTCTACATCTACTTCTAGATGTTCTGTCTCTCCTTACCCTTCCCAGCAAAATGAACAATGTTACATTTAGGTTCCTGTGGCTGATATTTTAATTTGGAAACTTTCAAGAGAAACATGGTCAAAGTGTAAAAATGCAGTGATCTGTATGGCAAAGTAATCCAGAAAGCCATTGGGTGTTATTTACAGCACACACAAATTTCTTTCTAAGTTCATGTTGACTGTTTATTCTGAGCTTCATGCTATTCAGCTACTGTGACACCCTTTAGTTTGGGATAGGTTTTATTGCACTAAATTTTCTCAATCACTGGCTTTAATGTTTATCATAAGAGCCAGTCTCATGCTGGAGAATCACAGGAGAAATCCCAATATGTCATTTTACCAATTATTGATGTTTTGCCCTGTTGAAATATCAACGCTTAGTTTGCCTGCTTCTGACTTTTGGAAAATCCTGCCTTTGCTTAACAATTCCTTCCATGTTAATAGCTGCTGCCACTTAAAGAATCTCCCTGGTTTCTTCTGGCAAATACCCCTGCAGAAAATTTCTTACTTATGATGAATAATCTTAATAATGCAAATCCTTCTGCCATAGTGATCTCAAAATAATCCTGCCTACTCAGTGAATCCAGAAGCTGAATAGCAAATTAATAATGTAACTTCCCTTGAATATTTCTAGAAATTAAACAATGAATCTGAACGTATTATCCTTCCTAATTTCACTGCATTGGTGAAATAATGATAAGCCCTTTGGTTCAACTAGACATCTGGCTTTCTTTGTAAGTTGTATGTGGTTATCTGTGGTATTGCCTCACCAATGGTCTTACTTTTCTACACCCATAGGCTTTGTCCATTTAATGACTGTTTAAACTTGCTTATTCATCTACTGTAGAGATTCCAATATTGAAAGTCTATTGCTACTTAGATGCATTCCAGCATAATTCCATTTGTCACCAGCAGAAATCTACCTCTCTCTCTGCCCTACTTATGCAATTGGAAAATCCTTTCAAAGATCATAATGATCTCTGACTGCTCCTTTTAAAATGATATGTATTTCTTATTAGTCTCCACTGCTTTTAATGAAGAGTTCTTTTTTCACCAACAAAACACACAGATTGGTGGAGAAGCTCAATAGCTCTGGTGTCATCTGTGGAGAAAGAAAAACAGTTAACATTTCAAGTCCAATATGATTCTTCTTAAGAACTTTTTGAATTCAAGGACTCAGTTAACAGAATAGCATAACAAATATTGTACTTTGGATAAATCTTAGAGAAGACACAACTAGTGGTCCTTAAATAGAGAGAAGATTAGGTTTGCTTCAAGGTCTTTGAAGCTGGATAGGTTATGGAAAATAATAGGGCACAGATACAGTTAATAGAGCTTTCATTCTCTGAAATAGGTCAGCAAGGCATCCAATGTGTATGAATTTGCTCCAAGCATTCATTAAGAAACTGGATGAATTCTTGAAGAAACACATATCTGGAAAGCTGGTAAGTAACTGCTAAGTTATGCCACTCAATCATTGTGATTTCCTGGAGTTTGCTCAACTTCTTCAAAGGCGGGCATGAAGTTTCAGAATTTTTGCTCCAATTATTATTTTCTGGTGTTTTAACCATCCCAGGAGAATGTGACTGCAAGGATGGTGGGAGCAGGGAACTTCACCTGGAAAAAAGTAAGCCCTTTGGTCCAATTGAACTTTTCATTGTCATTTTTGCAAGTTACATGCTGTTAACTTTGGTATTGCCTCACTTTTCTACACCTTCCACTTCTCCCATAAGTTTGCTCCTTTTTATTCCTATTTGAACTTGCTTAATAATACATTGTAGAGACTCTTGAACATCTGTTGCTACTTAGATGTATTCCCAGCAGAAGTCCATTGGGAGACATGGGAATTAGAACAGGACCTGAATATGCTAAGCTTATTGGCAGATTTTATCAATCTCTGGGACAGAGAGATTGGACAGTAATTATTTAACCCTATTTCATTTTCACTTCATTTTTGTTGGACAAGAGGCCTCAAATTACCCATTAGGACTAAAATCAATCCTGGATTGTATTCAACTCGTTCCGATCCTGTTGCCTTATTTTAATTCATGGAGTAACACTTTATACGGCAGGTTGACTGAAATAATTGATTTTTTTTCCCCAGCACCAGTACTATCTTTACTTATTGTTCAATCTCATCAATAATACATTGTCTTTAAAATTATCCTGCCCAAAGGGTTCTGTAAGAGGCCTCTATTGTTAACTCTGCTTGCTTATTAACCCGAGACAGATTATTTTGATTTGTGTCTTCCTCTGGGACACCAATTCACCTTCCTTAATTTTCAAATTCTACTGAACATATGTAGCTACCTTCCTCCTCCGTCCTTTTGTTTTACCCCTCTGAAACTTCCTGTACCTCTACATATTGAATTAATTCCCCTCTTACTGACTATGCGTTGCTTCTATAATAGTACTTTTTTTTAGTTCAAAAATCTCTGAATGCATCCAATGTTCAAATATAGGTATTTAATTACTGTTCTTGCTATTTTCAAGGCTGTTTTGGGATTATTTTGTTGCCTGTCTGGGCCCCAGTCTCTCGAGTTTCCTTGCCAATATTTCCCACCTCTTTGCTTCCCTCTCTTTTTTTAAGAAGCTCCCCTCTGACTACATTTTTGTTTGTCAGTCCTAAGATTTCCTTAAATAGCCTGGTGTCAAATGTCATTTGATAACACTCCTGTGAAATAACTTGGGATGGTTTACTATGTTAAAGGTGTTATATAAATACAGGTTGTTGTTCTCAGAGGATTTGCTTCTTGTTTTATGTTCTTCTAACTCGTCCAGCCTCCAAAGAATGTTGAGCAATGTTTAAAAGCCTGGTCTTCTATCTGACAAAGAAAGATTAAGTCAGCTTCAACTTTGGTTCCTTCAGGTTTGATGCACAGTTCATCGACATTAACTCCAGAAACAGTTACAATTATTTAGCAAACCAAATTTGTTTAACTTGTACCAATTGATGTCCACTCTTTTATCCCATAATCCTACTGTCAACTCTGCATCTAACAAACAACATAGATAATCGTTTTACGGCCTCTTGTGCTTTAATTCCTCGCCAGTGTACTTAAACCTCTTTTCAACGCCTCCGGTAACTTCTCCCTGATGTTACTGATTCCTTCATGAATCACCTGTTCTCCACATGAATGCATTGAAACTCTCCTTTAAATTTACACCCTTAATATTGTTAACTCTTTTTAACCAGAAAAAGAACTCTCTACCAATCACACAATTGGATTTTCCATCAGCATTGCCCATGTTTTGTTTAAGAAAGGTCATTTTTCACCTTTACGAGTTTAGCATTTTCTTTCTTCCATTAAACTGCTTTGATTTCCTTTGCTGAACAACACTATTATCAATCGCTCAAAACATATTTAGAACCATTATTTTCTGCCTTACTGCAGTCTTCTTCCTACCATTCATACACTCACTCCAAATGTGACCCAATTGTTACTTGCACTGTCGAACTCTTCTGTCACTTTCATTTTCCTAATCTGCTCTTGATGGATTTCCTCTAACTAAATATTGTCTGGAAGTCAATCAAAAATTAAGATACCCCTAACTGGACATCACCGTTAACTCAGAGTGAATTCCTTTTTTCAGTTATGTAGGTTACTAGTTTGTACAGATTGCTGGGAGATGTGACAGCATGACCATGTCCAAAGCAAATTTGAAAACCTGTTTCAGACCCAGCTAAGACTAGCCAGCAGTGCAAACCAAGGACCAAAGCTGGAATGTCTGGAAAGGTTCAATTGAAAATTGTACAGTGGCCGTATCAGTTCGATCATCAGGGGAGTTTTATGTTTTCTTTTCATTACTCAAAATTTGCTTGCTAACACAGAAATAATACGCTGTATTAAATTTGTAAATTACAAACTCTAATAAAATACTCAAATAGCTTGTTAAAAAAGTAAGAAAGTCACCACCTGAAATACTTCAGGCTCTCCAATAATATTCTATATCATAACCTTAAAATCTCAGTTGTGACTATACAAGTTGGACTAGTTGGCAGTGAATAGCCATATCGTCGTTTCTTTTAATTTGTTTATACCAATCTGATGAGGTTTAGAAAAATTGAAGTGACATCACACTGTCTCATTTGTGAAGTCAGTGATTTGTCCTCATCGTAAATCTGACACATTTCAATTGGATTTCCATAGAACAAAATAAGAAATCCACTGCAGAAGACTGAACCTGATTTCAATTATTCTCCAACCACGTAACTCTATATAGTCCCTTAATAAAATATACTGGAAAGAATGGCTGTTAAAATGAAGGTTTAATGAAGAAAAACATAAATAAAATGAAATGAAAAGTATCTGAAATTCTATATCTGGCTGGAAACTGGCAGAATTATAGAGCTGGTAATTCCGGTAGACTGAAATTAACTCGTTGAGCGCTAACAGACACTTTATTCACCAACAAAGAATAGGCGTTCTGTGGACTGAAAGGTTTGGAAACCATTTGTCAAACCTCAATCTACATTTAAATTCAAACGTTGGTGGCAAAACTAACAATTCTTTGAAGTCTTGAATCTTGGGTAATTTTTGCAGGTTTTGTTTTAACGTTCAAGAAAAGAAAAAACCTTGTATATTTAATGAAGCAAGGATATTTGCCTTCCTATCCACATATGTATAAAAACTTACTTTAAAATTTGTTTGAATATTTCTATTGATGACTGAAGTCACGGGATATTAACTAATATATGCTTATTGCATATATTTAGCATGTGCATCTAAGTGTATTTCTGAAGTTGAACGTTATAGAAACATGCTCAACTTGTAAATGGATGCAGAGCAGTGTAAGATAAGCGTGCTACGATATAATTTGCAGAGCTCAACTTTATATCCAGTCCAGAATGATGGGATGAAACCCTCCTGTCTTTACAGATGTTTAGTCTGAAATTAAATGAGTTTGGGCAGTCTCAATCTGGCTCCCAAAGGATGCCAATCTACAGCAAGGAACTACTCATAATTTAGAACTAATTTATACTAATTCAACAATCTTCTTTGCAGAGAGCAACAGGATAGGATGATATGAGAAATTCAAAAGCTCTTCTATTGCAGCCAGGTGATGTTTTGGAACATTGTATAAAAAAGGAAAGTTCTGCAAAGCATCTAACCCTATATGATAATTGCCATGCAAACATTTGGACTTGTCTCTGTGTGGATCATGAAACAGTTATATTTATACAAACTGACACCCAAATACCTTTTTTTTTTAACTTCATTGTCACCCTGGCTAAAAGAAAAGAATTAACTACAAGTTCTGGATACTTGGAGCATGCCATTTTGCAAAAGTATATAAAAAAAGTTGTATTTTTGTATTTTGAAAAGAGGTAAAACATCTTTTGACTCCTGCTTTTGCTTATTATGTGGGTCAGTTTCCTATGGCATCTGCTGTTTTCACGACACAATTCTAGACAACATGCTATAATTTCTAGGTCAGAGTTACAATTTACATGTTACAGCCACAAATTATAAGAGTGCTGACATGGGCACTTCCTGACCCTGAAGGAATAAAGCAGGCAGACTGTTTTTTTTAAAAAAAATTAATTTATAAAGCAAATCCCTCTAGCTTTTTCTTGGAATTTTGAAGCACGTCTGAACTGACAGCACTGATTTCGGTGCAAGGTCATTTAAACAAAAGTTAAGGAGCAGAAAACGCCAATCTTAATACAGATAAACCTTTGACCCATACCCTGAAACCATTCGCATGGATTACAGAGTAATTATCATAAACTTGCTTTATGTAGCAAATCTAGATGAGAATGCTACTGTTAGTACTTCCTTCGAAAATTAAACGCATACAAAGTTTTTGCCAATGGCTAATTAGTAAATTCACTCTCCAGTATAGAACTAGTGACTGGAAAGTCTAAGAGTTGGGGCTTCGCTTGTTCTAAGTCTATAGGTGTGCTATAATTGGCCTTAGCACCACAAGGCAAGGAAGTAGACAAATCAGCTATGGTTCCTGCTAAGAATGCTGGCAAAAGCATATGTGGACATTAAATGAACACAAGATTAATAAAGGCCTGATGTTAATCCATGATAAACTTGGTACACAGTCACTTGGTAGGACAGAACTCAAATATTACCGAAAAGAGAGACATTGCCAAACCTTATTGTTTTGAACTCATCAGGGCAAATAAATGAATGCCAAATTTCAAACACTCACAAGAGTTTGTTTTATAGGAGAAAGGGTGCTGATTGTTTAGCAAGTTGATTCTGAGTGTGTTAATACCTACGCTAACAATCGACTTAAGATGATCAGTCAAGCCAATAACTTGGCTCATGTACTCTTCCTTGAAGCCTAATACATTCCTACATTAGAACCTATCTCCTGCAACAAAAGAAATATGTTCAAGCTGTGCACCTTTTTAGAACTATCCAAGAGCTTAGCGAGCCTAGAAATCGATTGTTGTTTTCTCCTTGGCAATGACTTGACAAACAATCAACACCGGTTTCTCCTGTGGTATAAATCATTGTAATCATTTGAAGTTTGGCAAAGCTCACATGTTTGTCCTGATTGGTGAATGATGGAAATCTTTAGTAACCTGTCTCTACTTCCATCAATATTATAAATTTGCTTAATCAATGTACTGCATTCGTTTAAAAATGAAGAATGATTACTTTGATACGGAAGAACCAATAGCATCATCATCACTGATACCCCAACTCCATCATTGATATGTCCTCCAACACAAGCATGATCACCATCACCAGCATCATCATCAGCACCATTATCTCCATTGGCGCCAATATTGCCATCACTATCTTCAAACTCACCACCATCCCTGGCTATTGAGGACCTATCACATAACCCCATCACAGTGATTGAAGCTTTCATATTCCTAAGTTCTACCCACATGGTTTCGCTGGATGAGCCCTCCAAGATGTCCTTTTTTAGTACGGTGGGACATCTCCTTAATCAATAATGCAACTCCCCCACCATTTTTATATCCCTCTCTATCTCGCCAGAAACATGTAAACTCTGGAATGCTTGTCCTGAATTTCTCTCAACCAACTTTCTGTAATGGCTACCACATTGTGGTACCATGTATTAATCCAGGCTCTAAACTCATCTGCCTTACCTGTTATGTAGTAAGAACTGCAGATGCTGGAGTCAGAGACAATACAATGTGGAATTAGAGGAACACAGCAGACCAGGCAACAGAGGAACAGGAAAGTTGACGTTTTGGGTCAGGACCCTTCTTCTGATGCTGCAGTGTTCCTACAGCTCCACACTATATTGTGCCTTACCTGTTATACTCTTTGAATCAAAATAAATACACTTTAAACTGCCAGTCCTGCTGTGTTCATTAACCTGGCCCTGCCTGTTCTTCCTACTAGAATTGATTTAACCTCTATCCTTTCTTCAAATACTCCACATGCTTATCTACCACATTGGTTTCAACCCTCCTGCATGGCACTAGCAATCTCCACTGCCAGGATATTTGAGCCCCTCCAGTTTAGGAGCAATCCATCCTTCTTCTGCAGGTCCCTGCTGCCCTAGAAGAGATCCCTATGTTTCAGATATATAAATCGCTCCCTTTACACCTGCTCTTTAGCCTCTCATACAACTGTATTATCTTTCTATTTCTGGTCTCACTAGCACATGGTGTAGGAAGTAATCCTGAGATTACAACCCTAGAGGTCCTGCTTTTCAACTTCCTACCTAACTCCCTAAATTCCCTTTGCAGGACCTCATCTTTCTTACTGTCTATGTCATTAGTACCAATATGAGCCATAACCTTGAGTTGCTCACCTGCCCTTTCAGAATATTATGTGCTCCCTCATTGACATCCTCAACACTGGTATCAGGGAGACAACAAACCATTCTGTAGTGTCACTCGCAACCACAGAAACACCTATCTTTTCCCCTGACTGTAGAGTATCCTATCACTACTGGTTGTCTTCACTGCACCCCTCCCTATTGTACAATAGAGTCAACCGCGGTATCACTGATTTGGTTGCTGCTGTTACTTTCCCCTGAAAGAAGGAGATATTAACAGCAATGGACAAACCTTTGGCTATAAAGGCAGTCTTTAAAGCAACTCTTAAAGACCAGAGTGAGGAGGAGAGCAAGTAGGATTTAGAGAAGGAATTCCAGGTCATGGTGTCTGTGTGGCTGAAGGCATAGCCTCTATGAATAACGTGAAGGGAGAAGGAAATTCAATAGGACATGCTCTGAGGAATGAAGCTATTGGTAAAGCATTTAATGACTGTATCAACTTTTAGAATTAAGAAAGATAAAGACAATGAATTTAAACATAAAGAAAAAAACTTTAAGTTTAAAGGTATTGGCAAAACAGATTTCATGTAAGTTGGTGATGTTATGGTAAGTGCATTTCTTGACTATATCGCAGTATCTTCAAATACAGGAGAGAATTGCAGTGACACAAAAAAAAATCAGCAAGGAATTGCTAATAACCATTCAGAGCAGATGTGAATGTTGTTGATGTTACTGAAATGAATACTTAACACATTCCTTTAAAAATAAATAGTTTAAACTCATTGTTAAAATAATGTAAAGAGTCATGTCAAGCAAATACAATGAACATCCATCTTTTTATATTACTGAGCATGATTGAACCTAATTCTCTTTCTGCATGTTTGGAATTGTATGTTGTAAATACTTTTATTTAAGTAGTGGATATTCCTGTCCTATTGAATAATTTAGTGCAAATACATTTGCTGCACTCAGCTGCTTCTGAGTGTTCTGGTTTTTAACTTATGTATTGTGTCAGACGGTTTAAAGCCACTCACCAACAGAGTGCAGTGCTGTTGTGAGCTAAACTGTCCAGGGCCAAACTTGTGACCCATAAAAAACAGGCCTTTAAAGTCCTCTGAAAATAATGTTTGACCATCGATATTGAGATTCTTCTGCATCAGGCAAACCTACTGCACGTTTATCATTGATTATGGTGCAAGATCACTGGTGGTAATGTGACACATATGGTGATTATGACCATTTTCTGTGTTCAGTGCAATATTAAACACAGCTTTAACAGATTAATGCAAGTTCACTTAAACACTAATTAAGATAATTGTGAGGTTGGTAGGTTTATTTGAATAAGCTAGGCTACATTGATACCTTTGGGATGGGGAGTCTAAAGTTGTGTTGTTTATGTCAAATTGTAAGCAGGATTTATTACTCTATTTACCCACTATTTGCTCACATATATCTTGTTGACTGTTTCCTCAGTATGAATTGGAATCAAAAGTTCACATTACTTTTCATTATCGGGTTTGATAAGGAACCTATGGTCCATTCATATTGTAATATAAAAACAACTGTGTTCACATTTCCTGTCCCTCTTTATGCTTCCTGTGTTACACTCAGGCATGGCATTAGCTGAACTAAGAAGAAACAAGCTGAAATTCTGTGCAGTGAGGAACATCTTCCAATTATAACACTCAAATTAAGCCTAGCACATTTTGTCCATCTTGAGTTTTTCTACAATTGACCTACTGTCTGGTAATGCTGCTGCTAGTGCCACAGAAACACAAAACTTCAAAAACAGGTGGGACAGCTCCAGCCACTGCCAACATAGTGTGCCAGGGGCATACGTGCATATGTGCCATGATTGTAACAGAAGCATGCAGACTGCAGAGATTGTAATTGGTCTCTAAGGCCAATTTAACGTGGAAACATAGAAAGAAGGAGCAAAAATAGACCAGTCTTTCAAGACTGCTTTGCTATTCAGTATTGTCATGGCTGATCATCCTACTCAGTATCCTGTTCCCACTTTCTCCTATACCCTTTGATTCCTTCCACCCCAAGAACTATATCTAACTCCTTCTTGAAAACATTCAATGTTTTGGCCTCAACCACTTTCTGTGGCAGAGAATTCCACAGGCTCACCACCATCAAGGTGAAAAGTTTGTTCTCATCTCATCCTTAAATGTTCTACCCCACACCCTTAGTCTGTGACCCCTGGTTCTGAGCATTGGAAATATTCTTTCTGCATTTATGCTGTCCTGTCCTGTTAGAATTATATAGGTTTCTATGAGATTTTCCCCCCATTCTTTTAAATCCAGTGGATATAGGCCTAACCAATCCAGTCTTACTTCATACATCAGTCCTGCCATCCCAGGAATCAGCCTGATAAAAATATGTTGCACTCCTTCTGTAGCCAGAACATTTTCCTCAGTTAAGGAGGCAAAACTACACACAATACTCAAGGTGTGGTCTCACCCCAATGTCCTGAGCATTTGTGTCAAGACATCCCTGCTCCTACACTTGAATCCTCTTGTTATGAAGGTCAACACACCAGTGCTTTTATTGCTTGTTGCACTGACATAGATACCCTTCGAGACCATTGTACAACGATGTTCATGTCTCATTCACCTCCCCTTTCCCAATCTATTGGCATCCAGATAAACCGACTTCCTGTTTTTGTATGGAAGTGGATAACCTCATATTTATCCGCATTGTACTTCACCATCTGCCTTGCATTTGGCCATTTGCTTAACTTATTCAAATCACACTGAAACATTCTCCTCACAGTTTACCTTTCAACCCAACTTTGTATCTGCTGCAAACTTTGTGATATTACATTTAGTTCCGTTATCTGAATCATCAATAAATACTGTCCTAGCATTGATCCCTACGATACTCCACTAGTCACTGGCTACCACTTGGAATGAAACACTTTTATTCCTATTTCTTGTTTCCTGTCTGTCAACCAGTTCTCTATCCATTTCAGCACACTATCCCCAATCCCATGCAATCCGACCCCACCACCAAAGACATCTTTCCCTCCCCACCCTTATCTGCTTTCCGGAGGGACCACTCTCTCTGTGACTCCCTTGTCCGCTCCACACTCCCCTCCAGCCCCAACACACCCGGCACTTTTCCCTGCAACCGCAGGCAGAGCTACACCTGCCCCCATACCTCCTCCCTCACCCCCATCCCAGTCCCCAAGAAGACTTTCCACATCAAGCAGATGTTCACCTGCACATCTGCTAATGTGGTATACTGCATCCGCTGTACCCGTTGTGGCCTCCTCTACATCGGAGAAACCAAGCGGAGGCTCGGGGACCGCTTTGCAGAACACCTATGCTCAGTTCGCAATAAACAACTGCACCTCCCAGTCGTGAACCATTTCAACTCCCCCTCCCATTCCTCAGACGACATGTCCATCCTGGGCCTCCTGCAGTGCCACAATGATGCCACCTGAAGGAACAGCAACTCATATTCCGCTTGGGAACCCTGCAGCCCAATGGTATCAATGTGGATTTCACAAGCTTCAAAATCTCCCCTCCCCCTACTGCATCCCAAAACCAGCCCAGCTCGTCCCCGCCTCCCTAACCTGTTCTTCCTCCCACCTATCCCCTCCTCCCACCTCAAGCCACACCCCCATCTCCTACCTACTAACCTCATCCCGCCCCCTTGACCTGTCCATCCTCCCTGGACTGACCTATCCCCTCCCTACCTCCCCACCTACACTCACCTTTACTGGCTCCATCCCTGCCTCTTCGATCTGTCTGTTTCCTCTCCACCTATCTTCTCCTCTATCCATCTTCTATCCGCCTCCCCCTCTCCCCCTATTTATTTCAGAACCCCCTTCCCCTCCCCCATTTCTGATGAAGGGTCTAGGCCCGAAATGTCAGCCTTCCTGCTCCTCTGATGCTGCTTGGCCTGCTGTGTTCATCCAGCTCTACACCTTGTTGTTTTAACTGTGTATGCTAATCTGTAATGTGGGACCCTATCAAAGCCTCATGAAAGTCTAAGTCAACCAAGTCTAGGTCCTCCTTATTAATTCTACGCTTTACATCTTCAAAAAATTTGAGTAGGGATCTGTCAAGCATGATTTCCTGTTTATAAATCTGCACTGACTGCCTAATCCCGTCAGTGTTTTCCAAGTGCTCTGCTATTCATTTTTTTTTAAGAATACACTCTAGCATTTCCCTACTACCAATGTCAGGCATTTGACACATGTTTTACTGTTTTGCACTGTGCAGATTCAGTTAGCTATGTCTCATATTCAACCGCAGGTGAACATGCCAACAGCTGCATAAGGAGTACTCCAACTGCAACCCCCATATCACCCTGGACTAGTACTGTTTAGAAAATGTCACATCTCACAGGGGCAGCTCACTGGAAATTGAGCCCTGTTATTCCTGGGGTCATCAGAAAAGTTAAAGGTTTTATAAAGTATACAACGTTTCCCAGCTGACTCGACTTCCAAACTCAGGTTCATAGAAAGCACGAGCCAGGTTTCTATACTGAACAAGGATAACCATTTATTACAAAGAGTTAGATTCTAGTTTCAGGTAAAAAGTTATAAACTGTCAGCATATAACACCACCACCTAAAACTCTAATCCCATTATAAACACCTGATTACACATAGACAGATAAACAAACAGATAAAAGTGGGCTATGGACTGCGGGGAAGAAAAACTAGAAAGGCAGCTCAATCATCTTTGTTGCATGTTCTGTGGCTGAGATGATCCTTATGTTTCTTCTGCTGGCAATGCTTTTCAGCTGTCTTTTTCAGAAGCTTCCACTGATTGATAAGAGATATCAGATGGTGGGTTCATTTTCAAGAGGTCTCTGAAAGTAACATTTTGCAATGACTCTTGTGGGAAAGATAAACTGGTTTTCTTCAGGTTTACAGTGAGCTTTGACTGCAGAGAATAGACAGACTGCTCCTGAGCTGGGGAAGAACTGATCACTTTTCTCTCTCTCTCTGGGACTTGGTCCCATTTCCAAGCTACTTAATTACCTGAGAACCAATCACACAGGGAATGGCAGCCAAAAGGTCTCTGACATCAATAACTGGTCACTGGCGCATGGACCAAACAACTCCTTGCTGCCAGCAGATGTTGCATCCGTGTATTACCTCAGCTGTATATGGTCTGAAACTCAAGCTTCAAGTGTTCCTTCTTCAAACAGTTGTTTACTCATAACCTGGCATGGGTGTCATGTTTCTTTCTTTCAAATCATTTAGGCACTCTTTCAAACATGGTTTTAAAAAAACGCTTTCTCATTTCAAACCACAATTCTTAAAGAATAAACACAAAATAAGACACACAGTCTTTAAAGCCAATCGTCTGCTTCTAGGTGAAGTGATTTTGACTATTTTTTTCACATGCAAAGTATTTGGAAATGCCATGCTGTGTTCTTTGTGGGAATTTGCATAGCTACTTGCTGCATCCTAACAGGGAGCCTGGAGGAGTTTCCTACCATGCAGACAGGCAGGTGCAGAGCGGGTGACCACTTGGCAGTCCAGGAGAGACAGACAGACAGTGCCAGAATTCCCTGAGGTCCACTCACTAAGACTGTAAGACCATAAGACATAGGAATAGATTTAGGCCATTTAATCCAACATATCTGCTTCACCATTTGATCATGGTTGTTTTGTTTCTCGACCCTGTTCTCCTACCATCTCCCCATAACCCTTGATCCTCTTACTAATCAAGAACTCTCTGTCTTAAATATATAGTTTCATAGATTTATACAGCACAGAAAAGGCTCTTTGGCCCATTGAGTCTGTACCGATGTAACTACCTCTAAAGGTGCGCTACTCCCAAATTCCTGCACTTGTCCCATATCCTTGAACGTTATGATATTTGAAGTACTCATCCAAATATTTTTTAAAGATTGTAAGATTTCCAGCCCCCACTGCCTTCCCAAGCAGTGCATTCCAGATTCCCACCACCATCCAAGTGAAAAAGCATTTTTTCTCACATACCCTCTGAATCTCCTGCCCCTTACCCTAAAACCATGCCCTCTCATGATTGACCCCTCAACCAAAGGAAACAGCTGCTCTCCATTCATCCTGTCCATACCTCTCAATCTTATATACCTCAATCATGTTCCCCTTCGTTCTTCTCTGTTCTAGAGAAAACAATCCAAGCCTGCCTAGTCTTTATTGCTCAATTTCTCAATCCCAGGCAACATCATGGTGAATCTCCTCTGTACCCCCTCCAGTGCTATCATATCTTTCCTGTAGTGAGGTAAACAGAACAGCACTCCAGTTGTGGCCTGACCAGCGCTGTGTACAACTCCAACATTAACTCCTTGCTCTTATACCCAATGCCGTTACTGATGAAAGCAAGTGTCCCATATGTCTCATTAACTATCCTATTCACATGCTCTGCTGTGTTCGGGGATCTGTGAATAAATACCCCAGGATCCCTCTGTTCCTCTCAGCTACCCTATGTCTTGCCATTCATTCAATACTCTCTCATCTCATTTCTTCTTTCAAAGTGCATCACCTTGCATTTATCAGGGTTAAATAACCATCTGCCATGGGTTTGCCCAGTTGACCAAATCACCAATATCTTTCTGTAACCTACAATCATCTTCTTCGTCAGTAACCACTTTATTAATCTTGGTGTCATCTGAAAATTTGCTTAACCATATGCCCACATTTTCATCTCTATCTTTTATGTATATAACAAACAATAAGGTTCCCAGTACTGATCCTTGCGGTACACCGCTGTACAACGGCCTCGAGTCACTCAAACAGCCTTCTACCATTACTCTGTGTCCTATTTCTAAGTCAGTTTTGGATCCATCTCACCAAGTTTCCTTCAATTTCATGTGATTTAACCTTCTCACTCAGTATCCCATGTGGGACCTTGTCAAAACCTTTGCGGTGGCACAGTGGCTCAGTGGTTAGCACTGCTGCCTCACAGCACCAGGGACCCAGGTTCAATCCCATCCACTGGTGACTGTCTGTGTAGAGTTTGTGCATTCTCCCAATGTCTGCAGGAGTTTCCTCCCACAGTCCAAAGATGTGCAGGCTAGGTGAATTGACCATGCTAAATTGCCCATAGTGTTTAGGGATGTGTAGGTGGGTTATAAGGGAATGGGTTTGGGTGGGATGCTCTGAGGGTTGGTGTGGACTTGTTGGGCCAAAGGGCCTGTTTCCACACTGTAGGAATTCTATGATTTAAAATTTGATATAAACTATATCTACTGAATTTTCCTCATCCACACACTTGATCATACTTTCCAAAAATTCTGATGCATTTGTTAGGCATGACCTCCCTCTGACAAAGCCATGCTGACTTCCCTAATTAACCCATGTCTTTCCAAGTAGGTACTAATTCACTCCTTCAGAATTTTCTCCAATTGTTTCCCTACCACTTATGTGAAACTCACCGGTCTGTATTTCCTGGTTCATCTCTACCACTCTTCTTAAAAAGTGGAACCACATTAGCCATCCTCCAGTCCTCTGGTACTTCCCCTGTGGCCAGACAGGAATGAAAAATTTGTGTCAGAGCCCCTGTAATATTCTGCCTCGCCTCCCCCATCAGCTTGGGATACAATTCATCCAGACAATGTAATTTGTCTCTTTTTAAGCCTGACAGAGCCTTCACCTCCCCATTTCCTATGTGAAACTGTGCAAGTTCCTCGCAATCTCTTTTCCTGAATTCCATTCTCCTTTTCCAGAGTGAAGACCAAAGAGAAGTACTTATTCAATACCCTTCCAATATCCTGCAGCTTCACACACAGGTTACCCACTTGATCCCAAATGGGCCCTAATGTTTCTCTAGTTAACCTCTGCCCTTTAATGTATTTATAAAATATCTTAGGATTCTCCCAGTCCTGATTGCACATCCTTTCTCATGCCTCCTTTTTACTCTTCTAATTGTTTCTTTAAGTTTGCTCCTGCACTTCCAGTATTCGTCTGGCGCCATAGCTGAATCGCTGTCTTTGGACTTGCTAAAAGCCCTACTCTTCTTTCTTATCCAGTCCTGAATTGGCCTCAATATCCAGGGTTTTCTGAACTCATTGCTCCTACATTTCACTCTAAAGGGTATGTGTTGGACCTGTACCCTCACCAGCTCCTCTTTGAAACCCCCCCATTGCTCCACTGTAGACTTACCCATAAGGAGCTGTTTCTGGTCTATTGTGGCCAGATCCTGATTTATTTTAATAAAATCTGCCTTTGCCTCAATCCAAAGCCATCTTTTGCAGGCCACCTTTTACCTTGTCCAGAACAAATTTGAACCATACAGTGTTGTGGTTGCTATCGTCTAAATGTTGCCCCACTGCTGTATTGAACACTTATCTGGCTTCTTTTCCCAGAATCAGATCCAGCACTATCATCTCTTGTTGGGCATTCTATGGATTGATACAAAAAAATTCAAGAAATGTGCTCCCTCCAAACCCTCAACACCATGGCTATCCCAATTTATATTGGGAAAATTGAACTCCCCTAGCATAATTATTTGATTATTACTCTTACACACCTTCATTTGTCTACATATTTGCTCTTCTATTTCCCATTGACTCTTTGCAGGCCTCTAGTACACTCCCAGTAAAGTAGTTGCCCCACCTTAACATTCCTAATTTCTATCCACAAAGCCTCATTTGAGGATCCTTCTAAGATGTCAGAAATAAAAATAGAAATTGCTTGCAAAGCTCAGCAGGTCTGGCTGCATCTGTGGAGAGAAATCAAAGTTAACATTTCAGGTCGAGTGACTCTTCCTGTGAACTGTTCAGATGAAGGGTCACTCGACCTGAAACGTTAACTCTCATTTCTCTCCGTAGATGCTGCCAGACCTGCTGAGCTTTTCCAGCAATTCCTATACTTGTTTCTTATTTACAGCATCCAAAGTTCTTTCAGTTTTTCTTTTAAGAGATATCATCTCTCTTTATTGCAGTAAATGACTCCTTGATCAATAGGGCTACACCACCAACCTCTTTTACAACCTCTTCTGTCTCGCCTAAAGATCCTATGCCATGGAATATTGAGTTACCAGTTCAGCCCTTCCCTCAAACATATTTTTGTGTTGGCAATAATATCACACTTCCACATGTCAATACGCTCAATGGCTTGGCCTGCACAGCCATCTGTAACAATGAGTTCCACAGATTCATCACCCTTCAGCTGGAAAAATTCTGCCTTGTCTCAGTTCTGAAGGGTCATCTTTTCACTCTGAGGCTGTGCCTTCAGATCCAAGTCTCTCCTACTAGTGGAAACATCTTCTCCACATCCACTCTATCCAGGCCTCTCAGTATTCTGAATTAAGTTTCAATCAGATCCCCCCTCATCCTTCTAAACTCCAGAGTACAGACCCAGAGGCCTCAGCCACTCCTCATATGACAAGCCCTTCATCCCCAGGTCATTTTTGCAAACATCCTCTGGGCCCCCTCCAATGCCAGCACATTGTTCCTCAGATACGGGGCCCAAAACTATCCACAATGTTCCAAATGCAGTCTGCCCAGATCCTTATGAGGCTCAGCAGTGCATCTCTGCTCTTGTATTCTAACGGTCTTCAAATGAATACTAACATTGCATTTGTTTCCCAATCTGCCAACTGAACCTGCATGTTAACCTTGAGAATTCTGAACTTGTGCTTCAGATTCCTGAAGCCATTGCCTGTTTAGAAAATTGTCTATGCCTCTCTTTTTCCTACCAAAGTGCATAACCTCACACTTTCCTACAATGTACTCCATCTGCCACTTCTTTGCCTACTCTGCTAGCCTGCCCAAGTCCTTTTGCAGCCTCCCCACCTTCTCAACCCTACCTGTCCCTCCACCTTGTGTCATCTGCAAACTTAGCAACAATACCCTCAGTTCCTTTGTCCAGATCATGAATACATAACATGAATAATTGTGGTCCCAACTATGACCTTGCAAAACTCTACTAGTCACCAGCTGCCATTCTGAAAAAGACCCTGTCATCTCTACTCTCTGTTTTCTGCCAGTCAGCCAGTCCTCTATTCATGCCAGTACCTTGCTCCTGACACTATGGACTCTTGTTTTATTTAGCAACTTCCAGTGCAGCAACTTGTCAAAGATCTTCTGGAAATCCAACTTAATCATTTCCACTGGCTCTCCTTTGTCTAACCTGTTTGTTACTTTCCCAAAGATCTAATAGATTTGTCAGGTATGACTTCACCTTGATGAAGCAATGCTGACTCAGCCCTATTTTACCATGCACTTCCAAGTGCTCTGCAATCATTCTTAGTAATGGACTCTAAAATTTTACCCATGATCAAGATGAGGGTAACCGACCTATAATTTCCATCTTCTGCCTTCCTTTCTTCTTAAATAGGGGTGTAAAATTAACCATTTTCCTGTCCTGTGGGGCCTCCCTGACTCCAGTGATTCCTGAAAGATCACCACCAATACCTGTGCAACAATCTCAGCTATCTCTGTCAGAACTCTCAGGTATAATCCATCTAGTCTGGGTGATTTATCCAAATTCAGATTTTTCAGCTTTTTCAGCACCTAGTCCTTAGTGATAGCCACTACACTCACCTCTGCCACACCCCCTCCCCGACTCTCTTGAAGTTCTGGTATGGTGCTCATTGTTCCCCATTGAAGACCAATGAAAAGTACCTGTTTGATTCTTCCACTATTTCTTTGTTCCCCATTATTACTCCTCCAGCCTCATTTTCCAATGGTTCAACTTCCACCCTTGCCTCTCTTACATTTTAGATATTGAAAAAAAATGCATGCAATCTTCTTTTATATTATGAGCTTTCTTACTCTGATATTTCATCTCACCCCCATCCCACCCACCTGCCCTTTTTGCTTTTTAGTTATCCTCTACTGGTTTTTAAATGCTTCCCAATCCTTTGATTTCCCACTAATCTTCACCACATTGTGTATTTTTTTCTTTTGCTTTTATACTGTCCCTGACTTCCCTTGTCAGCCATTCTTGTCTTGTCACCCACTTAGTGTGTTTCTTCTGTTGGGAAAAATTTCTGCTGTGCTTCCTGAGTTAACCCCAGAAATTCCTGCCATTACTGCTCCACCAGCTTCCTTATTAGGTTCCCCTTCCAATCAACTCTGGAGAGCTCCTCCTCATGTCTTTCTAGTTACCTTTACTCAACTGTAATGTTGTTACATCTGATTCCAGCTTCTCCCTCTCAAACTGCAGAATTCCATCATATTATAGACACTGTCCCTGAGGGGTTCCTTCACTTTAATCTCCCTAATCAAGTCTACCTCATTACAAATCACTAAATCCAGAATTGTCTGTTCTCTTGTGGGCCCAACCACAAGCTGCTCAAAAAACCATCGCATAGACATTCCACAAATTCCTTTTCTTGAGATCTGCTACCAAACTGATTTTCCAGTCCACCTGTATATTGAGGTCCGCCGTGATTAATGTAACAGTGTCTTTCCTATATGCATTTTCTATCTCCTCATTTAATTTCTTTTACACATCCTGACTACTGCCAGGAGGTTTGTACACAACTCCCATCAGGATCTTTTTACCTTTGCAGTTCCTCAACTCTGCCTACAAAAGTTCTACACCTTCTGATTTTATCTCTTCTTGTTATTGATTCAATATCATTTCTTACTAACATAGCAACCCCACCTCCTCTGTCTGTCAGATGTCCTTTTGATAGGATGTGTATTGTTGGATATATAGTTCCCAGCTCTGATCACCTTGCAGTCATGTCTCTGTGTTGCCCACAGCATCGTACCTTCCAATTTCAATCTGCGCTACAAGCTCATTTACCATGTCTTGTGTACTCCGTGTATTTAAGCATGACACCTTCACTCCTGTGTTGACTATTTCTCCTTTACACAGTTGTCCCCTCATCTGCTGTGCCTAAAGTTACATTCCTGATCCTTTCCATACTCATTGAGTATTATTTGTTCTTGAAACTTTAATAACCTCTGCTGAGCCCTCCCGCCTTGAACATTTTCCATAATTTTCCTAGAACCCACAACCCCACTGTTTAGTTTGAAGCCCTCTATACAACATTTGGCTGGAGTTAAGGAATAAGACGGGTGCAATTTCATTTCTCAATAGAATCATAGAATCCGTACAGTGTGGAAACAGGCCCTTTAGCCCAACAAGTCCACACCGACCCTCAGAGCATCCCACCCAGAACCACCCCCCTATAACCCACCTAATCTACACATCCCTGAACATTATGGGCAATCTAGCATGGCCAATCCAACTAACCTGTACATTTTTGTACCGTGGGAGGAAACTGGAGCACCCGGAGGAAACCCACGCAGACACGGGGAGAATGTGCAAACTCCACACAGACAGTTGCCCAAGGGTGGAATTGAATCCAGGTTGGCTCTGTGAGGCAGCAGTGCTAACCACTGAGCTATCAATAGATCACCACCAACTGGGAAGGATACAGAGATACACGTCTGTAAGGAAATCACAGAGACTTTAATTACTGT
This sequence comes from Rhincodon typus, assembly GCF_021869965.1. Taxonomy (NCBI): domain Eukaryota; kingdom Metazoa; phylum Chordata; class Chondrichthyes; order Orectolobiformes; family Rhincodontidae; genus Rhincodon; species Rhincodon typus. The sequence continues at coordinate 148,873,766 of NC_063332.1, read as the reverse complement.
ATTTCAAATGGAATACTTCCAGTGTTAAGGAAAACAAGTGACTAGGTTTTCTAGATTGTCTTCATGAGAATTTTCAACAACAGTATGTGTATAATCTAACAAGACAAGAAGGCACTGCTAGACCAGGTTCTTGGGAATAAGCCAATTAGGTCAAGCGACAGTGGGGAAAAAAAAAGATATAGAACAGTGATCATTGTCTCCTTGATTTGACAGTAGCAAATGACATTGGTCAGTTCAGTGTAAAAATAATCAACTGGCTAAGAGTGGACTTCAGAGGAGCAAGAACAGAGGTAGGCCAGATGGACGAGAACCAAAGGTTGCATGAGAATCAGTGACTGAACAATGGGCTACCATCATGGAAGAGATGGTTTGGGCACAGTCAAAGTGACAGTGGAAAAAGCACAGTCACTAGAATGGTTTAAAAATTAGAAGGAAGCGGTATTAGATAAACTGTCAATACTTAAAGTTGATCAAGTACCACAATCAAGTAGGATGCACTCAAAAATATTGAAGGAAGTGAAAATGGACATTGTAAAGGCACTGGCAATTATCTTTCAATCTTTCCTGGATTCAAAGGTAATGCTGAGGTTTGGAGAATTGAATCAGAGGCTAGGAGTACTGTGACAATTAACTCAGCTTCCTGACTCCCCAAAGCCTGACCACCCTCTACGAGGCACAAGTTAAGAGTGTAATGGAATTCTCCCCACTTGCCTGGATGGGTGCAGCTCCAACAACACCCAAGAAGCTTGACACCATCCAGGAGAAAGCAGCCCGCTTGATTGACAACACATTGATAAAAAAATCCATCCCTTCCACCACTATTGCTGAGCAGCAGCAGGATACACTGCAGAAGTTCACCAAAGAGCCTCAGACAGCACATTCTAAGCCCACAATCACTTCTATCTGGAAGGCCAAGGACAGCAGATACACGGGAACACAACGACCTGCACATTCCTCTCCAAGCCACTCACCATCCTGACTCAGAAATATATCATTGTTCCTTTCCTGTCACTGAATCAAAATCCTGAAAATTTGTCCCTAAGGACATTGTGGCCACAGCACAGGGATTGTAGGAGTTCAAGAAGACTGCTCACCTCCACCTTCTGAAGGGCGACTAGGGCGAGCAGTAAATGCTGACCCAGTCAGACCCACGAGTGAATAAAAGAATCTTCTTTCAAAACGGATGTAAAGGTCTGACCCATAATTACAGACCTGTCATTTTAACTTTGATCAAGAGCAAATTTCTAGAAGCATTTATTTCAGATAAATGAATAGTCACATGGAAAAATTCAGTCAGGTCAACTTGGATTAGTTAAGGGGAACTTGTTGGAGATTTTTTTGAAGAAGCAGCAGAGGGTTGATAAGGAGAAATCTGTTGATGTACTACATATGAACTTTCAAAAAGTGTTTGATACAATGTTTCACAGACTTGTAAGAAACATTACAGCTCATGGAAGAAAAGGAGCAGTAGCATCGCAGATACAAAATTGTCTGAGGGATTGGAAATAGAGTTCAAAGGTTAATGTGTACCTTTCAGGCTGGTAGAAGTTTTGACGGAAAGTTCCTCAGGTATCGGTACTATGTCTGTTGTTTTTCCTGGTGTGTGTGTGTGTGCGTGCGTGCGTGTGTGGAGTATGGCTGTTCAATAGACATAGGGTTCCAGGGGTAAAGTGGGGAGATGAAAAATTATATAAAAGGTTTGGGTGGAAACGTGGGGAGGCTTCAATCTTGTCAGGTTGACAGGAAGTGTAATGCAGAAAGGAACCTGAAGAGTTGTGAGGGGTATCACCTATAATAACAGGCAGTGCCTACAAAATACTCTCTGGATCCCTAGTTTCCACCTTCATCTGAACCACAAATTGAAAATAAAATGAAAATGGCTGCAAGTAGTCTCAGACTGGGTGGACTAGTTGTGCTTTTTTTTTGTTTGTAGGAATGGGTTCCAGTTGCATGTGATGCAAAGCCATGCAAGGGGTGATTGTATTAATTAGGCAGATTCTAAGTTGAAGACTTCAGCAATCACAACATCCTGTACTTGTATCACATGCAGTGACCAACTAAGTAGATACAAACTCTGAACACAAGTAATCCTGACCATGACAATGATCATTGCAATCATATAAAGTAATTATACAATTATAATCCTGGTAATCTCTGTGAAACAGAAGAGGCAACTTATTAAGTTTCACCTTCAGTCCACAATTCACAAGCAGATTCTGAGGCATCGAATGCTACACAAGGGCCTGGAGCTGCTTTCTTCACACATTGAACTAAGTATTTCACAACAAGATCTTACAACACTGTCTTTCTTGGATCTGCAAAATTGTGCAAGTTTTTTGGAACTATAAACTGCAATGGAAGCTAAACTGCTATAACCAAAAATCCAGGAGAGTGGACTTGAAATTTAGGTGCTGCATGGTTTTGAGCTGTGTGGTACAATGTTGCTTTTTGAAGCAGTAAGAGGGAGAATTTGAGACTATGCAGGATTGAGAATTCTTTTAGTTAAGGAAATTCTGCCTGACAAGAGCCCTCTTATTGGTGTTAAAAAGCTGTAAGTGCCCAGAGCAGCAGAGGAGAAGGAACATCTGAAGCCTATAAAGAGTGTATCTATCTATCTCTCTCTGTCTCTATGTTGGGAAAAGAAAGAAATAAAAACAAGAAAGGTTAAAAGAAAAAAAATATACAAGAAAAGACATAGGTCTACCAGACTAATCACTAAATTGAAGAATAACCACCACAATACAGATGACAATATGTCATCATTGCAAAAATCAAAAGCACCATGAGAAAAGAACTCTCCACCTTGCGGTCCAGAATTTTAATCCTCAGTATTTTGTTTAGACTGTTTATATTATTTTTACCCATAGTATTTGTGTCAAATCACTTGTTTTCTGTCTGTCTTAATTGTGATTGAATAAATGAGAGTTTTTGGAAGATTATACATTGAGTTGAAATTGCTTTCTTTTCACTGCTCTTGTTAAAATTGTGTATTACAACGAACAGGTTTTTTTTTGCCTGTTATTGATGAAACCAGGTGTGAAGTGCTTTTGCCGTGAACTGCAGTCTGTCAGGCAAACTGATCTCGGAATTTTATACATTTCTACATTTGGGGCAGTGGGACATGGCTGTTGGTGCACTGTTCCCAAATATGCCATGACAGGTGAATGAGGATAAGAAGATAAGTTGTCATTAATTCAACATTTACAATCTCCTTCTGTTTGTGCACAAGACATCTTGTCTAAATGGTGTGTGTGATATTAAATGTCTCTGCAGTGACATTCCATGGCCCTTCTTCTCCACGTATCACTGTAATGAGGACTATGCTAAACTATCATATGTAGGTGCTGCCACTGCTGACAAATCACATTACTAAGGAGCTGCTTTGTTTCAATATTGTTCCTCATTGGAACCATCAACAATGTATCCAGAAACAGCAAGCGTTATTGTAGCTTTGACTGCTAAACTACAAATTGTTACAGAAATTGAGCAGGAGTCTGCAAGCCTATGACCATTAAAAAGAACTCCAAAGGCTGCCAAACAGGCCCCAATCAAAGAATTTGCAGCAGAAGGTCCCTTTAGGACGTGGAAAGGCGAGGAGGCTCAAAGTCTTTTGTCAGTGATGTTATGTCCCCCAGACGAGTGAGGTACAGTTGCACTGCTGAATGAGGATGTCCCAAGATACCATCATAGAACTGCGCTCTATAGACTGTACATGTCACATTGAGAGTACCATATGATAATGAGGCCGAATTCATTGACTGGGTAGAAATAGAGGGAGAAGGGGGTGAAGAATGCAGGAAATAGCCTGGTAGGCACTTTCTCTGAGGGGCGGGTGCTTCCTTGCTCACACCTGCCGTCGCTTGAGGGATGACGTTGTTTGATTATCACTGATCCCTGCAGAAATAAAAAGAGGGAGTAAGTTGTGCAATAGTGTGAGAATCTTGAGCTTGTTAAGAATCCATTCATAGTGGTGGAAAAGGGAGAGCAGTGCAGTACATTGAATCTTACTTAGTTGCCAGAACATGGAGGTCTCAGCATCACTACATGATTCTTACAGCCACTCCCCAGACTGTTTGCAAGGCAACTGACCATGGCCTACTCCCTACCTGCAAAAGTATGAACCCTCTGACTCTGAGAATGGCAAGCGGTGATTGGACCATATCCAAGCATTTGGACTGATAGACGGTGCTCTTTTCTGCTGTGCTGGGACTCAATGTTTGCAACTATGTTGTTGGCACTTGCAGCAACAAGTGAGACTGACATAGGACTGTGTCATTCAGCAATATCTGTCCCTTGGACTAATGGCTGCTGACAAACATGTCAAGCTGCCCAGCCTTGTGTCCATGATAAAATGCAAGTCAAGGCAAAGGTACTGTGAGCCTTTAAGTATCAACTAAGGAAACAAAGGGCAAAGAAAGGCAAGGCAGAGATGTTGTGAGCATCAAAGTAGGTGCAAAATAAGTGATTGTTCAGAGAGTAAGTGAGGAGCCATGAGGTGTACCCTGGTCCAATGCATGAGTCAGTGCCCTGGCAACAGTATTCCAATGAAAGGTGCTGGTGCACTCAAAAGTGCAACATTGAAATGGAGAACCATGTTATAAATGGGTTGGAGTTGTGTCCTGAAGGTGAGGCTTGAATATTTCCAATGCCAATGCCTGTGGATGAGGGCAAATATGGGTGGTCGTTACCCATGGAACATGCCCTGAGAGGCCTGTAATTGCTGTCCAAGATGGAGGGCTGGAGAAGCAAGCAGCCAGCTGAAGTAGCTGGTTAACTGCTTCAATGTTTGTGTCAGAAATCATGTCTATCCAGGGATTCCCCTGCTGTAGAATTGCCAAGTAAAACCCATCACATCTCAGAATTAGAGGAGGCTCAGGGTCATAAAATATTCCTTAACTAAATCCATCAACTCTTGAAAGGTTTTGGTATCTGGCGCATCAGGGAAAGATAGGCTCCTAATTACTGAAAAAGCTGTAGGTCCACAAGCTGTCAAGAGAATTACTTGTTGCTTTTCAGCTGCCCCAATGTTCATTTATCCAGAAAAAAATAATGCATTCTCTCCACCTACTGGGCCCAGCCTTTGACAGCAGGATTGAACAAGTCAAGCTTCCCAAATAATGGCATGATGCCAGAAATGCTTACCCCAACTCAAATAGGACCCCAACAATTTTCTTCAGGAGTGTGCTTTTTTCTTGTTACCACCGAAATAACTCCACAGGGGCTGGTATCCCGTCACTAAGTTATCCTTTATTTATACATGGAGAGCCCATGACACAGATTCAACTCTCTCAGAGTGAACAGGATGTCTGACACTCCTGTTCTTATCTGTTAGCCAGGGCTCCCTGATTGGACCAGATTAAAAGCTCCAATCAGGGAGCTCATATTCTATGTGGTCCACCTGTGAGATCTCATTACAATCATTACAGTGAGCATGATTGCATATTTGAATGCAGTTGTATGAAAAAGTCTAGTAGGAAATCAATTAGTGAAATTCTGAGTCAAAATGGCAAGGACCTGTAAGTAATGGAATATGATTAATGCACAAATTTGAGAAGCAACCAAGAGTACAGTCCAAAGGCTAAATTCATATTTACACATTCCAAATCTTTTCCCTAAACTGGAAACTAATGGGTTACCTTTTAGCCTATAAATTAGAGCAAGCATTGATTCTAAGGTTACAGTGTTGCAATGTTTAAAAGACAAAGTAGAAAATAATCACTGACTGTGATGGAAACTGAAAAGAAATCAATGGAAGAAAAATATGATTGCGTTGTGAAATGAGCTGTCGATTCAGTATTATTCATTTTACACTATGCCAAGAAACAAATTCATCTCCTTCAAACACCTCATCAGGTATTACAAACTCTATATTTTGACTGCTAAGCTATTGCACATGTTGCCACTTGGATTCTTGGCTATTTACAGATGAGAAACCAAAAAATGGTAGATGGTTCTTCAGTCAATAACTGGTATATTTTAAATTAATGAGCATTGTACAGTTTTCATTAGAACATTCATTTTCCTGAGTCTCGTTTGAACAATAAAGGCAATATTTGGATGTATAGGCCCAATATTTCTAGTGACAGTGTTGAATATGGATGTTTATTTAAATTGCAGATTACTTAATGCTGCATGCTTTCAGTGAGCTGAATATTACCTGAATTCAGCTAAATACCATTTTTGATGAGTTTCCCGGAGGCTTTCTCCCCTTGAGATCAAATAGGTTATGTCCTGTGATCATCCTATACATGCCTCATTAACTGAGGAAACTCGGCAGCTCTGTAAACTCATGTGGGAGAGAAACTGAGTTAACGTTTCGCATCCAATGGGAATCTTAGAGTCATAGAATCATAGAGATGTGCACACAAACAGAACTTATGGTCCACCTCATCCATGCAGACCAGACATCCTAAATAAATCCAGTCCCTTTCGCAGCATTTGGCCCATATCTTTCTAAACCCTTCCTATTCATATACCCATCCAGACGCCTTTTAAATGTTGTAATTGTACCAGGCTCCATCACTTCCTCTGGCAGTTCATTCCACACACAGATGATAATCTGCATGAAAAAGTTGCCAGTTAGGTCCTTCTAAAATCTTTCCCTCCCACCTTAAACCTATGCCGTCTAGTTTTGGATTCCCCCACCCTGGGGAAAGAACTTGTCTATTTACCCTATTCATGTCCCTCATGATTTTATAAACCTTTATAAGGTCACACCTCAGCCTCTGATGCTCCAGGAAAAATAGACCTAGACTATTCAGTCTCTCCCTATAGCTCAATCTTCTAACCCTGGCAAAATCCTTGTAAATCTTTTCTAAACCCTTTCAAGTTTCACAACATCCTCACTGCAGCAGAGAGACCAGAATTGCACGCAGTATTCCAAACGTGGCCTAACCAATGTCCTGTATAGTCGCAACATGACCTCCCAATTCCTATACTCAATGCACTGACCAATACAGGCCATCATAACAAATGCCTTCTGCACTACTCTGTCTAACTGCCACTCCACTTTCAAGGGCATATGAACCTGCACTCCAAGTTCTCTTTGTTCAGCAACTCCCCAGGACCTTACCATTAAGTGCATAAGTCATATCCTAATGTGCCTTTCCAAATTGCAGCACCTCACATCTATCTAAATTAAACTCCATCTGCCACTCCTCGGCACATTGGCCCACCTGATCGACGTCTGGTTGTAGTCTGAGGTAACCTTCTTCACTGTCACTACATCTCCAATTTTGGTGTCATCTGCAAACTTACTAACCATACCTCCTATGTTCACATACAATCACTTATATAAATGACAAAAAACAGTAGACCCAGTGCTGATTCTTGTGGCACACCACTGACCACAGGCCTCCAGTCTGAAAAGCAACCCTACACCACCACCCTCTGTCTTCCAACTTTGAGCCAGTTCTATATCCAAATGGCTAGTTGTCCCTGTATTCCATGTGATCTAACCTTGCTAATATATATACCAAGCGGAACCTTGTTGAACGCTTCACTGAAGTCCATATAGATCATGTCCATCATTCTCATCAATCCTCTTCGTTACTTCTTCAAAAAACTCAATTATGTAAAGAGACATGATTTCCCATGAAAAAAGCCACGTTGACTATCCCTAATCAGTCCTTGCCTTTGCAAATGCATGTAGATCTTGTCCCCTAAGTTTCCCTTCAACAACTTGCCCACCACTGATGTCAGGCTCACCAGTCTATAGTTCCATGGCTTTTCGATATCACCTTTCTTAAATAATGGCACCAGATTAGCCAACTTCCAGTCTTCTGGCACCTTACTTGTGGTTATTGATGATATAAATATCTGAACAAGGGGCCCAGCAATCACTTGCCTAGCTTCCCACAGAATTCTAGGGTACACCTGATCAGGTCCTGGGGATTTATCCATCTTTATGTATTATAAACCCTCCAGCACCTCTTCCTTTGTAATCTTCAGAGTGTTTGTTTCAGATTTCCAGCACGTGTAGAATGTGTCTTTATGTACCTCATCAACTACATATTGTGGCCTTTTTTTTATTCATTGATGGGATGAGGGCCTAATGTCTAAGCCAGCATTTTTTGCCGATCCCTAATTTCCCAGAGGGCAGTTAAGAGTCAAATGTAGGCTAGACCAGGTAAGGATGACAGTTTACTTCCCTGAAGGACATTAGTGATGGGTTTTTCCGACAATCGACAATGGATTAATGGTCATCATTGAACTCATAATTCCAGAGCTTTTAAACTAAATTCAAATTCCACCATCTGCCATGGTGGAATTCGAATCCAGGTTCCCAGAATTTACCTGGGTCTTCCAGTGATAATACCACAAGACCACTGCCTTCCTCCTGCATGTCCCTCTGGTATTGCTCTCCTCTGAAGCTAGCCCAATTCTCCCATTTTCTGTAGAACTATTCACCACTATCGGGATAAACTGGTCCTCCTGGCATTGGAGCCATATTTAAAAGGCCAATGTGCACCCAGTCAGGTGCTGTCAGTTCAGAAATGTCCTGCAATGTTGGAGTCATTTGCTCTGAGCCTAGCTGATAAGGGGAAATGGGAGCTCTGCTTTGTGGACTGGGATGTGGTGACAAGCGGAGGTAAATTCCATGGTATTTACAGTCATAGAGCTGTACAGCATGGAAACAGACCCTTTGGTTCAACGTGTCCATGCCAACCTGATATCCTAAATAAATCTAGACCCATTTGCCAGCATTTGGCCCATATTCCTCTGAATTCTTCTGATTCGTGTACCCACCCAGATGCCTTTTAAACGTTATAACTGTACCAGCCTCCACCACTTCCTTGGGCAGTTCATTCCATACACGCAGCACCCTTTGCTTGAAAAACTTGCCCCTCAGGTCCCTTTTATATCTTTCCCTTTCACCTTAAACTTATGCCCTCTAGTTTTGGACTTCCCTACTGCAAGGAAAAGACCTTGGCTTTCACTATATCCATGCACCTCATGATTTTATAAACCTTTATAAACCTCAGCCTTTGATGCTCCAGGGAAAATAGCCCCGGATGTTCAGTCTCTCGCTATTGCTCAAATCCTCAACCTCAGCAACATCCTTGTAAATCTTTTCTGAATCCTTTCAAGTTTCATAATATATTTTCTATTGTAGGTTCAACAGAATTGAATGCAGTATTCCAATAGTGGCCTAACCAATGTCCTGTACAGCCTCACATGACACCCCAATTTCTATACTCAATGTACCAACCAATAAAAATAAGCATACCAAAAGCCTTCTTCACTACCGTGTCTACCTGTGACTCCACTTTCAAGGAACTATGATCCTGCACCCAAAGGTCTCTTTGTTTGGCAACACTCCCTAGGACCTTAGCATTAAATGTATCGACAGACTAACAACGGACTTTGAGCTCACTTCAGGCAGCCCTTCCTCACATGGAGACAGGCAGTGCCAGTCAGCAACCAGATGGAGGAGGAATCTCGTACAGGTCCCACAGAAATTCCCTGTCAGTGAATGTCAGAGATGACAGGGCTTCCTACTCCACACTGCCTGACACCCTCTGTTCTGTGGGACTTCAAGCAGAGAGAGGTGCAGCTGCCCCTCAGCATGTCTGGGCCCTCTAGACACAAGGGCCCCCAGAGTCACCTCACCAAATCTTCAAAGCCAACAGACCCCAGTTTAGGGCAACTGCCTCTGCCCCATTTCAGAGTACAGTTCAGGCCTCATTTGCTCTCATTCACATTGTTGATGCTCACAGTATCGCTGCCTTACCTTTCATTTTATTGCACTTTGCAGCTTGAGTCAGAACTTAAAAGGTCAGGGTGCATCTGTGTTTCCTTGCCATTTAGCGCAGACACGAAGCTAGACCAGACAGTTATCACAGTTGACAGTATTCACCAGTGAAGTGAGTTGACATGTTGCTGCATGGCACCCATTCTATGTTAATCTCACACATACACCGTGTGCCACAGCTTAATGCAGCAAACACATGACATGATTCCACCAAGTAGCCATCGTCTCAAAGTCAAGGGAGTGTAGTCCTTAGTCAAGCCAAGGGGCTCTCGTTGGTTAGGGGTGCTGGCTCAGTCAGGGGCAGTATCTGACCTTCATACAATGGCTTAGACATGGTCAATAAGCCACTTGGAGCATTCAAGGTCAGGGATTCAATATCACTGCAGTCTGGGGAGTGGGCCAGTTAGTTCTGCATGTCCAAATCAGCCAGTCTGGAGATTCACAGTTGAGGAGCTGCACAGCTATAAGTCAGGGGCCCGGTCATTTGTCATTTAGCATTCACTCTCTTAGTTGGGTTTGCTCAATGAAAATCAGTGGGTGATAATTGAGGCCTTGTAGTGGTAGGGAAGCTGAGGATGCCAATCATGATGATTAGAAGCAGCATGCTGGCATGCAGAAGGGACAATCAATGTGAGGATAAGCAACTTTACATATAGGCACAGGAGACAATAGTCATTGAGTCATAGAGTCACGGAGCATGGAAACAGACCCTTTGGTCCATTCATTGGAGAACATCAGTTACTGTGGGAAGCAAGTTCATCAACAGTCAAAATCATCCTAGCTTTGATGGACGGCACTGCAGCATGATATAGGGGTACATTCTAGCCCTTCCTTGTTGGAATCCCATTTACTTCCCTAGCACTTTTTTCCAAGTCATATTTGCTTTAATCATTTTCTTTTGTCCCTTGATGTTTTGGTAATTTTGGAATCCACTTAGTACCTTCTATGCTGAAGACTAATGCACAGTATTTGTTAAATTCCTCTGCCATTACCTTGTTACCCATGACTACTTCTCCAGTCTCATTCTTTAAGGAGCCTTTTAAGTTTGGTCTCTCTCTTCATTTCTATGTGTTTAAATAAGCTTGGGATGTCCAATTTGATGTTACTTGTAATTTTATCCTCAAAGTTTATCTCGTCTTTTTTTTTTGGTTGTTCTTTGTTGGTTTTTAAAATTTTCCCATTCCTCTGGCTTACCACTAATCTTTGCCACATTGCATGTTTTTCCTTTCAATTTGATACTATCCTCAACTTCCCTGATTAACCGTGGTTGGTTTATTCCTTTCCTCAAATCATTCTTTCTCACTGCAATACATCTGTGCTGAAACTGGACAGATCACCTGGTGTCAACCTAGGTGCCAGAAACAGCAATGGCATAAACTGTCCTGTTGGCCCTGCAAAGTCCTCCTTACTAGCATCTGGAGGGTTGTGCCAAAATTGGGACAACTGTCTCACAGACTAGTCAAGCAATAGCCTGACATGGTCATACTCATGGAATAATTCCTCATAGACAATATGCCAGACACCACCATCACCGTGACCATCCATGGATATATCCTGTTCCAACAGCATGACAGACCTGGCAGAGGTGGCTGCAGTGTGGTATACAGTTGGCAGAGAGTTGCCCTGGTTGTCCTCAACATTGCTGCCAGACTCCATGAAATCTTATTACATTTGAACAAGGAAACTTTCTGCTGATTACCACATACCATCCTCTGTCAGCCAATGAACCAGTACTCCTCCATGTTGAACAACACTTGGAAGAAGTACTGAGGGTGGCAAGGGCACAAAATGTACTACTGATCGAGCTGGTCAGGCCCTAAAGGGCATAACTGCTATGCTGGGTCTGAGGCAGGTGGCATGGGAACTTACAAAAGGGAAAAATATATTTGACCTCATCCTTACCAATCTGCCAGCTGCTGATGTATCTGTCCATGACAGTCTCAGGAAGAGTGATCACCCCACAGTACTTGCGGAGATGAAATTGCACCTTCACATTGAGAATACTACACTGAATATTACAAAGGTTATGGACTCAGACAATATTCCAACAATAATACTGAAGACTGTAATCCAGAACTTGCTACAAGCTGTTCTAGTACAGTTACAATACTAGCAACTACCTGACAATGTGGAAACCTGCCCAGGTATGTCCTGTACATAAAAAGCAGGACAAATCCAACCTGGTCAGTTACTGCCCCATCAGTTTACTCTTGATCATAAGTAAAGTGATGGAAGGTGTCATCAACAGCACTATCAAGCAGCACCCGCTCAGCAATAACCTGTTCAGTGATGCCTAGTTTGGCTACCGCCAGGGCCATCCAGCTCCTGACCTCATTACAGCCTTGGTTCAAACATGGACAAAAGGGCTGAATTCCAGAGGTGAAGTGAGAATGATAGCCTTGATATCAAGGCCACATTTGACTGAATATGGCATCAAGGAGCCCCGGAAAAACTGGAATCAATGAGAATCAGGCGGCAAACTATTCATTTGTCATACCTGGTACATGGGAAGATGGTTGTGGTTGTTGGAGATCAGTCATATTATCTCCACAACATCTCTGCAGGAATTCCTCAGGGTAGTGTTCTAGTCCCAACCACTTTCAGTTGCTTCAAAAATGACCTTCCCTCCATATTAAGGTCAAAAGTAGGAATGTTCACCAATGATTGCACAATGGTCAGCACCGTTCGCAATACCTCAGATACTAAAGCAGTCCAAGTTCAAATGCAACAAGACTGGACAATATCCAGGTTTGGGCTGACAAGTGGTTAGTAACATTCACACCATACAAATGCCAGACAATGACTATCATCAATAATAGACAATCCAACCACTGCCCCTTGACATTCATCAACAGTACCATTACTGATTCCTGGTGGTTACGACTGACCAGGAATACAACTAGACTGGCCACATAACCACAGTGGCTACAAGGGCAGGTCAGAGATTAAGAATAATGCCGTGAATAATGCCCTGATTCTCCAAAGTCTGTCCACCATCCAGAAGGCACAAGTCAGGAGTGTGTTGGAATACTCCCCACTTGCCTGAATGGGTGCAGCTCCAACAGCACTCAAGAGGCTTGATACCGCCCAGGACAAAGCAATCGACTTGATTGGCACCACATCCACAAACCAGAACTCTGTGCACCACTGATGATCCTTAAACTGCACCTTCCAAACCCATGACCACTTCCATCTTGAGGGACAAGGCCAGCAGATACATGGGAAGACCACCACCTTCATGTTTCCCTCAACACCACTCACTGTCCTGACTTGTAAGTATATCATCATTCCTTCACTGTCACTGGGTCAAAATCCTGCAATTACCTCGCTAACAGCATTATGGGTCAACCTGCAGCACATGGACTGCAGTTGTTCAAGAAGGTAGGTCATCACCACCTTTTCAAGGCCAAGTAGAGATGGGCACTAAATGATACGCCCAGCCATCAACACCCACATCCCACAGGAGAAGAAAAAAAACCCCTTATCTTCCTGCTTTTCCTTTTGAAAAGCCATATAGCCCTGTATATTTAGTTCCCAGTTTTTATCTCCTTGTTACTGTGTCTCCTTAATGGCTATAAAATTATATCTGTTAACTTGCATTTGTGCTATTAATTTAATTATTTTGTCTTGAATACTATGCACATTCAAGTAAAGAGCCATCAATAGCGTGTTTTTCCAATTTCCTCCCCCTTTGACCCCATCTGCTGTTGTTATTCTATGTTTGTTTACTCTGTTCCTCCTTTGCCAATCTGGCTATCATTATCCAAATGGCTGCCTTGTTATATGGCCATAACCACTGGGTTTGGACGCTTATATTTCCTATCCCCCAAACTCTTCTTTATGTAATCCTCTGACTGAGGCACAGCATAGATACAAGGTAGGTCATTCTTCAACCAGGGCCATCATGAAACATACAAGAAGCCACCTCAAGATAAGGTTCCAATGTTTGGATCAGCCTGAGAGGGGTCTTTGGTTAGAAGTGTACTGTGCCACCTTGTTTCTGGTGGCATGCCGTGTTCTATATAACTGGAACAGATGAAGGAGGACGTGATGGATGTTGATGAGCTGAGAGAGTGGCCACAGTCTTCTGAGGAGGAAGAAAAATGCATTGAGCATGAGGAACATCACATTCTGTGTAATTGAACAGTGCCAAGAAGCCTGGTTCCAACAGATGTGAGCTAAGTGTAACGATCACTCATTATCTTGAAATTGTTGTGTTTGAATGGTAAGTGATACCTGTTTATTTCCAGAAGCAAATGCAGCTTTTCTTTAAAAAAAAGAAAGAACTGTTGATACTGGAAATCAGAAATGAAAACAGAAATTGCTGGAAAAACTCAGCAGGTTTGGCAACATCTGTGGAGAGAAATCAAAGTTCTGAGTTCTGAAATGTTAACTCTGATTTCTCTCCACGGATGCTGCTGAGCTTTTCCAGCAATTTCTGTTTCCATTGCAGCTTTTCTTTGTTGTTGTTACTCTTTCAATTTTGCTGTTCCCTTAGACAGGAGCCTTTGATGGTATAATGGATGGTTAACCTATGAATACTTGCAGGTAAATAACAGTTGATCAGATAGTTGATGAAGTAAAGTAGCAAATTAATTTATAAATGTGAACTTGTATCTACAATTGCGTGTGACCCCGTGTCAGTTATGTGCCCTCAGAAGCTTTTGTGGTTTGTTCTCCTCCCACTATATGCACTCCAGAGCTTGGTTCTTAGCCAGACTTTAAATATGATGTCAGGAATCCTGGGAGGTCCCTTCAATGTATCTGCTGTTAGTGAGGACATAATAGCCTAAGCAGCACACCATATAGGCAGCATGAATAGAGAACGAGAGTGGTGGAGAACTGTGTAAGAAAATTTACGAGAGCTCAGAGAGAAACTCTCAATGAAACTCTCCATATTTGACACTTAACTGATCTTCTGTTAAATTCAGTTTGGTCTCATGAGCGAATGCATGTTTGTGTTGTGGTTGTATTAACTCATTAATCCTCCATTCTTGGCAATAACTGGACAATTTGAGCATGGTTTTAACTTGTGTCTGAACATTGTGGCATAAGGTGCAGCATTTAATATATTATATATATATTATATTAATATCGTTCATTTGGGATTTTTGGATTTTGAACACATGGCATATGGGTTTTCTCTGTGTATGAAAAGATTTAATAATTGACTTGTATTTCTGCAGTCTTGTTGATTTCTTTTAAAACATAGCATAAGAGATATAGTTTATGGTGTGTAATGGGGCTTTGTTTTCATTTGATGAGTTTTATGATTGATTAGAGTAAACAGTTGTGCATTAGGCTTCAGTAGAAGAATTTGGAGATGTGTTTATTTTGGCTTAGTTAAACACCAATAACTTGAACAAAGGCTTTTGGTTTCAAGTTCTTCAGAGGTCTCAGATAAATCTGAACATATAAGACAGTTGCTCAGGAAGAAAGGAAATAGTTTAGACCAGTTAGGAATATGTTAGCTCAATTTGAGGAGTTGATTTGGAAGTTCCAGACCTTAAAGGTTTATTTAATATGCTGAAGGGATAATAAATACAGTGATGTTTTGGTAAGCTGGTGGTGGAGTAAGGCTTCTGAGCCCTGGGCATGAATGCTTCATCCACTCAGAGATAGTAAGAACTGCCAATGCTGGAATCTGAGATAACAAGGTGTAGAGCTGGATGAACACAGCAGGCCAGGCAGCATCAGAGGACCAGGAAAGCTGATGTTTTGGGCTCCACATTGCTTCATCCACATTTCTTTTTTTTCTCTCTTCTCTTTTCTTCTCACTTTTATTTTCCTTTACTTACCTCTTGATGAAGAGCTCAGTTGAGGTGATGACATCAGCGAGTCTGCCCAGCAGCGCAGACTCGTGGTGGCAGCATTGGAGGCAAGTTTAGGTTCTGGGTAGCTTCTGCATCAACGAGGCTACTACACAGCTACTACAGTGGAGGCAGGTTTGTGTTTGCGGTTGTGTCTGCGTCCAGCGCAGATTCATGGAGGCAGTATTGGAGGCAAGTTTGGGCTCTGTACAATACCCAGCAGCACAAATGGCGGCTACATCCGTTGGGGGGGAGGGGAGTGGGGTGGGGGGTGTAGTTGGGGGGGAGGTGGGTCCGAAATTCATGGCTGTGGCAGAATCGAATTTGGCCGGTGCAAAACCCGATGGCATCAATGGTGTCATCATTGGCAAGGTGCAGCAAAGACTCATTGTGGCGAGGGCATTGGTGGAGGTGAGATGGCACAAAAGGCGGCAACTTTCATTCCAGCGGCAGTGCAGTGAAGGGGACTCATGCCTGACCACCAGGCCCGTGGCCCATGACAGACTACTTCACCAGAAGGACTGTAAACTCGGACACTTTCTTTATTTCTTAATTTATCTGCCGTTATATTCTATGTTTGGGTTTATTTTTCTGTATTTTAAGATGGCGCCGGAGAGTGGGGATGCTATATGGTGCTTTTCACTGTAATTTGTAACAAAATACACGTGACAATGAATATAGCAAATCAGATTTGAAGCTGCGAAAGTCTAAACTCAGTTTCTTAGCAATAACCTGCTTGTTGTCACTCATTTTGGGTACCATCAGGGCGAGTCTGCTCCTGACCTCTTTACGTTTTTTCCAAATATAGACCGAAGACCTGAATTTCAGAGGTGAGAGTGACTGCCCTTGACATTAAAGCTGCATTTGACTGGGTGTGGCATCGAGGAACTCAAGCAAAACTGGAGACAATGGGAATTAAGTAGAAAGTCTTCACTAGTTGAAGTCATACCTGGTACAAAGGAAGATGGATGTGGTTGTTGGAGATCAGCAATCTTAACTCCAGGACATTTCTATAGCAGCTCCTCAAAGTAGTGCCCTTGACCCTCTACTTTCAACTGCTTCATCAATGACCTTCTCTCAATAGCAAGTGGGGGTGTTCACTAATGACTACACAATGTTCAGCAGTATTCACTCCTCCTCAGATACTAAAGCTGTTCATGCCTAAATGCAACAAGATCTGGATACCATCCAGTCTTGAGTAGACAAATGGCAATTAATATTTGCACTACATAAGTGACATAGCCAATGACCATTTCCAACCAGAGAGAATCTGACCATTGCCTTTTGACAATCAATGGTATCAAAATCACTGACTCTCCCACTAATAACATCCTGAAGGTTCCCATTGACGAGAAACTGAACAGGACTAGTCATATAAATACAATGGCTACAAGAGCATGTCAGAGATTAGAAATGTAACTGCAATTAACTCATCTCTTATCTCCCCAAAGCCTTTCCACCATCTACAGGGTACAAATCAGGATAGAACATTCCCTACCTGCCTGGATGAGTGCAACTCCAACAACACTCAAGAAGCTTAACATCATCCAGGGTAAAGCAGTCTGCTTTTTTGGCACCACATCCAAAAACATTCAGTTTCTTTACCATTGATGCTAAGTACCAGCAGCATACAGCATCTCAAAGATGCTGCAGAAATTAATCAAAGATCCTTGGGCAGAACTTTCCAGAACCATGACCACGACCATCTAGAAAGACCGGAGCTGCAGATATATAGGAACACCACCACATGCAAGTTCTCCTCCAAGCCAATCACCATCCTGACTTGGAAATCGATTTCCGTTCCTTCATTGTCAGGATCAGGATCCTAGAACTCACGTCTGAATGTTATTTTGTTTGTACCTACACCAAATGACCTGCAGTGGTTAAAGAAGGCAGCTCACCACCATTTCCTTGAGGACAACTAAGGATCGGCAATGAATGCTGACCCAGGCAGCAATGCCTATGTCCTGTAAGTGACCAAAAAAGACATTACATGAAGAGCAGGATTAGACTGTCAGTTTACCAAAATAGGAAATTGAAGCCAACGTTAAATTAAACTATATAGATGTGATAGAGAAAGGAATTCCTTACTGTAAAAGATTTGACCATATGTTTTGAAATCTTTATAAAAGTAATTTGATTTCATCTATTGTTTTCATTGTTTCTTTTGCACAATAAATTTTTGCGTTTCTTTTTAAAACTAATTCTGAAGCATTGCAAGTTTATGGTTCAGAGAAAGACTACAACATTAAAATGAAGAAAAAATGAGCTATCAAGCCAGATTTCAGGCTGGGATCTGAGTTGTCCACTAATAATATCAGCTGGCATCATGACAACACCAAAGTAATAATGGTGGAATGACAGCAGAACAAAATAAAATTGCCAGGTGGTAACACAAGTTCAACTCAGTTACATTATAAAATTGCTTTAGAAAGCAAATACTGTGTTGATAATTGCTGTTAAAAGCTATATTATCCTTAACTGAAGGACTTCTATGACACATTGAAATCTGTTAAATATTAAAAATGTCTTGTCTCTTGGTTTTCTCTCATTATTTCAGCCTGGTTATTATGTGTCTACAAGCAATTTCGTTGTTTATTGGGTTAAATCTTAACTGGCAGCCTGGCTACTAAATCACTCCAATGCATATCTCACTGGGGATGGTGATTTATGGCAGGTCTTTCATGTTTGTGAAAGGCCTATAATTCATGAGTACTGGAGGTATAAGATATTCTTTATATTTCATGAGCCCACGTGTCCCTTGGCAGACCCTGCAACGCACTATTAAATGTATTCAGGGTTACTGTTCTACAGTTTCTACATTCCTGCTGACTGTTCGATAACTTGAATTACTAATGACAATGATTTTAATGCCTGATATCTAATGCACACCTCATATCGAGTTGTACTTGCAAAGTTGAAACTTGTAATTTAAAAAAAAAACAAATTTTTAAAAAACAGTAAATGAAAGGTCAATCTAAAGAAGGGCATGGACTCAAGAGATCAGACTTAAAGTCCTTACAAAAGCTTGGATTGTTGGAGCATGAATGAAAAAAAACATTCTGAGTGTTCTAGCTATGCAAAAATATATAAGTGCTTATCTGCATTAAGAACATTGTACAAACATGCACAATATCGAAGAGAAAGCACAAAATCAATCAAAATGTTCTGAGGAGGTTGGGGTGGGAGAAAATTGAAATAAACTGTAGATATATTATCAAGACAAGTTTTTAGGCATGTACAAAATACAGAAAATCTGATAATTGAAGATTGAAGCCAGCAAGCAACAACAGTCAAACTCACATTTCTACCCAGGTTACCAAAGTTGTTTTGTTAATTAATTTTTATCTGGAGGATTACTCAGTTATCAATTATGTTCATGGCAATTCCAAAGGTTATGAAATGGAGGATTCTTTGCAGCACAATTCTAAGAATGCTGAGAAACCACCCAGGCCAGTCATTGGTGGCATTCTGAAGGAGAGTCATATTGGGCTCAAAATGTTAACATTGTTTTTCTCTCCACAGGTGGTGCCAGACTTGCTGAGTTTCTTCCCTACTTCCTCTTTTTTATTTCCTGTCTCCAGCAACTGACATAATTTGCTTTTATTATTTTGGGTATGAATAAACTGCTCCAGAAAAATTGAAAGGAATGCAACTACAAAATTCACTGTCTGTTTCTGGGATCAGGATTTATCTTAGCCTTTCTTAGGGCTGTAAGTAATCCAAATGCTTCACAGAAAAATAAAATGATAAATTAAATATGGAGACAGGAAAGTCTGCGAATGATATGACAGCAAAGCCCACTAAATGAAATGAGGGTGTGACTTTCTAAAATGAGTAGGAAAAGGTTTTGATGATTAACACATCAGAGTGTCTTCATGAGAGCTCAATGTTGTAGCATCCCTACACAAGATAACAGCGAATTTCAATACCATAATGTTACCCATTCAAACTGGAAATACATCACGTAGAAAATTAAATTTCTTAAGCTGAAAAGAAGAGACTATCCTTGTAAAGATTAAGTTCCTTCTCCACACTGATGACACCTTCCATTGTATTGTCACACTACGACTGTGCCAAATGGGATAGACTCAGAACATAGAATCTTACAGTGTGAAAATAGGCCATTTGGCCCATCTTGTCTGCACCAACCCTCCAAACAGCATCCCACGCATCCTTCCCACCTCTATAACCCTGCATTTTCCATGGCTAATCCACCTAACCTACACATCCCTGGGCACAATGGGCAATTTAGCAAGGCCATTCCACCTAATGAGCACATCTTTGGACTGTGGGAGCAAACTCTACAGATCTACAGAGCTACAAATCTACTCCAAAACCTTAGAGACCTATGGGTGCAACACACTCAAACTAGCAAGGAAATGGGAAAACTACGCCAAACGAGAGAGCGCAACCTGCGAACTACTCTACTTCCTACATGGATGCCTCAGGAACCAGGTATCACCATGCAGTGTGAAGTACAAACCACCCATCAACAACTCACAAGCCCAGAAAACAGCAGAACAAAATGGCCGCAAGATGGTAAGGGTAATGATAAATGACGCACACAACCGGCTCCACAAATACAATAGAGAAATTGTGCACCAAAAAACGTTATTCCAGAAAGCTACCAATCAAGACTGGACAACCGACATGGAATGAGCCATCAACATCAGCTGACAGCCCACAAGAACCAAGAAAAGACAGACCCTGCAAGACAAGATAACCACACTTACCCATAAAAATGACAACAACAGAACTGACACATGGATAAGGAACCTCTCCGACAGGAAACTGACAGATGCGGAAAAAGCCATTCTCACCTGGGGACTGAACTACAACTACAGGGACGCCAACAAAATGGAATGGCTAGCTACACTGGAAGCCACACTCAAGACCAACAATATCAATGAAGAAACACAACAAACTATAAGACAGACGGTAGTCCCGACACTAACCAGAAAGAGGGAACTCAACACCCTCAACACACGGGAAAGACAAGCCCTGGACAGATTAAAGAAGGACAAGAACATCACTATATTACCTGCAGACAAAGGGCGCATGACAGTGATAATGAAATAAAAGGACTACATCTCCAAAGCACAAGTACTGCTCGCCGACGAGAACACATACCGACCAGTACAAACTGACCTGACACCACAACTAGGCAACAAAATCCTATACACGCTACAAAGGCTTAAACAAATAGGACAGATCAACAAAACAGACTTCTTAAGAATGAAACCCGAAGGAACTAACACACCCCGATTCTATGGCCTCCCTAAAGTGCACAAGCCGGCAGTCCCCCTCGGACCCATAGTCTCCCTACCGGGCACTCCATCGCACAGATTAGCCAGAGAACTACAAAGAAAACTCAAGCACCTAGTCAACAAATCACCCCACTCCATCCACTCAGCCCAAGATTTCCTCAACTCCATCAAAGACGTAAAGATAGAGGACGAAGAGACCATGATATCATTTGATGTCACCGCCCTATTCACATCAATAGACATACATCTAGCAAGGGAAACAATGACAACAATACTTGAACAAGAACACGACCCCAGTGAAACCATCTCCAAGGACAACATGCTTAAACTACTGGACCTATGCCTGACCACCCACTTCACCTTCAACGGCCAAACATACGAGCAAATCAATGAGACACCCATGGGATCTCCTATCTCCGGACTCATAGCAGAAGCAATGATGCAAAGACCGGAAAGGACTGCCCTTTCGCAAATCCAACCTAAACTATGGATATGCTACGTAGACAACACCTTTGTCATCATTAAACGGATCAAACTAGAAGAGACACACAAACTCATAAACAACACCCTCACCGGAATAAAATTCACCAGAGAGGAGGAGAAGAACAAATAACTCCCATTCCTGGACGTCATGGTAGAGCGCAAGACAAATGGGGAACCGCAAACGAAAGTACACCGAAAAGCCACACACACAGACCAGGTATTGAACTTCAATAGTAACCATCCCAACACACACAAACGAAACTGCGTGCGAACACTATTTAAAAGGGCAACAACACACTGCAGCAACATGGAACTACGCCAAGAGGAGAAGGAATACCTCTTCCAAGTGTTCAAGGATAATGGATATCCAAAGAACTGGGTCAGAAGATGCCTACGGGAACAGCATCAGAAAGATTCTACACGCCCCGACACACTCATCACACTACCCTACATCAGGAACACTTCAGAACTCACCACAAGACTTCTACAACCGCTGGGCATCAGAGTGGCACACAAGCCCACATCAACCCTACGACAAGTGCTCACCCGAGCTAAAGACCAACACCCCGCCATGGACAGGACCAATGTCATCTACAAGATCCCCTGCAGAGACTGCGAGAAACACTACATTGGACAAACAGGAAGGAAACTAACAACAAGAGTACATGAACACCAACTGGCTACAAAAAGACACGGCCAATACTCACTCATCTCAATCCATATGGACAAGTAGACCCACGACTTCGACTGGGACAACACCAAGATCCTGGGACAGGCTAGGCAGAGACAAGCACGAGAATTCCTGGAAGCATGGCACTCCATGAAGCAGGCTATTAACAAACACATTGAACTCGACCCCATATACATTCCACTATGGAGGAAACCCGGAAGTGAGGCAATCCATCGCAACGGACCCCAGAGTTTAAAAACCAGGCGGGAAAACACACCAACGCTTCATCAGAGGCTGCACTGAGGATGTTACCAAGCACGGTAACGAAACGTCTGTGGAACAACAAACCAGCTCGGCAAGCCAACCAACCTCAACAAGAGAAAACTCTTGCAGACACAGGAAGAATGCACAAACTCTATGCAGACAGTCACCTAGGGATGGAATCAAACGCAGGACCCTGGTGTTATGAGGCAACAGTGCTAACCACTGAGCCACTGTGCTGCCCTAACATCTCTAGCCATTCAGACTGGGCATCTATCTATAATTCTGTGGGTCATCAGAAGTATCAGAATTGTATTCAACTACAATCTGTAAACTCATAAGCTGACACATCCCTCATTTATGGCACTCAGCAAAAGTACATCCCAGTAAGGAGGAAACATTCTAAGAGAGGGCTGAACCAACAGTGGCAAACTAAGAAAGTTAAAAAAGTATTAAGTTGAAAGAAAAAGCCTATAAGGAGGACAAAGTCAATGATAGGAAAGGATGACTAAAAAAGATAATAAAGACAGAGAAAATAAACTACAAGGCCAAACTAGTGAGGAATATCAAACCGACAATAATAGCTTCTTTAAATGTGTAAAAAGGAAGAGAGGTCAAAGTGAAAATAAGACCCTTAGAAAATGAATCTGGGGAGACAGTTTTGGGGAACAAAGAAATGTTGGAAGAGTTAAACAAATATTACGCATCAGCCTTCACAGTGGAAGAGACTTAGAACAATAACCAATCATACAAATACTGGGGAGGAACTAAGTACAATTGCCATCGCTAAAGAAGTAGTCTTAGAAAAACTAACGGGACTAAAGGCAAATAGGTCCCCTGGCTTGCAGCTTAGGATCCTAAAAATGATATCCACAAACATAGTGAGTGCATTGGTTGAAATTTTCCAAAAATCCTTAGATTCTGGAGAAGAATCAGTGGATTGGAAAACTGCTAATGTGATAGCCCTACTCAAAAAGGGAGGGAGGATAAAAGTGGGTAACTATAGGCCGATTAGTCTAACATTTATTGTTGGAAAAGTATTGGAATTACTTCAAGGAAGTACTTCAAGGAAGTACTAGCAGAGCATTTGGAAAATCATAATCTAATCAAGCAGAGTCAACACGGCTTCATGAAAAGGAAATCATGTTTGACTAATTTATTAGAGTTTTTTGAGGAAGTCCCAACCAGAGTGGACAGAGAGGAACCAGTAGATGTGTTGTATCTGCACCTCCAGAAGATGTTCGACAAGGTACCTCATAAAAGGTTAAGTCATAAGATAAGAGTTAAGGGTGTTGGAGTTAGCATATTGGCATGGATAGAGAATTGGCTAATGGGTAGGAAACAGTGAGGGGGAATAAGGGTTCTTTTACAGGTTGGACAGTAGTGACCAATAGGGATCCACAGGGATCAGTGCTGGGACTGTAACTGTCTGCAAAATACATTAATGAGTTTGGAGAAGGAAGTGAATGCACTGTAATGACATTTGCAGATGACATTAAAATAGGTGGAAAGGCAAGTTTGTGAGACAGATACAAAATATTTATCAACAGATAATGAGAGGTCAACGAAGTGGGCAAAAAGTTAGCAGATGGAATATGATGTGAAAAAATTAAAAATTGGTCATTTTAGAAGGGAGAACAAAATAATCGAATGTTATTTAAATGGAGAAAAACTGCAGAAAGCTGCAACACAAAGGGATTTAAAAGACATGAGGGGACAGTTTTTACACAGAGGGTCATTTGCATGTGGAATGAACTTTCTGATGAAGTGGTGGATGTGGGTACAATTGCAATGTTTAAAAGGCTTTTGGATAAGAATATGAATAGGGAAGGTTTGGAGGTATATAGAGCAGAAGCAAGCAGGTGGGACTAGTTTAGTTTGGGATTATGTTCAGCATGGGCTGGTTTGATGTAAGAGTCTGTTTCTGTGCTGTATGACTCTATGACTTTATGTGCATTAAACAGAAAGCTAGCACACAGGTGCAGCAGGTAATCAGGGAGTAGATCAGAGAATGATCACGAGGATGAGCCCCGAGATGGAAGGATAATTGTATGAGCAAAGGTTGGGGCTCTCCTGACTGGAGTTTAGAAGAATAAGAGATTATCTCATTGAAACACAAAGGATTCTTAAGGTGTTTGACAGGGTAATTGCTGAGAGGATGTTTCTCCTCATGGGAGAGAGTGGGACCAGGCAACATAGTCTCAGAATGAAGGGGTGCCAATTTAAAACTGAGATGAGGAGAAATTTCTTCTCTCAGAAGGGTGTGAATTTTTAGAACACCTTGCTACAGAGAGCTGTGGTGGTAGAGTCCTTGTGTATATTTAAGGCTGAATAGATAGATTCTTTATTAGTAGGGGAATGAAGAGTTGCGGGGAAAAGGCAGAAAGCGGACTTGAGCAATGTCAGTTCAGCTGTGATCCTATTGAATGACAGCTCAAGGGCCTGAACAATCTATTCCTGTTCCTTTTTCTTTTGGTCACTCTACTATTGCCATCAAGCCAAGGCATCATTGAATTAATGAGAAGTGCAGTAAAACATGCCAGGAGCAGCACCAGGCATAGCTAAAGGCAAGTTTCCAATTATTGAAGCTACAAAACAGAATTACACGCTTGTTAAACAAAGGAAGTAGCATGGAGTTGAATCTCATAGTCAACAAATCAGGTTAAAGTTCTGCCATATCCAATCTTGAACAGTGGATGGCAAAACAAAAAACTAATCAGAAGTGGAAACTTCACAAGTAATCCATTCTCAATGATAGGGGAACACAGCACATCAAAGCAAAAGACAGGATTGAAGCATTTACAGCTATTTTCTATTATGTGCTGAGTGGATGATTAATCTCAGTCTCTTCATGAACTGTCAGCATCACAGATATCAGCCCTCAGACAACTGAATTCATTTAGATAGAGACATAGAGTCAAAGAACATGAAAACAGACCCTTTTGCCTGTTAAAAAAAATCTTCACATGATGTCAAGACAGTTAAAGACACCAGATACAGCAAAGGCTTTGGGTTCTGTCAAGATCTCAGCTATAGTGTCAAATATTTACACTCTAAAATTAGCCACACCCCTAGCTGAGATGTTTCAGTACAGTTAAAGTATTAGGCGTCTACCTGACAAAATGTGAAAAATTGCTCAGATATGCCCTTTCCAAACAAAAAAAACATAAATCTAATCCTGTCAAAAAGGGCAGCAGGTGGCTCAGTGGTTACCTCTGCTGCCTCACAGCACCAGGGACACAGGTTTGATTCCAACCTCAGGCAACTGCCTGTGTGGAGTTTGCATATTCTCCCCGTGTCTGCGTGTGCAGGCTATGTGGATTGGCCATACTAAATTGCCCATAGTGTTCAGGGATGTGTAGGTTAGGTGCAATAGCCACAGGAAATGTAGGGTTACAGGGATAAGGTAGGGGAAGTGGACTGGATGGGATGCTTGTTTGGAGGATCGGTGTGGACTTGTTGGGCCAAATGGCCTGTTTCCACGCTGTGGGGATTCTATGAATTAAAGCCCATTCTGTCTATTCTCAATCATTAGATTGAAGCTGCTATCAATAATGCTATCAAGCAGTATTTGCTCAGCAATACATTGTTTGGGTTCTGTCAGAGCTACTCAGCTTCTTAGCTCATTACAGCCTTGGCTGTTTGTCAGAGATAATTAGGGATAAAATGGAGAACTAATGGTGGAGGTAGTAGACGTATCTGAGGCAGTAAATGAGTAATCTGCATTGTATCTTTAACAAAGAAGAGAACCTTGTCATAATTAAGGTAAACTTAGAGGTTTCTGGGATAATGTTTGAGATGGAAGTAGGTTAGGAGAAGGTATTGGAAAGGGTTGTGGCACATAAACGAATCTGGTTCAAATAATAGGCATAGTCTCAGAATGAAGGGGTGCCAATTTAAAACTGAGATGAGGAGAAATTTCTTCTCTCAGAAGGTAGTGAAAAAGGATAGACAGCTGAGCTGGTTGCAAACTTTCAGTCCTACCGACATTCAAGGCTAGTGCCAAAGAGCTAGAGGATGGTGGTGGGTGAATCATTTGGAAACAGTCATGTGGGAGATAATTAGCAATAACAAGGACAAGCATGGCCAAATAAACAGAAGGGTGCCTGAATAACAAGCACAGAAGCCTCAAATGCCTAAGATGCTGTGTTTTCAGATCAAAACTAATCTACATCCTTTTCCATTTCAATCAGGTCAAATTTTTGCAATAGCCATTCCACTTTCCAAGAAAACATGAAATGAAAAATAGTTGTTTATGAGAGGTTGTAAATTAGCAACATTAAAGCTTGAAATAAACTACGATTTTGGAAAAAAAAAATTGTTGGCAATTTTCTTCATTAAAACGTTATGGAAACTTGAAGTTCTCTGCAGTCTACAAGGTTATGACGAATTATGTGATTGAAGCTGTCCCTTCGGTCTCTGGCCAATCTTCTGGGTGATCTCGGTTGGTTCCAGTCATTTGCCACCATGATCTGACTCCTTTTGGGCTACACAGCAGATAGTTATCACTGAAATATGTGGGAAACTACAACAAAAATGTATGTTCTGCATCGCCTAGCAAGTTCTCACACTCTTATAATGTGTTTTAATACTAAACTGCTTAAGCTCTGTTAACATAAGAATGGATTTGAATAAGACTAACTATAAGAACACTTGTCCTAAATGAAAATGGCATGACTTACCTATGGGTACACAGTGGGTGAAAGGAATTGCATCAAGTTAGATCAATAGCAAGGTTGAGAGGGAGTACTAGCCATATGGATACAGAGCTAGCTCAAAGGTAGAAGACAGAGGGTGGTGGTGGAGGGTTGATTTTTAGACTAGAGACCTCTGACCATCGGTGTGCCACAAAGATCGGTGCTGGGTCCACTGCTTTACACCATTTATATAAATGATTTGGATGTGAACAAAGGAGGTATGATTAGTAATTTTACAGATGATGCCAAAATTTTCGTGTAGTGGACAGCGAAGAAGGTTGCCTCAGAGTACAATGGGATCTTGATCAGTTGGGCCAATGGACCAAGGAGTCGCAGATGAGTTTAATTTAGATAAATGTGAGGTGCTGCATTTTGGAAAGGCAAATCAGAGCAGGAGTTATACACTTAATGGTAAGGTCCTGGAGAGTGTTGCTGAACAAAGAGAACTTGGGGTGTACGTTCATAGTTCCTTGAAAATAGAGTCTCAGGTAGACAGGGATAGTGAAGAAGGCGTTTGGTATGCTTTCCTTTATTTGTCAGTGAATTGAGTATTGGAATTGGGAGGTCAAGTTGCAGCTGTACAGGACATTGGTTAAGCCACTTTTGCAATACTGCATGCAATTCTGCTCTCCCTACTATAGGAAGGATATTGTGAAGCTTGAAAGGGTTCAGAAAAGATTTATAAGGATGTTGCCAGGGTTGGCGGGATTGAGACATACAGAGAGGCTTAATAGGCTGGGGCTATTTTCCCTGGAGCAGCGGAGGCTGAGGGGTGATCTCATGGACGTTTCTAAAATCATGAGGGGCATGGATAGGGTGTATAGACAAGGACTTTTCCCCAGAGTGAGGGAGTCCACAACTAGAGGGCATTAGTTTAAGGCGAGCAGTGAAAGATTTAAAAGCGACCGAAAGGGCAACCTTTCCACACAGAGGATGGTGTGTGTGCAATGAGCTGCCAGAGGAAGTGGTGGAGGCTGGTACAATTACAACATTGAAAGGACATCAGGATGGGTATATGAATAGGAAGGGTTTAGAGGGATATGGACCAAAAGCTGGCAAAGGGAATAGATTTATTTAGGATATCTGGACAGCATGGATGAATTGGACCGAAGGGTCCATTTCCATGCTGCACAACTCTATAACTCTATGACTCTAATTGTCAAGTTCTAGCCACTGTAAGGCCTAAAATAGACATGATGTATGGAATAGTTAGCATAGCAGTCAATTGAAGTCTGAGTAAAGAATTGTTATAGCTGGTGAGTAAAGATTCTCTGGAAAGTGTTCATTTGTCTCAAAGGACTAAAGATATAAATGGAAGGATAAATGGTAATCTTCAAAGAGTCTGGCAATGCAGATTGCCTGCCCATTAGAGAACCAGCATCATTGAATAAAATACAGGTGGGTTCTGCAATGGTTAGGAAATCCACTCTATCAGATTACTCCACATCTGGTGAGGACAATGCATTGTACTAGAATGTATGTTTCCTACACACAGATCTTACATGTTGCAAGTACGGTCAATATTCAAGCATCCACTTTTAAACAGTGCATATTGAGGAAAGGCTAAAGGCACCAAGGCAATGAGGTTCAGTTCAACATTAAACATAGAAATCACAAAGGGATATTCTCTACTCACAATGCCTTCTCAATGCATTCCAAATAAAACACATTGATTTAAAGATGAACAGAATACATTTTCAGAAACATATTAACAATATCACTAAATATACTTACCACAGAAATTCTTACCCAAAAGTTATGGAATTGGTGCATGTTAACCAACATTATTCGATGACATCTTATTCTGGGTTGACCATTGCCAAGTGAAAATATGCAGATTAAATCTGAGGGCATGAAGTCAATATCAAATTAAGCCAATATAAAATGAGTAAATAATAAATCTCTTTTTAGGCAAACTGAGCTAAAGTATTTACAAGACATTAACTCATTTTAAACTACTTTTTCCAAATGATTATGAATTCTTACAGGCTGTGAGGGGAATGTTCATGTCTCCTTGAGTTCATAAAAGTTTCAACTCAAGCATTGTGAGGCAAATAAATATTCATATTTTAGAATAAAAATGAAACCCCAAGAGTAGTTTTATAGTAAGATTGAAGTCTAAACTACTTAAAAAAACATAGATAAGTAGAATGATAAACACAAGTTTAACATTTTAAATGCCTCCTCATTTATTTTTACTGTAATTTTCTCATCTTCCCTTAAATTCCTAATTATTCTTTCTTTTAACCATGGTTTTACTTTTCTTATACCTAATCAATCTTTTGGTAATTTTTCAAGAAATGAAACTCTCAAAATCTTTTATAACACTCATTCTTTATGCTTCTGTCGCCTGCTGTACATTTTGGAGGAAAGAACGTTTATTGGCTGAAAATTGACTCTAAAGGTCATCTTTTTTCAATAATCAAAGGATGGTTTGACATGTAAGTCAACCTGTGATTGGTTCAAACACTGAAGGGCTTGTGCTAAATGAGTATATTCAACCAGCAGTTCGAAGACTGAGGATTAAGTGCAGACAAACTACTTCTTCATAATACAATATTACAGTGTAGATAAGCATTCTTTAGAAAATTAAAAGAGCAGTTTCTTTCTGAATTGCACCATGATTTTGATAATTGTGCTTGCCCTTGGAAATGCATAGCCCTCTTAGCCATATCATTTAATCAGTCAGGCCAATGTCACGCCACACAAATGGGCGTCATTGCTTGACTCGAATCTAATGAATCTGATTCTCCAAAGTTATTAAAACTGTAATTGTTGTTTTTCTCCTCAGTTGATTTGAAATATGTTAGTTACCCTTGAAATGTTTTGACAATCTGAGCTGAGGGTATGAGACAAATTGCTTAAAGTGTTCAATTGTTATTTTCCCAGGCACTGTGAATGTTTAATTATTGATGCATTTTTCATTTAGCAGCTTCACAGGAAAAATAATATTTAGGATATTATATACATGGTCACATCTTCTACTAAAATGAACATCCTAAGGATAAGACACACTGAATCTTTTAAAATTTATTTTCTGAGAATGACAAAAGCTGTAATTATAAAAAGTGTATAATTGTGTATAAAATTGCATACAGTGCTTTCAGAATTGAGTTGTTATGTTTGTGTAACAGTAACATTTGTGGCTAAATGTTGAGGCAAGAATTGTCTCAAATATGTAAAACTAAAACTAAAAATCAAGTAATGCATGCCTTTATGAATGCTTTTTTAAATGTTAATTTTGTTAATTTATCTCTGTTAATTTAGAAATTGCCATACAGTTGCCTCATTTGAACCTACAACTTATTCAAGTAGTGATTTATTTTAAGACTGAGTTTGAATTTTGTATCTTTCCCTACATGCCTGTGTTAATCTTTTTTGAACCACAGTGGGAAATGGCGAAAAAAGTTGGGAAACAGAGTGAGCATGCAAAAATTGGAACCTCTGTATTGAGAAAACAATTTCATGAATTTCCCTTTAAACTTTTAATGGTGACTTCAGAATCACGCTACTCAGCAGCAACAACTTTCTTTCCATCCTTTTACATTGCGTTATTAGCCAGCCCATCTCATTTCCATGCTGCTCCCAATTCTCCACACTTTCTCTGAAAGACTAGGTGGCACAAATTCCCATTTTGCAAGTTGGAAAGGATGCCTGGTGGATTCAGCTCTCCTCATGCTTGGTCTGACAATCAAAAAATGGCATTTTTACCATAATGTCACTGTATGATCCATGGATACCATCCTCTTCCACTCTTCATTCCCACAATTTCCCATGGGTAAGCTACCACCTCACCACATGAGGGGTAGCATGGTGACTCAGTGGTTAGCACTGATGTCTCACAGGTTCAGGGATCCGGGTTCAATTCTAGCCTCAGGTGACCGTCTGTGTGGAGTTTGCACATTCTCCCCATGTCTGTGTGGGTTTCCTCCCACAGTCCAAAGATGTGCGGTATAGCTGGATTGGCCATGCTAAACTGTCCACAGTGTTCAGTGATGTGGAAGTTAGGTCAATTAGCCATGGGAAATGTAGGGTTATAGGGATAGCGTACGGGGTGGGTCTGGGTGGGATGCTCTTCGGAGAGTCGGTGTGGTTTTGTCGGCCAAATGGGCTGTTTCCACACTTTAGGAATTCTTCTATTCTACATCATCATGTCTGTTCTCGGAACAACTCTCATATCACTCTAATTCTTCAGGACTTGTCTTTGGATCTCAGGGACGTCTGTGACATCTAAGCTTTGCCCAGGTCACTTTGCATGGAGAGGCACAAATCTAAATAGGATGCCTCACTCCCTTTGTGCTTAGACTGCCAGTCTCTGTTGTTTACATTGCTTTTTAGTTTACAGAGATAGGCAGCAGCTTGGCACGGTCGCGAGCAATGAACAGTCAAGGGGTTGAAATGTCACTGTGTGGCACTATCAATGTCACATCCACAGGCTGTGCCAGCCGCAAACATGGTGAAAGCTCTGTACAATCTCTAACTGAATGGGCATGTCTGAAAATTCAATGGGGAGCAGTTGTTAGTGGGGTTGAAAGGGGCTACTCTTAGTATGGAGTGAAGCTGCAGTCAATAAAACAGATTGTATGATTCCAGCCCAGGGGTTTGGCCACAGTCAGTCAGCTGCTTACTCCTTCCAAAGTCAGGAAATCGTTGCAGTCTGTGGATTGGTCCAGGGTCAGTCTTGCAAGTTAAGTGAAACAAATCTGCGAATTACACATACTGTCAGCTGCAGCCCCCTGTGCCCCATTTTGCCACACCCCTTCCCTTTAGTTTCCCTGGACAAACCATTGACCAGCCCAAGGCCCACCCCCGGAGTAACCTAATCAGACAGCTCCGAACAAGTAGCACCCAGACTCCTGACTGATGTGCGTATGTGTATCCTTGACTGCACTGGCCTTGCACCCCGGACTGTCCACAGGACTGACTGTGACCTATTCCCCATGCTGTGGAGGTACATTCCTACTGAGAGAGAGCATTCCAGCCGGACACCTAACTGTGGCCAATCCTCTGATCTGGTACTGGATGCTGCCCTTGACTAACTGCGCTGGAACCCCTCCCCCCACCCCGATTGACAGCTAGCTCCATGGACTTCAGTGAGGACTACTCCCCTCAGATTTTGAGACATTATTGTTTGCTAGCTGCACATGTACGATACCTGCTGTGCATCTGATGGCACGTGGTACAGATGGCGACTGGCGTAACATACTGCTACACAGCAAGATTACACCCCTGGACTGTGGCCATCGAGAGAAGCTGGCTGGTTGTGTTCCTGTGTTAGTGGGCACAACATTGCATGGATACTGTGGATAAGTAGGTCCGCACTAAGCAAGCACTAAGAGATGAAGTGAGCAGCTGTGAAATGCGGTCTGGTCCAATCCACGAGTTGAATGATTGCCTCATGTGCAAAGTGTCCTTGCCGTAACATTGGGATGCTCATTGCTGATCATCCTGGGATACAGGTCAGTAGCTCGGAGACGTGTCAACAGGATCATGAAGGGTTAGAAAATACCAGGTGCCGATGTCTGTGGGTGAGAGGTGTATGCAGCTATTGCCCATGGATTATACCCTAAAGTGCTGTGGTATGGTGAACAATACAGAGGCTGTTTGCATCCAGCAGCAAGTTGCCAGGTACCTGCTTCCATGTTAAGAATTCTCAGCATCTAGTTTTCTCACAGTGAATGGTATGATGGAAAGCTGCACATTACCAAGATAGGATCTGAAGTTAATATAATTGTTAACAAGCAATTAAATCCCTCAATAGGTAATATACCACTGTCTAGCATAAATCTCATTTTAATGTCCAAAGCTTAGCTAATAGATGCAGTAAGCCGTTCCCAATGTCAAAATAGATCTCACCAGACATCTTATATGTTTCTGCCACACTTTTTGCCATTCCATGTTGTTCATATCCCTAGATTTCACCCATGATGTCCGCAAAAGTGCATCCATACAATTGGATATTTCAGTAAGCGCCTGTTTCTTACTCTATTTCACTAAAATACTGGATTAAGTCAATTGGAAAATACAGAGTTTAAACATATCAAGCATGGGAATGGATCCATTAACAAAGCTCCTCAACAAACCTCACCACATTCTCCATCCTGAGAGCTGCTGTATGGAACAACAGTAACAGAAAAGCTATACAGCACAAAACCAATGCATTGCTCAAATGTTTAGGTTGTGCATTATAAAAAAGCAATGGTGTCACTTCAGTGCTGCTTTATGAGTGGTAAAGAATTAGAGCTTTATAAAATATATCAAAACCAACATCAGCAAGATGCTTACACGTTACTTCTTTAATGCAGTAACATATCCCAAAATACTTCACTGGAGTGATCAAATCAAAACTGAGATTGAACGAGAGAAGAAGATAACACAGAGGGTAACCAAAAAACAAAAGTTTTAAGTGATATTTGAAAGAATGCAATAGTCGTGGAGAGACAGAAGGGAATCCCAGAACTTAGGGCCTAGAAGGTACAGTCACAAACACAGTGGTGAAAGTA
This sequence comes from Rhincodon typus, assembly GCF_021869965.1. NCBI lineage: Eukaryota > Metazoa > Chordata > Chondrichthyes > Orectolobiformes > Rhincodontidae > Rhincodon > Rhincodon typus. The sequence continues at coordinate 148,840,318 of NC_063332.1, read as the reverse complement.
GTGAGGGGTACTCAAGATGTAAGAGTTACAGGAATGTAAAGTCTTTGGAGGATTTTAAGGCTGCATGAGGTTATGAATGTAAGATAAAAGCAAAATCAAATTGTTGCTGGATTAGTTGCCAAAGTAGCTCAGCAAGGATAGGAGTAATGAATGAATGGGGCTTGTTGTGATGAGTTAAGGCACCCTAGAAGGGAAAACCAGTAAATCTGGTGAATAGAAGATACTGGTCTGACTCGTCTCGTGTACTTCAGAGTAGAAATCCAGTGTGACCAGTGCATTCATTTCCAACTGCTAATAGTTTTTCCCTTTGGGATAGGCAGCAGATATTTTGTTTTTCTCATTTGTATGGAAGTTGGAAATTCGAATGCTAAACAACAGGACTGAAGGTAGTGGCAGTGTAGAGGTAACTAAATAATAGACAGGTGTTTCAAAAAGAAGATGGGCTGAGCCAGGGCAGATTGCAGATGATATTACAAAAGTAGAAGTAATCATTCATTTCAATTGAAAAGATATATGATATCTAGCTAAGCCGTGAGCCCAGAAACGGGCTGAGTTTGCACACAGTTTGATTCAACCTGAGACAGTGGTCAGTTAGGGGGAAGAAACCAGAGACTAGGAAATGTAATTCCTGGTAGAGATCATCGAGAATAGTTTCAGTTTCACCCATGTTTTGCAGGAGGGAGTTTCACCTCATGAAAGATTCAATGTCTAAGTGAATTGAACTTTTAATCCAGGATCTTTATGAAGCCCATTAAATGAACATTGGATTGAGTTTTCTCTTTTTTAGATAAAGTATCTTTTTCAGCCAGATTCCTGTTGGGTGTCTCTCCATAGACCATCTTGACTTTTCTCATGCAATAGTCCACTCCTCAGATCATTAATTATGGAACGGGCATCTTCAGTTTCAGGCTGATGGAAGTGGCAGAGGTGTTTGCCAATGCCAGGACTTTGTAATGCTGATGCTACTGATGCCACACTTCAAGCCCAGATCCACAGCATTTCAAATGCTACAAACCACAAATTCCCTTCACACTGTGCTGCCTTGCCACTGAGGACGTGGCCCAGAAGGGAAAGCTTGCTCTCAACTTTTCAGACAGGGATCTGGTGATGCTGCTGGTTGGAGTGGTAGTGAAGAGGACCCTCTTCTACACTTCAGTCAGGAAAAGGAGATCACGTAGCCAGATGCAGCCAGTCTGGATTCAGATAATAGCCTGATTAAGTGTCCTATATGGAGCTCTGCATTGTTCCAGATGTATTCACCAAACAATATGGAGAGGTTATAGGTCTAGTAGGACTACACCCACATTTCCCCTTACATACCCACTCCTAATGCACTCTAAGAATTCAGCACTGACTATAACAGACTACGTAGTTGCATACTTACCATCCAAAGTGTGAATAAAGCAGCACTGAAGCATTGTGGAGCTATGACACCAGTGGAATATGCTTATAAATTGGCAAAAGCAGGTGACACTTTTGAGTTGGCCTGTGGTCAGACCAGCTTCACGGAGATGCCATAAACAGTGGAATGGTCCTGATTGCTTGAGGCCAATAATTTTAATGTGCACTGTTGGTCATTGCCTGAGATGTATATGAGGTACAATTCAATGGCAGATTTGTAATACTCCTGAATCTACACAGACCCAATTAATGCAATTGACCCAAGCAGACACTCACATCGTAACATACCCCTCCCTGCTCCCATCCTGCACTTCAGAAATATCAACTTACTTTGTTTATTATGCATGCGTTGGCAGCCATGTTATTTTCTTCGAACATAGAACATAGAACAGTACAGCACAGTACAGGCCCTTTGGCCCATGATAATGTGCCAAACTTTTACCCTAAAACTAAGGTCTATCTAACCTCCATCCCTACCTTATACTATCATCCATATGCCTATCTAATAGCCGCTTTCCACGCCCCTACCACTCTCTGAGTAAAGAACCTACCTCTGATGTCTCCCCTATATCTACCTCCACTCACTTTAAAACTATGTCCCCTCATAATAGCTACCCCCACCCTCGGAAAAAGTCTCTGGTTGTCTACTCTATCTATAACTCTGATCATTTTGTACACCTCTACCAAGTCACCTCTCATCCTTCGTCGTTCTAAAGAGAAAAGCCCTAGCTCTCTCAACCTTTCCTCATAAGAACTTCCCTCCATTCCAGGCAACATCCTGGTAAATCTCCACTGCATCTTTTCCAATGCTTCCACATTTTTCCTGTAATGAGGTGACCAGAACTGGACACAATATTCCAGATGTGGCCGAACCAGGGTTTTGTATAGCTGGAGCATAACTTCACGGCTCTTGAACTCAATCCCTCTATTAATGAAAACTTATTGCACAGTTGAGATTTGGTTGAAGAGGGCATGCCATCAAGTTCATCCTGTTGTGTTAAAACTCCACCTGATCTGTCAGGATCCATTTGTTCCCTGCCTGTTCCATTTTTGTGTTGCTATCCAATCAAGCTTTCAGGGTTCCCACATTCTCATCCATTTGACTATATATATATCCTCAATTTTACCCTTCAGTCCGTGACTTAGTACATTGTCATGCCACTATAGCAATCCATTATCCCCTCATTGAAGCCAGAGTGCTAGTGACTTGCGCAAAAGCCCTCTCCCACAGTAACCCATGCATTTCTATGATGTATGAGATTTCACCTTTATATCTACAGTTTACCCCCTTCGCTATTCTTATCCCCTCAGCATCAAAAGATAGCACACCCAATCACAAGGTTTAATTTTCCCACTTGGTCCAAAACTCCATGGTGTACCCTCTAGTAATAACTCTAACCATTCATGCTCAAACTCCCTGGCCTAACTCTCAAGAATAACTTGTGAAGACAACCCTGCCTGAGCACAGCCCAGTGCCCAGACTGATGGCTCCCTAGCTCCCCATCTGATGTATCTGTAATCCTTGGATTGTTTGGGTTTGACCTGCAGGACCGAGTGTGGCACAATCCCCAGTCAGCAGAGACAATGATGCCTAGACAGGGTTAAGATAAACTGACTGTGACCAAGCCCCCGTACTGTAATCAAACCACCTCCTTCAATGTTGTGATACACCCTGACTGAGCAGGTTCCCACTTGTTCGCACTAAGGACTGGTCCCTTTAACTTTCAGACATAGCTATTTGGTTGAACCACATGTAATGTGTTTGCTGGGTGAGCTGCTGGTATATGCTGTAGACGTGACATTGACATAGACCACTGCCATTCAGTGCTGCCAAACGTGGTGAGCTGCCTGTCTTTCTGTTTACACTAAAAGGCAATGCAAGCCAAACATGCAGCTAGTCTCCCTGTAAGTGCCAAGTAAGTGAGTACTAAGAAAACAAGCTCAGTGGAATAAGACGCATTGTGTAAATGTAAGTGATGCATGTGTCCTGTGTGTGCAAAGTGACCTGGCAGGAGCATGCAGAGCTTAAGAGTCTGAAGTGATGTGTGAGCTTTTCTGAAAGTAGCCATCATGATACAGTGAGGCTGGTGGTTTGGTGATTCCCAGTTGGATGGAGGAAAGGCGGAAGAAGATGTCCATACATCACTTGAGAAAAGGTGGAGCTGGATGACGGCTCAGAGTAGCACCTAGAGAGCTGTAGTTCCAGTTACCTGCCCTGGTTTACACGTTGGCAATTGGCACCATCTAGCTTGTCAGGAAAGGAAGGGACAATGAGGAGCAGCATTGAAATGAGATGAAATTAGTAATCATTTATTATTGATCAATCCATTCAGACATGCTATGACACTGATTTCTCTTCACAGATGCTGCCAGACCAGCTAAGCTTTGCCAGCAACTTCTGTTTTTCGTTTCTGATTTACAGCATCCACAGTTCTTTTGGTTTCATACTACGACACATGTTCTGGGCAGCCGGGACTTGAACCTGGGTCCTCTGGTCCAGAGATAGGGGCATTACCACTGTACCACAAGAGTCTAAATAGAGATAAGCTAATAATGAGGTGCTAATACATGGAGGTGAAGTAGCCCCCACTCATTAGGGAGATTCAGAACTCATCACGTAATCCCTCAGGGGAAAATCAGAGATTTTTGTGACATTGAAGCCTAATTGTTTTCATTCTTGCTATTTTTTCCCAATTGTTTCGTTATTGCCCATGCTGCATAAAATGTCAGAAAATTCTGTGCAAGTTAGTGAATGGAAACATCATGCATCCGTTGCTCTCAACCCATGTCTAAACCTTGTTTCTGATCAAGAGCGCAGATTTATAAAATCTAGCCTTAATAATTCAATAATTGACTTCAGTTTATGATAGCTTCAGTGCTGTTTGGGGTGGATGTTACTTTAAATATTTTTGAAGTTATGAGCCTATATTAACAAGTGAACTCTTAAAGATTTCCTATAAAATTCCTTAATTCGTAATTTACATGCATTCACTGATTGCATCTGCTCATACTGTGATGTAACAATTCTCACATTTAAGGATGGCTTGATTGCTCTCACAAAGAAAGGAGTGTAAACTATGCATAGCTTTGAATGTTTTCAAATAAATGTACAGTCAGTTCTCCTTTAACGCGATCGTTGTGTTGCTGCACAACATTGTGTAAATCGTGCTTTAGAAATAACAGGACCTTATTGGAAAAGTGGGGTTGGGGCTGACCACAAAAAAAAGTCACTCAAAATCGCTCAAAAATCACTCCAAAGCTATCACAAAAGATAGGACAGTTTGAATAAATGTTTAATTCATATCTAATAATGAATTAAGAGTAAATTTAATACCTTACCTTGAAAAAATGTCAAGATGACTTGATGGGGGAGGAGGCTTTGAGCTTGCTGTGTTGTTAATGCAGGGGCTGAGGGTTGTCATCATCATTACCTTCAGGTACAGTTGTGGTTGCAGGGTTAGGGTGAAAAATAGTTAATCCAGAAGTGGATGGCAGTGGTTCATTGTCTTCTGACTGTTTCTTGGCAGTTGGCTTAAAAAAGACATCCAGTTTTTGCTGATTTGCCTTTTTTCTTCTTTCACGAAGAAACTGTTCATAGGGTGCCAAATAAGATCTTATTCCATGAACTGCTACCCTGCTGCATTTTGCATTATAATCATTGTCCTCTCAGAGCTGCCACTGGTTCTCAGTTTCCCTCAGGATAGAAGACAAAACAGAAGTGGAAATCTCTCGTGGTGCTGCACCCTGGACTTCATCTTCTTCATCTCCAGCTTCCACTTCTACCTCAGCAACGAGATAGGCCAAAATCGTGGCTCAGTGGTTAGCATTGCTATCCCACAGTGCCAGGATCCTGTGTTAGATTCCATCCTTGGGTGACTGTGTGGAGTTTGTACATTCTCCCTGTGTATGCGTGGGTTTCCTCTGGGTGCTCCAGTTTTCTTCTGCACACCAAAACTGTGCAAGTTCGGTGGATTGGCCATGTTAAATTGCCCATAGTGTTCAGGGATGTGTAGATTAAATGTGTTAGCCATGGGAAATACAAGGTTACAGGGAAATGTTAGGGGAATGGGTCTGGTTGGAATGCTCTTCAAAGGATTGATGTGGACTTGTTGGGCCAAATGGCCTGTTACCACAATGTAGGGATTTTATAATTCTATGAAAGTTGTTGTAGATCAGCTGTAGAGAGGTCTTTACAGTGGGACTCAAGCAGCTCTTCAACATCCTCACTCTTCACTTCTTCAAATCCAATTTGCTTTGCAAGGTCAACAAAATGTTCTTTGATTCTTGGGAGCTCCTCTGACGGAGCAAAGCCTTTAAAATCTTGAAAAAGATCTGGGAGAATCTTCCATCAAACTGCATGCAAGCAGTCCTTACTAACATCACCCCAGGCCTGTCAATTGCATTCTTGATGGTAAAGCTCTTCCAAAATTGAAGAAGACTGTCCTTATTCCCTTCAGTGACTGCAATCAGCCTCTTAAATGTGCACCTTCAATAATAAGCATTAAAAGCTACTATTGCACTCTGATCCATGAGTTGATGGAGAGAGGTTGTGTTTGGGGGTAGAAATAGCATTTTGATTCTTTCAGAAAGCTCACCAATGGTCTAAGGATGGCTTGGCACATTATCCAGGATGAGGAGAATCTTGAAATCCATTTTTTTTTTTCTGCAATACTTTCTAAAAACATCTTCCAAAACATCAACCATAAGGTCAGAAAAAATTTTCCCTGTCATCCAACCTCTTTTGCTTGACCTAAAATAGATGCCTAGAGTAGACTTAAGGTAAGCTTTCAAGGCTCACGGGTTGGCAGGATGGTACACCATCACAGGTTTAAGCTATAGGTCTCCACCCACATTGGCACCCAGCAGCACAGTCATATGGTCCTATGCCACCTTAAAGCCTGGAGCGTGTGCTTCATTCGTAGAAATGTAGGTCCTTGATGGCATTCACTTCCAGTATAAACCTGTCTCATCCAAATTGAAAATTTGATTGAAGTTGGAGCCTTCTTCATCAATTAATTGTTTTACTAAGGGAGGAAATGTTATCACATGCTCCTTGGCTGCACTGGCAGCTTCGCCACATAACTTTACGTTATGAAAAGCACAATGATTCTTAAAACCAGCAAATCAGCCACTGATAGCACTAAAGGAAGGCACACCTGCAGAATTTTCACCTTTTTTTTGTTGCATTTTCATAACTTGTTAAGGCTTTCTCTTTTATGGTGAGAAGGGTAGTCTCAGATTGCTTCTTTGTTTGTTCTTCTATCCAAATACTTAGAAGCCATTCCATCTCCTCAAGTTCCTTCGTCCATGGCCTCACAGATTTGCTAGCGCTCAGACTGGTCCAGCAATAAAGCTTGCTTTAATCTTTTCTGCACTGTCTCTGATGGTGCATAAGGTAGACTCCTTTATTCCTGTTACACAAACTATATCCAGGTTCTCTCATTACGCTCAAAACGCTCTATAACATCTAGCTTCTCTTCAAGTGATTTAGCATTTCTTTTATGTTCACCAAGCACAATTTTATCACTAGGATGCTGCTTGCTAATATTCTTGTCATTCTGTCTTCGCATTTTTGTGGGTAATTCGGCAGAATTTGCAAAAAAAACCACAGAAATCATGGAGTACTGTAACTCTCATAGAAAGCGCTTCACGACAAATTGTGCAAAATGACCATGTGATACCGGCGCGGAGACTCTTTCAGCGCTGACATTGCGCCTGCTCATGCCGCAGCCCGTGAAATGATCATGTGATACTGGCGCGGAAATTCTTTCAGCGCTGACATTGTGCCTGCTCATGCCACCGCCCGTGAAATGATCATGTGATGTCGACGCGTACTCCTCTGCACTCTGAATGAATCGCGTTATAGCCAACACGAGTTCGTGCTTTTAGAAATAGCGCTCCCCTATTCGTCAGTCACCTTATAGCTAATTGGTGTTGCCTGAACATGCATTATAGCAGAACCAACTGTACAATCAGATTGTATGAAAAAATTTTCCGAGATGAAGAAAAAGCTCTGACTTCTTTAATCATTTGTGGGACATGGGCTTCACTGACTGGGTCAGCACTTATTGTCCATCTGTAACTGCCCTTGAGAAGGTGGTGAGCTGCTTTCTTGATCCACTGTAGGCCAATGCTGTTAGGCAAGGGTTTCCAGGATTTTGAACCAGCAACAGTAAATTTCCAATTTTAGATGGTGAGTGACCTGAAGATGGTGGTGTTTTCATATATCTGCTGCCCTTGTCCTTTTGGATGGAAGTGGTTGTGGATTTGGAAAGTGTCATCTAAGAATCTTTGGTAAATTTCCACAATGTATCTTGCAGCTGGGACACACTGTAGCTGCTGATCATCAATATAAGTGGAAGTGGTGCCAATCAAGCAGGCTGCTTTGATTTGTATGGTGTCTGGCTTCTTGAGTGTTGTTGGAGCTACACTCATCCAGGCAAGTTGGGAGTATTCCATCACACTCCTGCCTTGTGCCTTGTAGATGGTGGACAGGTTTTGGGCACACGAGATGTGTGCAGTATTCCTAGCCCCTGGCTTGCTATTTAAGCTGCAGTATTTACCTGTTTGTACCATTCAATTTTTGATCAATGTACTCTCCAGGGCGTTGATAATGGGGGAATTCAGTGATGGGTGATGACATTAAATGTAAAGGGGCAATGGTTAGATTCTCACTTATTGGAGAGTCATTTCCTGGCGTTTGTATGGAGCGAATATTACTTCCCCTATTTCAGTCTAAGCCTAGATATTGTTCAGGGCTTGCTGCATTTGGACATGGACAGCTTCAGTATCTGAGGAGTACAGAATGGTGCAGGATTGTGCAGTGTTGGAATGCACTGGCAGGAAATCTAGAAACGGGAAGTTCAGAAAATGAAGGAACGTTGCGTGGAGATTCCAACATCTGTCATAGTTTTTAGATCAGAATATGGAGGAGTTATTTAGTTTAACTAAGATAATCTTTAAAAAGAATGAGTATGGCATGGTTATTACTATTTTATCAATATGTGAAGGAACATTATATTGAGGTCAGGGTGCTCCTGGTTACGAATGACATTTTCATTTTATTTATTCACAGGATGTGTGCATCACTGGCTAGGCCAACAATTATTGCCCATCCCCAGAGGGCAGTTAAGAGTCAATCATATGGCAGTGGGTCTGGAGTCACAAGTAGACCAGACCAGGTAACGATGGCAGATTTCCTTGCCAAAAGGATGTTAGTGAGCCAAATAGGCCTTTTTTTCCTGACAATTGGACTCTTAATTCCAGATTTTTATTGAATTCAAATTCCACCATCTGCTGTGGCAGGATTCAAACCTGTGTCCTCAGAACATTACCTGGGTTTTTTGATTAGTAGCCCTGCGATAATGCTGCTAGGCCATCACCTATCCCTATTGGAGTAGGAAATATTTTAAGAATACATGGAGTTGGTACAGAATATGCTATAGTTGCACCAGCTATTAAAACCTTTGATTCGTATTTTCCGATACAAGGGGAGGATTGCATAGACCAGAAAAGGCTGGTATGGACACCCAGGGGATCTTTTAATAAATCTTGATTCCTTTGTTAAACCCGGGAATGAGAGGTTTCCAGAACATCAACAACAAAGCAGATCAGGAAGGTAGAGGATGTAATCATTGCCATTACTCCTTATCCACGTGGTCGCAAGAAAAAATGTCCTTGCTGGGAGCAAACTTGCTGAGCAATTACTGTTGAGGGTAGGCATGTCATAAGAAAATCCAATTTAGGATGGTGCTAAGACACAGAGACAGACAGCCAAATCAAATCAGCATTCCTACTTCTGTATTCACAACATGGCAGAATTAAAGCCTTTAAAGAACCTCAAAATTGATCCACATGATTCCTAAACAGACATTTAAATAGATGATCACAGGCTTTTTGAATAATAAATTCCACACTCTGGCTTTGTAGCTAGTGAAAAGATTTATCAATTTATTAACAATACAGTAATGTCAGGAGGGCAAAATTAAATGACAAAGTAATCTAATTAATGTCATAGAGTCATAGAGCTGTACGGCATGGAAACAGACCCTTAGGTCCATGCCGACCAGATATCCTAAATAAATCTAGTCCAATTTACCAGCATTTGGCTTGTGCCCCTCTAAACCCTTCCTTTTCACACACTCATCCAGATGCCTGTTAAATGTTGTAATTGTACCAGCCTTCACCAATTCCTCTGGCAGCTCGTTCTATACATGCACCACCCTCCGCATGAAAAAGTTGCTCTTTGCATCCCTTTTAAACCTTTCCCCTCTCACCTTAAACCTATGTCGTCCCCAACCTGAGGAAATATTCTTGTCTATACACGCTATCCATGCCCTTCATGATTTCATAAATCTCTATAAGATCACCCCTTAGCCTCCGACACTCCAGGGAAAGTAGCTCCAGCCTATTAAGCCTCTCCCTATAGGCCAACACCTTCAACCCTGGCAACATCCTTGTTAATCTTTTCTGAACCTTTTCAAGTTTCACAACATCCTTTCTACAGCAGGAAGACCAGAATTGCATGTGGTATTCCAAAAGTGGTCCAACAAATGTCCTGCACAGCTCTAACATTACCTCCCAACTCTATATTCAAAGCACTGACCAATAAAGGCAAGTATACTGAATGCCTTCTTCATTATCCTATCTACCAATGACTGTACTTTCAAGGAACTATGAACTTGCACTCCAAGGTCTCTTTGTTCAGCAACACTGGTTTACCATTAAGTGCATAAGTCCTGTTCCAATTTGCCTTTGCAAAATGCAGCACCTTACACTTATCTAAATTAAACTCTATCTGCTGCTCTTTGGCCCATTGGTCCATCTGATCAAGGTCCCATTGTATTCTGAGGTAACCTTCTTTGCTGCCCACTATGCCACCAATTTTGCTGTTGTCTGTAAACTTACTAACCATTCCTCCTATATTCACATCCAAATCATTTACATAAATGACAGAGTAGTGGACCCAGCATCAATCCTTGCAGTACACCACTGGTCACAGGCCTCCAGTCTGAAAAGCAACTCTCTACCACCACCCTCTGCCTTCTACCTTTGAGCCAATTCTGTATCCAAATGACTAGTTCTCCCTGTATTCCATGTGATCTAACCTTGCTAACCAGTCTACCATGAGAAACCTTGTTGAAAGCCTTACTGAAGTTCATATAGATCACATCCACCACTCTGCTCTCATCAATCCTCTTGATTTAATCATCTGTGATTTAAACTCAATAATCTTTGTTTATAGTCCCATTCACACAAAAGACAAATATACAAACAAGCTTAGTTAAGGGATGAATAAACAAAAATAATGAACTGGCCAGATTTATTCAGGTGTGTTGTTCCACAGACATATGTGTGATTGTTTCTTGGTTGAATTTATAAAGACATCGATCACTGTCACCTTTTCAAGACGCTATGAACAAGTTTCAGTAATACTTAATGACTTAGTTTCTATTTTCTGAACTTCCAGCAGCTCATAATGGGAGGTTAGGCAGGGAGCTTTCATACCTTGATACTGTAGCAACAACAGCCAAACTCCTTCTTCCAAAAATACAGTTGAAAAACTAGCTTAAATCTCTACTCTGAGATAGTAGGAACTGCCGATGCTGGAGTCTGAGATAACAAGGTGTAGAGCTGGATGAACACAGCAGGCCAGGCAGCACCAGAGGAGCAGGAAGGCTGATGTTTCAGGTCTGGATCCTTCTTCAGAAATGGGGGAGGGGAAAGGGCTCTGAAATAAATAGAGAGGGGGGGGCGATGATAGAGGTAGATAGAGGAGCAGATAGGTGGAGAGAAGACGGACAGGTCAAGGAGGCGGGGATGAAGCCAGTAAAGGTGAGTGTAGGTAGGGAGTTGGGATGGGGGTTGGTCAGTAAAGAGGGAGGGGCGGGTAGGTCGGAGGGAAGATGGATAGGTCAAGGAGGCAGGGATGAGGCTAGTACGTAGGAAGTGGGGGTAGGGTTGGTCAGTGAGGTGGGAGGAGCAGATAGGTGGGAGAAGAGACGGATAGATCAAGGAGGAGGGGATGAGATGGGCTGGTCTTGGGATGAGGTCGGGGGTGCGGAGATTTTGAAGCTTGTGAAGTCTACATTGAGATCATTGGGCTGCAGGGTTCCCAAGCAAAATATGAGATGCTATTCCTCCAGCCTTCAGGTGGCATCTTTGTCGCACTGGAGGAGGCCCAGGATGGACATGTCGTCCAAGGAGTGGGAGGGGGTGTTGAAGTGGTTCGCGACTGGGAGCTGTTGTTATTTGTCACGAACCGAGCGTAGGTGCTCCACAAAGCAGTCTCCAAGCCTCCAGTTGGTTTCCCCAATGTAGAGGAGGCCACATCAGGAACAGCAGATGCAATATACCACATTAGCAGATGTGCAGGTGAACATCTGTTTAATGTGGAAGGTTTAATTGGGGCCTGGGATGGAGGTGACCCCACTGCCAAGGATATATTTCCCTCCCTACCCTTATCTGCCTTCCGGAGGGACCACTCTCTCCATGACTCCGTCATCCGCTCCACATTCCCCACTAGCCCCACCACCTCTGGCACTTTTCCCTGTAACCGCAGGAAGTGCTACACCTGCCCTTACACCTGCCCCTCAACCCCATCCCAGGCCCCAAGAAAACCTTCCACATCAAACAGATGTTCACCTGCACATCTGCTAATGTGGTATATTGTATCCGCTGTTCCCGATGTGGCCTCCTCTACATTGGGGAAACCAAGCGGAGGCTTGAAGACTGCTTTGTGGAGCACCTGCGCTTGGTTCGTGACAAACGACTGCACCTCCCAGTCACAAACCACTTCAACTCCCCCTCCCACTCCTTGGATGACATGTCCATCCTGGGCCTCCTCCAGTGCCACAACGATGCCACCCGAAGGCTGGAGGAACAGCACCTCATATTCCGCTTGGGAACCCTGCAGCCCAATGGTCTCAATGTGGACATCACAAGCTTCAAACTCTCCGCACCCCCGACCTCATCCCAAGACCAACCCATCTTGCCCCCACCTCCTTGACCTTTCCATCTCTTCTCCCACCTATCCGCCCCTTCCACCTCACTGACCAACCCCCACTCCCACTTCCTACATACTAGCCTCATCCCCGCCTCCTTGACCTGTCCGTCTTCCCTCCCACCTACCTGCCCCTCCCTCCCTACTGACCAACCCCCATCCCAACTCCCTACCTATACTCACCTGTACTGACTTCATCCCTGCCTCCTTGACCTGTCCGTCTTCTCTCCACCTATCTGCTCCTCTATCTACCTTCTATAATTGCCTCCCCCTCTCTCTATTTATTTCAGAGCCCCGTTCCCCTCCCCCATTTCTGAAGGGTCCAGACCCGAAACGTCAGCTTTCCTGCTCCTCTGAAACTGCCTGGACTGCTGTGTTCCTCCAGCTCCACACCTTGTTATCTTAAATCTCTACTCCCCCTTTTGTTTGACCAATATGTTCTCTCCCTGACTTGCTAGCACCAATTCCAAGCTACTAACCTCATTAATAGCCAAACATCTGCTACGTGGTCAAACATATTGCTTTCCCCATTGTCAAAAAACTTGTAGAATTCTTTGAACAAGAATCAACCTGCAATTAACTTCTCGGCCTGGTCTCACAAACAAACAACAATTTGCTTGTTCCTTTTTTTTAACACAGGCTGCTGCCGACATGAGATCTTCAGCTCATAGTTCACAGCTCCAAACCAAAATTGAAAAAAAAAAATGGAATAAATGCAAAATAAGCAAGGGTTCTAACAATGGTTTGTCACAGCAATGGTAGGAGACTTTCATAACTGGCACAAACATTAAAGACAGACTGCGAGCATCCAAGAAATGGATCATAAGCCAGAGGAGGGTGTATTCTTCTTGGCAGGAGTAACAGAACCGCAAGATGATTTCTGAGATGCAGATGTTATGGCAAATGACAAGAAAACTAAAGTTAAATTGGATACAGAAGCAGGCAAATCCATTCTTCATAAATGCCACACCTTGGTTGAAGACAAAATTTTTCCAATCATTTTCCAGTCAAATGTAGGGTTCAGGCGACATTACAAGATTAGGGCAGATGCAGCTTTATATTGGTACAATGGGAGAGAGATCACCAGTACTCTGTATGTCTTCCCTAATTATCATTTTCTTTATGAAGGAGAGACACTTGTGTGGCTTTGAATCTTCCTTATTGACAGATGCTGCAGAAATTAGTGGTGACTTAGTACTCTGTGAATCAGACTTTGTTGAAGAAAGTTGGCCCCTAGGGAAGAATATTGCTCATCTTTTATTTATCTTTCAGGAAAGGCTAAAGATGCAGGAAAACAATACACCAAGGATGAGGGTGACAAGCCCACAAAACAACATTTGTTCGTCCTTATATGACTATTTCTTGAAAGAATGCAAGAACGAAACTAACACTGAAACTGATATTTGGTTGGAGAAAGAGCTCCTGAACCTTGCTTTGCTCTTTCAAGATACATAAATGATCTCCTTAAATAAAAAAAAACAAACTGCAGTAAGTGCTGGAAAAACTGAACAGGGTTGGCTTAGTCTGTGGAGAGATAAACAGAGTTAATGCTTTGAGTTCAATATGACCCTTCTAAGGAGCTCCTTGCTGTCTCTTTTGAGGAAAATCAATGTTTTGCTGAAGCAGGTGACAATGAGGTGAATTTTTTTCCATTCATTTCAGTGAAGGCACCAATGCTATGCAGCAGCATCAAACACACTCTGAGACAGAAAACTCTGTATGTGAAAAATACCTGATCACTCAAGACCCAGGTATTGTGCTCAGTATCTGACCTCTTTGCAAGATGACCTTGCAACAATGAACAAAGTACACAAGCATGAAATTAACACACTCAAAGTAAACCCGGAGAACTCAGAAACAACCTAGCATATGACATTCCAACAACCTCAAAATATCTGCGGAGAATGAGGCCCCTAAATCAATATTGTTTCAAGTCAATATTGAAAACGTAGTTAGAATGCAGTGGAAATGTGTGCAGGAGCTGGTGATTAACTCTCTTCAGCAAGTTGTGAGTGAACTTAAGCTTTTTTATCTGTGTTGGAGCTACTTGAGCTTAGAAATACTTTTAATAAACTTACTGCTGAGTATCAAATAGAGCTAGTGACTATAATAATTATCAAGATCTGGAAAAGTCTAACTGCCTAAAACAGACTGAAGAATCAACATCTCAGCTACTGGCAGTCATTCAACATGATCAAGCAACAGAAGGGCTCAAATATTATAAATGTGCAACTTGAGGAAATGGACATACCGTGGTAGAGCAGTGTGTTAATATTGCAGTGCATCTAAAAAAAAATTAAAAGATCACTAGTGGAGAATGTTGAACACAGAGTAAGCATCACCATTGCCACTGTATTTGCCAAAACACAAGGGCCAGCAATAAAAGTGCAACAGGTTGTCTGCCTAGTACACATTGTTATACACACAATTAGGCTTTTTGAATGGAACTGTTGTTTAATCTTACCTTGACAGTTTCCATAAGGTTCACCGTTTCCCCCAATTCCTGAACCCAGGAATAGTAGTCTATGCACATAGTGTTAAACCTGGCTACTATTTCCTATCAGCATGCTCCAAAACTGTTCAAAGCTAGTCCAGGAGTGTCAAGTAGAGCCAGCCTCCCATATTTAATGTTACAGCATTGAAGGAGATAATTCAGGCAATCATGTCTATCGCTATGCTAGCCCTCTGAAGAAGTAATTCACCCAATGCCAACACCCTGCTCGTTCCCTGTAGCCTTGCACATTTTCACATCACTCCAACTTTTCTCCCACTCCAAGTCTTTTTTCCTGAGGGTTTGAATCTCCAACAGTGTTATCAGCTCCTTTCCACCCATTAAGATAATGGCTTATCTTCTCCTTGGAAGACAACAATATTGACAGAATTGGATGCCTGTTTTTCACAATTAAACGTCCTATGCAGTATTACAACAGCTGTATAGAAAACGTCTGATGCTAATAAAACCTGCAGATCAGACAATGAAGCAAGAACTTCCTATGGATCCCAATCCTCATGCAGATGTTCAGGAAGATGTACCTTCCTTGCATCTTCAAGTTTATTATAGTGTTGTTGATGATAAACACAACCTTCAGCTGAAATACGCGAGAATGTCTGCAGAAGAGTATCCTTGAAGTGAATAATGGTGCCTGCTGAAAAAGAAATTCTTACCTTAGGATTATTAAGAGGATCATCATTTCTTCCACATTACAATTACAGTAGTTCTTCTTTTCATCGACTAGATTTGTTCCTGGATAAGGTGTTGATTAGTTCTTTCATTGTTCCAGCAGCAGTGAATGATACAGCTGTGCAGTTCTTCACAGGAATGGAACTGTCTCATTTAATTAAGCCTGTGCTTTTAGCTTTCCCCAGTGTACACGCAGTAAGCAGAGAATAGGTATTTCAAATTGTTATCTTCCAAAGTCTTCACTGCTTTTATATTGAAGTTGGTGAAAGTGTCACAGCGTAGGCACCAGCTGTTGTGAAAAAACAGGCATCCAATTCCATCAATATTGCTATCTTCCAAGGAGAAGACCGCGCATTATCTTAATGCCTGGAAGGGAGCTGAGAACACTGTTGGAGACTGAAACCTTCAGGAGTTCAGACTTGGAGTGGGGGAGAAATAAGATTGAGGTGAAAATGTGTAAGGAAAATAGCAGGTGTTGGCATTGGGTGAATTATTTCTTCAGAAGCCTACCACAGCTGAATGATCTCTTTTAATGCTGCAGCATCACATATGGGAGGCTGGCTATATTTGGCACTCCAGGACTGTCTTTGGAGAGCAAGTTGACAGGAAATAGTAGCCAGGCTTAACACAATGTGCATAAACTACTCTACTTAGGTTCAGGAACTAAGGGAAATGGTGAACCTTATGGAAACCGTCAAAGGAAGGTTAGGCAATGGTTCCATTCCAAAGGCCTAACTAGGCAGACAATCTGTTGCATTTTTATTACTGGCCCTTGTACTTTGGCAAATACAGTTGCAATGGTTAGCTGTATCATGCTTTTGGTACTTGGTAATAATAAAAGACAGAAGGTCGGTAGGTGTAATCAATGGTACCTCAATCACTTATTCTGTACATTTGTGGGTAGCAGATTAATTGATAATACAAATAACCTTTGTAAGGAAGCTGGAAGGAGGCACAGAGAAAAATAATGAATCCACTGACAACCTAAATCCCATTTAAAGTATTGTATTACCCTTTTGGTCCAGGCTATAGATGAAATGCACCTATAATTGGCTGCAGTGCAGATTCAGAACCTGCCAAGTCTGGTTGATAAGCAATAGGTTCTATGCATGATTAATAGCTTCACTGTGCAAATAGCCAAACCAACTCTGGTACCAACTTGGAAATCTCCTTACACCAAAACACCCATAAATCATGAAATGATCTTGATGGTATGCTTTCCAAACAACTCTCTGCAATATGGTAATCGTGACTTGTCAGCTGTTACTGAATTTGGAATGGCTTCCAAACAGATGATGGGACACAGCCTGATGTGTACTAAATGTTAATATTACAGGAGCCATTTTCCAGATCCATTTTCTACATGAATTTTTCTCTTCAGTAGACCTTTAGGAAAGAGTTTCTGTCGTGCCAGCGATTTTCACTGTTTCTCATTTTACAACAGTTCCTTTCATAGAAATCACAAAAATCATGAGAAACAACATTAATTGGCAAAATACATTGATGGATGCTGGAATTATCGAATTCAGGCATATACTGTAGCAGTAATTTTTTTATTATTTGTTTAATAGCTGATGAACTGATTACGTGACTCATATCAAAATGTACAATGGGACCATTTATGTAAGATGCTTGCGAAAATGTTAGAAATTGGGATTAGAGCAGCCATTACTAAAATAACATGTTCAAAGGGCTCTGGTCAATTCTTATATTTCCATGAATGATAATTATATGCTTCACCTCTCTTTCCTGAAAGAAAACACAAATTAAACAGGTTTCTTTCATAAAGAAATTGCCAATTTAACAGCAGCCATTATTGCAACCTCAGCTGAAACGTGCCCTCCAAGATTCTAGTCATATTAAACCCAGTTGCTCTAACAGCATGGGTGAAAAAGTGAAGAGAAAGAGGGGATTACCTCCATTGGATGTTTCTTCCTCCCCCACAGACATTGTCAAGCTTGCTGAGTATTCCTCTGGGGTATATCATGCTACTCATCTTTAGTCATTAAAGAGTCAGTTCACTGCTGCTCATGTTATGAACCAGATCAGACCCCTTCAAAATATATTAACAAAGTAGCCTGGGCCCCAATGTTTTCTTATTTCAAAGGTAAATGCAAGATGTTGAATTCCAGATGCAATTCGATTGGTAAAATTACTCGACATCAAGCAAAACACATTTTATTCAAACACCATAGTTAAAATATAATGAAAGAAAGAGGAACTTGAAATAACTTAACTCTACTGGAAAACTTAACAGAATAATAGATTATTTTACTACTTAACAGTAACTGTTTCAATATAGTAACAGCCCATAAATGCGTGTGTGGCAAAAAATACAAATCCAGGAAAACAGATTGTCTCACATGCAATCCTATTAGCACTAGAGCGATACATGCAGCAGTTCCCCAGACAGAGAGAGAGAGAATGTCACAGCTGGAAGAGATTCACTGCCTTCCAACACTGCTGAGACCCCAGCAACAATTGCCAAAAGCTAACTAAAATCCTGGATCTGTGAGAGCTTAACCCCACCCATTCAGGCTGCTTCTATTGTTCCAACTTAAAAAAAAATCCCCAAGGCCTCACAACAGATTGTTTACACCTGTCCCCCAGTATCTAAAAGAAACCAGGATAAAACCTACCTCTTATAACCACAGTATTATCAGTCTCACAAGATGACCAATGAAAGTTTAAATTGTTATCAGAAGGTGTCCACAAAACATTTCTGACCAGCTGCCAGCCAGTCCAAAGTAAATACCCATCCCTGTGCCCCTCCCATCTGTCATTATCTTTTTACCACCTGGTAGCAACTATTCCTATCTGATCGCCAATCCACCAAAATCTCAATAAAGTGCTGAACAATCAGCTCAGCATTGGATAAAGGCTGATTTCTGCACCCTTGCAGCAAGTGTGCTTTGGTGAAATTACCCTTTGGAAAACTTGTTGGCAGCACTGAACTGTTGCCCAAGCATAATGCGATTTGGCTCTTCTGCCAGCTTGGTGTTGGAAAGCCTGCATTACTTGTGGTAGCCTTCACAAAGTGAGAATGGGATATCTACCTTTCACGCACAAGAAGACTTGTCCTTGGGACTGGATGGTAGCTGAGTAGACCCAGCAGTTCCAGAACACAGTAATGGTTGCTGCTGTGAAAAGAAGGAATCTGGAGAAGAATGAAAGATGGATACCTGACATAAGTCATCTGGGGATTTTAGTCAGGGAGGGATCAAGGACTTTAGCAAAGAGGACAGGGGCTGGAGATTAGGGTTGAGTGGCCAGGTATAGCAAAGCACAAAGGTTTGGCAGTGTAAAATGGTGTTCCACAGAGATCTGTACGTGTGATCAACTCTTCATCTTATTTATCAATGACTTAGATGAAGGTATAGAAGATCTTGTGTGCAAATCTGCATTACTTTAGGATGCACCATGAGTGTTGTTAATGAGAGAGAGAAGTTAAAAATAAAGGCAGAATATTGTGCATGTTGAGAATCAGTGCAGATAATGGAAATTTTGGAAAAACTCAGCAGGTCTTGCCAGATCTATAGGGAAAGAAACAGAGTTCGGCCCAAAACATCCCTCCTAAGTTAGGCCCGTGTTTTAGTGACATTTCTTGGTTCTTCACAGGAGCAAATGGGCAGGAAAATTAGATTTTATTGCAAGGTGTCAGGGGTACCCTTGGCATGGAAGCCAGGTGACACTGGAATGAGAACAGAGGCTGTCAGGGGTGGAGGTTGACTGTATGAAAGCCTACCTTAGTCCACTGGTGTTGAGTTGAACTATAATTAAATAGAATAAAATAATAAACTTCTGCCCAGCTCTCATACCTTACAAATCTCACCTTCCCTTGCCCCACACATTCTCCCCATGCCCCATGTATGCCAAACTATGACCGCGCATAACCTCCATAACAACGTATGCTCCTCAGTCTACAACCTTTGGCTCCTCAGAAACTCTATATCAACCTATATCCCTTGGCATAACCCCATGACTCTTTTTACCCTTCATATAAACCTCTGACCTTCCACTTAACCTATAATCCCTCACATGTTTGATACCAATCAATGTACCTCCACCCATCCACAAGGTTGTTTATGACCCCATGCCAACTTAGTTCCAACTTTTGTCAACCTAATTCCACCACACAGTACCTTTTGCCCTCAAAACTACCATGCCAGCTCAAATGGTATCACAATGAGGAGACCTCAGGATTCATGTGGAGATGAGACAAAAAAATTTGTATGAAATAAAGTTCTCAGTGACTATTGAAGACTCCATTTTAAAACTAATCACTCATTCAATAAAAAAACCCTTCTACTACATTTGCATTCCTTCAACTACACACATCCTTTTAACATCAAACATTTAATTCAAGCGCACGATTCCTTATAACAACAAGTGTAGGAATTTATTTGTAGTCCCACACCAAAGGGATTACAACTTGTAGCAGACAATCAAACTGAGAAATTGCACCACTATAATATGGATGGTGTTAAATCAGTTAGGTAGGAGCAATTCCATAAAGGAAACTCTCAAGTTTGTGTCAACCGACAAAGTCGAATGGCAAACAATCATTTCTGTGACATTGCAGATGTTTTTCAACAATTAAAAGGACGAGACTTTTAAATTATTTGATAGCTTGATAGATTATTTTGATATTTCTTTTTAACTGATCCTCTTTGTTACATTTGACAGAACCTTTTGACAGCTTTCTTTAACACGTTAACATAGTATTTCTGACAGAGCTTCTTGACAGCTCCCTTTGATGGGTGCTTCTGGATGTTTTGACAGTTGATTTTGGCATGTTCATTGACAGTTCCAATGAAACTAACAGTTATGTGTTTATACACAATTATACATATTCATAGATAGTAGGAACTGCAGATGCTGGAGAATCTGAGATAACAATGTGTAGAGCTGGATGAACACAGCAGGCCAAGCAGCACCA
>NC_063332.1:148726256-148819395 GCF_021869965.1 Rhincodon typus | reverse complement strand
CGGGCCTAGACCCTTCTTCATTTTCTGAAGAAGGGTCTAGGCCCGAAGCGTCAGCTTTCCTGCTCCTCTGATGCTCCTTGGCCTGCTGTGTTCATCCAGCTCTACACCTTGTTATCTCTATACATATTCATGCCTACATTTTATAATTGAAGAGGCATCTTACCTCACAAAGGTCACCTGACCTCCCCAAATGGGCACTTTAATTTTCCCAAAGTTGGCCTGGGATCAGATTCAGCAAAGCTGGGGAGGTGATGGCCTAGTGGTATTATTGCTGGTCTATTAACCCAGAGACCCCAATAACATTCTGGGGACCTGGGTTTGAATCCTGCCTTGGCAGATGGTAGAATTTGAATTCAAGAAAGAAATATCTGGAATTAAGGATCTAATGATGATCATGAATCCATTGTTAATTGTCAGGAAAAACCTGTCTGGTTCACTAATGTCCTTTAGGGGAGAAAACTGCCATCCTTACCTGGTCTGGCCTACATGTGACTCCAGACCCACAGTAATGTGGCTGACTGTGGGGAACAGAGGGATACAGATCCTTGGAAAATAGGCGACAGGTTTAGATAGAGGATCTGGATCGGCGCAGGCTTGGAGGGCCGAAGGGCCTGTTCCTGTGCTGTAATTTTCTTTGTTCTTTGTTCTTTGACTCTCAACTGCCTCTGGGCAATTAGGGATGGGCAATAAATGCTGCCTGGTCAGTGACACCCTCATCCTGTTAATGATTAAACTAAAAGTACCCAACCTCCTCAAGAATCTCCCAATTTTTTTTGAAATAAGGAATCTGACTCAGATTTCAAGACTTGGGCCGTTAATTTTTCTATTACTATTTTATCATTTATATTGAGCTTAGTAAATTATCTGCTTCATTGATTTTTTTTCTCGTACTTCTGGTATCTTTTGAATGCAAAGTTTTATATGCTGATTATGTTTTAGCCTGTTTCTTTAACTTAATACAAAATTGGATAAAATCAGTGATCTGCTATGACTTCTGCCTCATAACATACCTCCACTCCTTGGTTACTGTGAGGTACAGGGTGCCACTACAAATGTTATTGAAATGCATTTGCGAGGTTTAACATCTGAAAACAAAGGCAGAAGCAAGTATTTTTGTTGTTGCGCACTTTCTCAAAGTCTTAGACGCTATAGACAGAGAAGGGAAGAGAGGGAGAAAGGACTGCAGCAATAGTGATACGCATCTTCACCCTCTTGAAAACTGATGCAAAATAAATATTTTGCAAAACTGCCAGTTCTGGATTTTTAATTAAAATGTTACCTGAGTCTGTCTTTAGGATCCCATGTCACTCTTAACCACCACTTTCCTTTATTATCCTTGTAAAGATCATTCGTGTTGACCTCGATACCCAACACATATATTTTTCTTTCATTCTGTTTTTGCAGCGCTTACCATTTTCAGTTCCGATGACTTGGCTATATCTCAGGAAGGATCTATTGGTTTGGAAGTGTACAGCGAAGATTCAATTGAATGATACCAGGCTAAAACAAAATTAAATTCTCAGGACAAGTTGCATAAACATGGCTTGTAATTCCGTTAATGAATTTCTTACGTTAGATGAAATGAATCGGGGGTTATTTTGTCTAAAGGATGGGCACAAACTTAAATGGGTCTTTGCTACTACGAATGTCTTTGTAAGCTTTGAAACTTTTTTGCAAATCAATGATTATCATGATTTGAATACGCCCTGAAGATTTAGCACTCAAGTGTGGATTGGATCCAATTTTCATGGAACCTGAAGTTTTAGCAGTTGTTTAGGAATGAGCTTGGTAAAATGGGAACTCAGAGGGTGCCAAGGGAAGGCAGGTTCTGGAGGGTCTGCCATCTTTTTACTGCCATGCCATTCAACCAGAGTGGAGAAGGTGGGGGACAGACCTAAAATCATAACATCATAACCATAGGAAGTAAGATCAAGTTGGCCATAGAACCTGCTCCACCATTCAATAAAGTCATGGCTGATCTGACTGTTACCCTAGCTCCATTTTCCTACCTGACCCCAATGACCCTTGACCTGTGTCAATCAAAAATTCTTCCCACCAAATGTCTTTAAATTGCTGCAAAATCCCGCTCTTTGACCAGTGGGCAGGTTTTACTCAGCATTCTGCCGGGTTTGTAACAAAGTAAACAGCCTTTTCCCCTGGCATATCACAGCTGCTGCTGTCCTTTCTCTCTCTTGCTTCCTCGCTCTGTCTAAAGCCTCTGAGACTTTTAGAAAGTGCACAACAACAAAAATACTTTCTTCTGCTTTTGTTTTCAGATGGTAAACCTCACAAATACATTTCAATAACATTTGTACTGGCGCTCTGTACCTCACAGTAACCAAGGAATGGAGATATGTCATGAGGCAGAAGTCATAGCAGATCATTGATTTTATCCAATTTTACATTAAGTTAAAGAAACAGGCTAAAACATAATCGACATATAAACCCTTGCATTCAAAACAGTAGTAATCAGCTATTTAACAAACCTCCAAGTAGTTGGTTATATCACTGCCTTCAACTCCTTTCCCAAAATAGAATGGGCTTCAGACATCTTCTTGGGCATGTTTTGTATTGTTAGATCTTAAAGTGTTTAGTGAAGCTTTTTAAAATATTCACTCGTGGACAATAGGTATCACTGGTAGGGCCAACATTCATTGTCTATTCCTATATGCCCTTCAAAAAATGTTGATGAGCTTCTTGAATTATTGCAGTCCATGAGTTCGTTACATCTAGAAATATTTTGAGGGATTCCAGAAGAAGGAGGCACAGTCTGGAAATTATAGCCAAGTCCTTCAGGGCTGAAATCTGGAAGGTACATCTTTACAAAATGAGTGGCAGAAATCTGGATCTCTCTCCCCAGAAGGCTGTGAACAAGAAAACTTTAAAATCTGAGATTTAAAGATTACATTCAGTAGGGATACCAATAGATATAGAATGAAGGGAAATGATAGAACAACAGCTGATAAACCTGAATGGCTGCATGACCCTCTCCGACAGATTCAGCCTTGCATAGATGAACAGAATGTCCATTGCTCACTTGTTGCATATTTGTACCTGAAAATTAAAGTCCAGTCTGCATGTTCCAAACTTCAACATTTTTCATGGAGGCAAGCAGGTGGACTCTTCATCCATTTGCAGAACTGCATGAAGCTTACCTTTGGTGGAACGTTTTGAATTGATACGTGACCATCATTTAACTTTTCTCAGTGTTCATGTCGTAGACATTGACAGTTTGAGATTGAAGCCAAACCCTTCAGTAGAGAGTGTCAGTAGTCTATTGCCACTTCCAGATGCCAAGTTACCCTTTTCTCCAAGTACAGCAACTTGGCATATTGGGATTTTGAATCAACCTTAAGGCCCCTTTAGGAAGAATTGGGGTGGGGGGAGTGGTTTATAAAAACATATAAAATTTTGAAGGGAATAGATAGGATTGAATTGTTTCCACTGGCACGTGAAACAAAAAATAGGGGGCTTAGCTTCAAAATAAGGGCGAGCAGATTTAGAACTGAGTTGAGGAGAAACTTCTTCACTCAAAAGTTTGTGAATGTGTGGAATTCCTTGCACAGCGAAGCAGTTGAGGTTACTTTGTTAAATGATTTTAAGGCAAAGGTAGATTTTTGAACAGTAAGGAATTAAGGGTTATGGTGAGCGAGCAGGTAAGTGGAGTTGAGGCCATGAAAATATCAGACAAATGACGGAGCAGGTTTGATGGGCTGAATGGACTACTTCTGCACCTATTTCTTACGTTCTTATGCCCCAAGGCTAGAAATCAGTACTCTACAATGGCTATTAACATTATCAAGTACTTTAAGGGTTTGTTCCAAACTAATATGTTGAATTTGGAATCTTTAAGAAATCTAGATGATTCAAAGGCAGGCAATAATGTAAGTTGCAATATTCTATTCAAATGATTTATTGAAACTTTAAACCTGTTCTGTTTTAAAATGAAATCTTGCTGTGTCATATGAGTGTTACATATGTTACATATATTGATAAGTGTGCATGTTTCTTTAGCCACTACTGCTCAAAAATATACAATGGAATATTCATTAAATCCAGAGAATCAATTATCCTCAGTATTTTCAAATATCTTGTACATGGTTTGGAGACTGACTGATAATAGGCTTTTCTCTAGAATTCCAGCACATAATAAATCATTCATTATTTCTTTACTGGTTGCTTGACGTTAAAAATTAAAGTCAATATATAATAAAAGAATCATGATAGCACAATCTATGTTTTTAAAAAAGAACCTTTTAGTCTTTCATTCAGGCATACTTTTGTTAAACTCCCCTGGGCTTAAAGCTGCTCAGAAGTAGTTAAATAATAAAATTGCACTTTTGATGGCTGTGCACGATATTGATGTAGTGATGCTTTCTTCAACTGCTGACCTGTAATATCAAACATTTTGTTCTATTACCGACAGGACAAGGCAAGAGTTAGTCATTTTTTTTTAATGCACTGATGATGCATCAGTGTTCATTTTGTTTTGCAGTAATGCATAGGCTGCTTTCTTGAACATTCTTTGTAAATGGTGTATTGAGAAGCTTGCAATTAACTTACAATTGAATAGCTAATCATTGAAGCATCAGAGTAACTGTGGCATATCACTCACTGTTCCATTTCTCTCAATTCATATATAAGCACAACAAGTAACACTCAATGCTCAATTTTACTTCAACAGAAACAGAAATTGCTGGAGAAACTCGGCGGGTCTGGCAGCATCTATAGAGAGAAAGCAGTGTCAACATTTTGAGTTCAGTGATCGTTCTTCAGGGTTCAATTTTCCGTTGATTTACTGTCTGCCTTTGGAATGTTTAGTTCAGACAAATGGGTAAGGAATAGTTTTCATCACAACTTTGCTGGTGATAGAAAATTGCTCCAAACCTCTTCTGCAGAAATAGTGTGATTTCCCTTTAATGTTTGCTTAAAACAGACATGAAAGTATTGAACCATGGGTCATGTGAGCCTGACTAATATCTACGCCTCTTTCTTCAAAATCAGCCTCATATCTGACCCCAATTATTAGTATAACTATAGAGATAGTAGTATGACCAGCATGGCAGAATTCCTAAGGAAGAAGGTCATTTTGTTAGTTAGAGCTGAAGTGATGTCGTAAAAGGTCTTATTTTGGAGGAGGTTTTATAAATACTTTTCTATCTTGTTTATTTAGTTCAGTAGTAAGTAGAGTTTCAGATTAGGGACCTTATCTGCCAAACGAATATATAGACAGCACTGTAAATGTCCTGAACAATATGGGTGATGTCAGGAAACATTGTGACAATGCAGTGGCTTTCAAGAGTTTATTTTGTCCTGGCAGTTTTTCTGAAGAGAAGTTATAAGGCAGAGGTATTGAGTGGCTACTGAATACCACTTGAGTAACCAACTTGAGGCCTTGTGAAGCTTATGAAGCAGTCTGGGTGTGGCCAGCTCCCACAGACCAGGCTTTCTAGTATTTTTGTTAGTATTTCGGTTTAACTTTAAGCAGAAGTTATTGGAATCTCAAAAGAGTTGAAAGCTTAAGTGAATGTCTCCTAGCTGGTAGTCTTTCTGAATTTTCTCTTGATGCTTTTTTCCTCCTGGATGGGAGAACTGTATGTGAGAATCTGTGTTTGAATTTTCTTTTTTACCAAATGGTGCGTTTACAGGATGTTACTACATTGGAATAGCTAATTAGTAATAGTTACTGTATCTATTATTCTGTTAAGTTTCCAATAGAGTTAAGTTATTCCAAATTCTACTTTTATTGATTATATTTTCATTATAGCATTTAAATAAATTGCATTTTGCGTAATGTCGAGTAGTTTGATCAGTCACATTGTATTGGAAACAGACACTTTACATTTGCCTTTAAAAGAAGAAAAAGTTAGGGTCTTGGCTACACCCTTAAAATATTTGAGATGGTCTGGTCTGATCCATAACAATGTGGCAGAATCGCATGAGAATTCTGGTGAGATCTATTTCAGTGTCCGGAACAGATTGTAGGTGTCAAGGAGTCAAATCTAGGAGATTCTTGCTATGCAGCTGTAAGTTACTTATTAAGGGGGTTTACTGCTTGTTAGCAACCTTCATACTACAAATACAACTTTGTTAATATGCATTATTCCATGCTGTAAACCCAATCTGAGGAAACTAGACATTGAGAATTCTTGAAATGGAGTTCAGAGCAGAGTCCTGGTAACTTCAGCTCACTGCTGGGACTGAAGGACCACTATGTTGGTTAACACAAGACAGCAACACAGGGCATGACCCATGGCCACCAAGTGCACACATTTCCATCTGATAATTGCCAACCTCTCAGTATTTCCGTAGCACCTCTCCTTCAGACATTTAGGAAACTGAGACCTGCAGTTCACTGGAAGCTAGCATTGAAAAACTGCAGCAGGGACTCCGAAACAGGCACCCATTGGCCTTGGAGGTTTGGGTGGGAGACACCAGGTATGTTTGTGTCTGGACGGCTCAGATGTGCTGAGGGTTTACTTGCCAGAAACAAGTGGACACTCTTGGCCGTCAATTTCCAAGGGTCGGAGGGGGACAGGCAGGTGGAAATGGACAGCCTGGTCACCTTTGGAGTGTCCGAAGTGGAGACATCTTAGGGACCTGTGTAAGCTTCCTGCTCAGGCTGTTTGGCTCCTGACATCACCCTGCCTCCTTGGGAGGAAGAGGCACCTGGATTGAACTCAAGGTTCCCTATCTCCTTGTCACCATGCCTTCAGTCATGAGGACTAAAGGTTAGGGGACAAAGAATTGCAGGTCTATGTATGTATCCAGCAGCAACAACAAACAGAATTGCTGGAAAAGCTCAGGACATCTGCCAGCATCTGTGGACAGAAATCAGAATTCAGAGAAGTAACATGAGAGGGAAGGAGATAGGTGACAACCCAAACAATGGTAGACAAAGTAGATTAACATAGTGCTTTGGCTACCCTTATAAATTCATTAATCCTTTCTGCACTAGCTAAGTGTTCTTGTAGTTATGGAGATATCAATGATGCCTTAACCATCTTCTTTGTATAAATAATATATGTTTTCAAGGAGTTAGACATAGCACTTGGGGCTAAAGGAATCAAAAGATATGGGACAAAAGCAAGGACAGGCTATTAACTTGGATGATCAGGCATGATTGTAATAAATGGTGGAGCAAACATGGAGGGCTGAATGGCCTACACCTGCTTCTATTTTCTATGTTTCAATGTTTCTTTCACACAACCTAAACCACTCTGTGCATTGTCTGCAGCAGTAAATCCTTTTCAAACTATACTCCAGGATGAAAACCCAAATGAATGTTTTAGAGTGTCTTTGAGTCTTGTTTGCTGCCAACTCGTGGAACAATCCCTCTTCCGTACCTACACTGGCCCTAAACCCCACCTCTTCCTCCGTTACATTGATGACCGTATCGGCGCCGCCTCATGCTCCCACGAGGAGCTCGAGCAGTTCATCCACTTCACCAACACCTTCCACCCCAACCTTAAGTTCACCTGGACCATCTCTAACACCTCCGTCTCCTTCCTGGACCTCTCTGTCTCCATCTCGGGCAACCACCTAGAAACCGATATCCATTTCAAGCCCACCGACTCCCACAGCTACCTAGAACACACCTCCTCCCACCCACCTTCCTGCAAAAATGCCATCCCCTATTCCCAATTCCTTCGCCTCCACCGCATCTGCTCCCAGGATGAGGCATTCCACTCCCGTACATCTCAGATGTCCTCGTTTTTCAAGGACCGCAAATTCCCCCCCTCAGTGGTCGAAAACGCCCTCAACCGTATCTCCCACATTTCCCGCAACTCATCCCTCACACCCTGTCCCCGCAATAACAACCAAAAAAGAATACCCCTCGTCCTCACGTACCACCCTACCAACCTCCGGATCCAACGCATCATCCTCCGACATTTCCACCATCTGCAATCCGACCCCACCACCAAAGACATCTTTCCCTCCCCACCCTTATCTGCTTTCCGGAGGGACCACTCTCTCCGTGACTCCCTTGTCCACTCCACACTCCCCTCCAGCCCCACCACACCCGACACTTTTCCCTGCAACCGCAGGAAGTGCTACACCTGCCCCCATACCTCCTCCCTCACCCCCATCCCAGGCCCCAAGAAGACTTTCCACATCAAGCAGATGTTCACCTGCACATCTGCCAATGTGGTATACTGCATCCGCTGTACCCGGTGTGGCCTCCTCTACATCGGGGAAACCAAGCGGAGGCTTGGGGACCGCTTTGCAGAACACCTATGCTTGGTTCGCAATAAACAACTGCACCTCCCAGTCGCGAACCATTTCAACTCCCCCTCCCATTCCTCAGACGACATGTCCATCCTGGGCCTCCTGCAGTGCCACAACGATGCCACCCAAAGGTTGCAGGAACAGCAACTCATATTCCACTTGGGAACCCTGCAGCCCAATGGTATCAATGTGGATTTCACAAGCTTCAAAATCTCCCCTCCCCCTACCGCATCCCAAAACCAGTCCAGCTCGTCCCTGCCTCCCTAACCTGTTCTTCCTCCCACCTATCCCCTCCTCCCACCTCAAGCCGCACCCCCATCTCCTGCCTACTAACCTCATCCCGCCCCCTTCACCTGTCCATCCTCCCTGGACTGACCTATTCCCTCCCTAACTCCCTACCTACACTCACCTTTACTGGCTCCATCCCCACCTCTTCGACCTGTCTGTTTCCTCTCCACCTATCTTCTCCTCTATCCATCTTCTATCTGCCTCCCCCTCTCTCCCTATTTATTTCAGAACCCCCTTCCCCTCCCCCATTTCTGATGAAGGGTCTAGGCCCAAAACGTCAGCCTTTCTGCTCCTATGATGCTGCTTGTCCTACTGTGTTCATCCAGCTCTACACCTTGTTCTCTCGGATTCTCCAGCATCTGCAGTTCCTACTACTCCTGAAGTTGCTGCTTGTTCAGATCTCCTGCTATTCTGTTCTTGCTGTTGAAACTGCTCTGGGCCCCATTTAGCTAGCTGTGTCAGGTCCAGGTTGTGAACTTTGTTGATCAGAGTTGAGCCCAATGCAGGAAGAATGAGTGGTGATGGAGGTTCATGAAACAGCAGTAGAGAACAAGCAGCTGAGTTCGCCCAACAGCGAGCTAAGTGGAAGAGATTTGGGCCCCTGCATGGCTAAGCACTGAAGAAAGACAGTTGAACTTTTAACTTATTTCTTTATTTTTCTAGTTAACATTAAGAAGGACTTTAATGCTAACTATTACCATATTTATTCTTCTTCTTATACTATGACAGTCTGTAATGCTTAACATTTTAACTTTGTTTCAGTCTTTTACCATTTTGTACCTAAGGTTTTTGTACCGAGGTACCTTTGTAACTGTGATGGTACCATGTGTGGTGACATTGTACACTTTTCACTGTACTCCTGTACTTGAGTGAAAATAAAATCTAAATCTAAATTTAATCCAACAATAGCAAGAGAATCCAGCCTTCAGTGTGAGCTCAGTTTAAAATTGTGCAAATTAGAGAAATGATGGAGTGAATAAGGTATAGAAATGTCAACTTTAATAACTACATCCTGTAGATTATTCAGAGCAGCATAAATGAACAGAGAAGTGCTTTCCATGGGATTGGAGAACAGCTTAGCATGAAAAATATGAGTCCAGTAGCCCTGACAGACAACTTCATTGAAGATCACTAACCAAGAAATATGCCTCATTAAATAAAGTGGAAAATTGTTAAAAATATACTATTGCCTACTTAAGGATAACACTGGAAATTATTTTCCATTATACATATAGGCAAAAGTACCAATTAACTCACAAATGTAAAAAATGTGAAAATGTAGCTTAATTGCATGAATAGATTCACACTGGTGCTGGCATAATTACTGGTCAATTGACACAAAATTATTTGGGTATCTGCTTGAACTGAAATATAAAAGAAAGGAAATAATGTTAGATGAAACCAATTATAATCAAACTTTTGAATACAGCTTCCTGGTTATACATATGCAATTTTCATTTTATTGCAATTTCCATGGTGATGAATTAGTTTAAACAACTTGAAACAATGTTGAGGAATTATGATGTGGAGGTGCCGGTGTTGGACTGGGGTGGACAAAGTCAGAAATCACACGACACCAGATTATAGTCCAACAGGTTTATTTGAAAATGCAAGCTTTCAGAGCCTCAGTCCTTCTTCAGGTGTTAGTGAGAGAGGTAGTATCAGACACAGAATTTATAAATAAAAGATCAAAGATTCACACTGTTGATGAGGATGTACTAAACAAACCTAAGATGCTGTTAAATCTTTAAGCAGTTAGAAGATTTTAATTGATTAATATGTGTTTGTAAATACCTGAATTCCTGTCAATTCACAGTCCTGAGAGAACTAAAGGTTTTATCAGTGTAAAGAAGAGTTGACGTTTTAGGTCATACAATGCATGATAAGTGTGAGACCTTGTTTAGAATCTGTTTATATTTTACTTTGGAATCAGACTGATTTTATTTCTAAAGTAGAAATTTATAAAACACCATATTGACTGGCTGTATAATTTGTGTGCTTTTTGAACAAAATAAAATGTATCTGCAAACATAAATTCATCCCATAGATTCTTGTGTGTGTGTGTGTGTGTGTGTGCGTGCGTGTGTGAGAGAGAGAGAGAGAGAGTGAGCGGGGGAAATTATGGGACAGGATTCCAAGGGTTCAGAATTTACTGTAACAAGCAACCTAAATATAAAAATAAATAAACACTACTTAATAGGTTACCGGTACTCTAAACAATAAAACTTACATATGAACATAGGAATTCAGGGGCAGATGTCGACTACTCAATAAGATCATTGTTGAGCTGATTACTCCACATTAGTGCCTACATCTGATTACTTTTTCCCCTCTTGCTTATCAATGACCTATGTATCTTTGCCTTAAAAATATTCAAAGACAATGTTTCTACTACCTTTTAAGAAAGAGATTTCCAAAGACTCATGAGCCTCTGTAAGAAAAGCACTTTCTCTTCACCTGTTTTATCTCAATCACTTATTTTTAAAAAATGCCGTTCTGTTTTAAATTGTCTCATAAGATGAAACATCATTTCCCTGACAAAGCTTCTCAGGATCTTATATCTTCTAATGAAGTCACCTGTTACTTTTTTAAACTCCAGTAGATACAATCCTAGCATTTCTGACCTTTCTTCACAAGACAGCTCTCCTATTCTAGGTATTAATTCAGTAAAACAGGCTCTGTATTACTTGCATTTATATCCTTCGTCAAAGAAGGACACCAATATTGTCCATCGTACTCCAGATGTTGTCTAAGCAATGCCCTACATAAGTTAAGCAAACTTTGGTAGTCAATTCCCTCAAAATAAAATGTTCTACTATCTATCCTAATTGTTTATTGCACTTGCTTAGCATCTGTTTGTGAATCATACAACAGGCCAACCAAATCACTCTGTATCTCAGAACTAAGGAATCTCTGTGTTTAGATTTTAAAAAATTCTTCCTACCAAATTGGACAATTTCAAACTTTCCAATACTGTACTCTATTTACCAGATCTTTATCCACTCACTCCACCTATCTATGGTCCTTTGTAGCCTACTTATGTTCTCTTCACAATTTACTTTCCTACTTAGCTTTGTGTCATCAGCAAATCTAGCAATCATGCCTGCCATCTCTTCAACCAAATAAATTGTAAACAGTTGAAACCCAAGCACTGATCACTGTGGCACACCATTCAGTACATCTTGCAGAATAGAATATGGCCCATTTATTAATCTCCTGTTAGCTAGCCAGTACTCCACCATGCCAATATGTTACCTGCTATCCCATAAGCTTTTAATAAATGCATTCCAGAAATTTGAGAACAATATATCCACTGGTTCTCTTTTATTCACACACATATTACTTCTTCACAGAAGCCTAAAAAAATCAGCCTATTATGACTTTCTGTAAGAAAACTATACTGATGTTGCCTGATTACCTCGGACCTTTGTAAGTACTCTACCAAAATGTCCTTAATAATGGTTCCTCACATCGTCACTCCAATAAAGCTAAAGTTAACTGGACAGTGGTTGTCTTCATCCTGGCTCTATCCACTTTTGAATAAAAGAGTTACATTCACTATTTTCTAATCTAATGGAACCTTCCCTGAAGTTAGAGAGTTTTCAAAAAGTAAAACCCATGCTTCAACTATTACAAGAGTCACGTCTGTTCAGATCCTCAGATGAAGTCCATCAAGTACAAGAAAGTTGTCAGCTCATAACTCTAACAATTTGCTCCGGATTAGAATCACAGAATTGTTACAGCGAAGAAGGTGGCCCTTTGGCCCATCATGGCCAGCTCTCTAAATCTTGACGTAGCACCAAACTATTGTCTTTCCTCCATAACCCTGCCATTGTTTCTATTTAAATATTGACCCAATGTGCTCTTGAAAGCCTCAGTTGAACCTCCCTCACCACACTTCCAGGCAGAGCATTCCAAACTTGAATCATTTGCTGTGACAAACCTTTTTCTCACTCCACATTGTTTCTTTTATAAAACACTTCAAACTTGTGCCAACTTGTTTACTTTTTTTATATGAGCAAGAACAGTTTCTCCTTACCTATCCTGTGATTTTGAAAACTTCTGTTAACAGTTTGCCCATTACCACCTCTGTGGTGATTGTAGTATTCATGAGTTTCTCCCAGCTTACCATTTCCTGATTTACAGTTAATCCTGAGTTGTTACTTGTATTCCTAATAATCAAGAGCAACGAAAACTACCTATTCAATTCATTTAACATTTTTTTTTTCATTATTTATTCACCACATGCACCACATGCATAGGACCAAATCTCTATCTGCTTCTGGCAAAGTCTTTATCATTTTCCCTCCTGCCTTGTCTCTACTCTTTGATTTACCAATGTTTATTCAGCAGGCTCAATTTCTATGGGATCAAATTTCACTTTGCTGTCTGTGATAACTTCTTAAAAAATTAGTTTTCATATAAGAATTGGTCAAAAATCACTGCCAGCTTTCAGTGCATCTGTTTCTCTCTGTTTTGTAATGTCTCAATGCCAACTAGTCATCAAAAGGCAATTCTCTTGATTTTTTTTAGTGTAGTCCCACACTGAAAACTGTAATAAGTTAAGTGAGTGAGCAAAAATCTGGCAGATAGAATGTAATAAGGGAAAATGTGAGATTATGCACTTTGGCAGGAGGAATTGAGGTGTTGAATATTATTTAAAATGGAGAAAGACTGTGGAAAGCAGCTACAAAGATAGTTTTGGGATTCTTCGAACATAAATCATGAAAAACTAGCATATAGGTTCTGTAGATAATATGGAAGTTAAGTGGCACATTAGCCTTTATTTTAAGGAGATTGCAATGTCAAATAGGGAAGTCTTTGTAAATCTAAAAAAGAAGGC
Source organism: Rhincodon typus (assembly GCF_021869965.1). Lineage (NCBI taxonomy): Eukaryota > Metazoa > Chordata > Chondrichthyes > Orectolobiformes > Rhincodontidae > Rhincodon > Rhincodon typus. Next base: position 148,806,035 of record NC_063332.1, on the reverse strand, counting down.
ACTAGCTAGATGACACCTTAAATTTTGTGAACAGTTTTGGTCCCCTTATCTAAATAAAGCATAAGAATCAGTCAAGAGAACTTACCCTTGAGTGATTCTGGATACGGAGGGACTTTGTTATAAGGAGACACTGAGTTGGTTGGGCCTGTACTCATTGGAGTTGAGAAGAATAAGAGGTGACGTTATTGAAAAATTCAAGATACTTGAGGGGTTTACAGTGTCAGAAGTGGAATTTTTTTTTTTTTCCCTTTTGTGAGACAGTCTAAGACCAGAGGACATAATCTCAAAGTAAGTGGTCACCCAGTTAGGACAGACAAAATGAGGGATTTCTTCTTTCAAAGGGTAGTAAATCTGTGGAATTCTTTCCCACAGGGTGATTATAAAGGTTGTGTCATTAAATAAATTCGAGGATGAGATAGACACATAGGAAGGGAATCAAGGATTATGGGGAAAAGGCAGGAAAATGAATTTGAGGATTATCATGTCAGCCTTGATTTCATTAAATGTCAGAGCAGACTTGATGGGCCGAGTGACCTACTTCTACTTCCACATCTTCTCGGTCTTATGATCACATATGGTCTACTCCAGTGACTTCAAATTGCTTAAAATTGCAATGTGTTGCACCATTTCATCCAGAACCTGTCTTTGCTCCTGTATTCCAGTTTGGTAGCTCACAGAGAACTCATAGCTTCTACTGTCTGCTGACCATACCAGCAGTAGCTGTTGTCTTTTTCTGTGAGACCTCCCTGCCTCACCCCTGTCTCATATTTCTACCCAACAGCTTGGAGGTCACAAGCCTGTTCTACTGCTTTTGGTTTTATTTTTAAGAGTGATCATTTTACTTTGGTCCCAGTCAGTCTCTCCCTGGACATCCCTGTCCCCATAGTAGCCAAGCCACCTAGACTTGTTGTCAGGCATAGTTCAAAGCAGATCACAATACCGTCTTCATTTTGTGTTGAATTAAAAGAGACAATCCCAAAACATAAGTAATATATAAATCCTTACATCTGTAACAAGAGCTATTGATTTTCAAAAAAGAATTCAAAAGAACCCTTGAAAAAAGATTCAAAGTAAGGATGATATGATATGGAGAATCAGGAGGCTAACAGCAATTGGGAACTGCCTCCTGTGGACAGGCCAAAGGAGCAGCAGCACCTTATCTCACCCACTCTGGCTGATGGCCTGAATGGTGGCCCTACATTATGTTTAAATCTTCATCAAGTTTCCAATTGTTCCCCTATCTTAAGGCAACCTTGAATATCCCTCATGTGCCTCAGTAATGCCCAATTTCCCAAAAGGCCGATCACCATGCTGCAGAATTCTACACGCTCCATGGCCTTTGAACTTTGAACCCGCTCACTATTCTTAGCTGGATCACCATCTTTCCTGGCAAGATGGCGGCAGGGTAAGTCGCTCCATTTGGTGCTCCACTTAGCTTGACAGTTCCCTTTCCTTTCCCTTTCTTTTTCTCTTCTTCTTCTCTCTCCTCTCTGAAGTAATTCTATCACCCCAACCTCTGCTCTTTTTTAAGTACCTACGTAACGAGTCAGGAATGAGTCGGGAAGAAGTCGGGTTATGACTGGGAACCGCATGGCGGGAGTTGAATGCGTGGACCATACCCTGCAGCAACAGCAGATCGAGCGTGAACCGGAATGACGCTGGTGATCGAAAGTGGGCCGGCTTGGTGGTGAGTGTGGGCCGGTGAGACAGTGACGGTGAGTGTGGGCCGGTGAGGCAGTGATGGTGAGAGCGGGCTGGTGAGGCAGTGAAGGTGAGAGTGGGCTGGTGAGGAAGTGACGGTGAGAGCAGGCCAGTGAGACAGTGGTGGTGAGTGTGGGCCAGTGAGGCAGTGACGGTGAGAGCGGGCTGGTGAGACAGTGGTGGTGAGGACTCACCAAGATTCTTTACAACCGAAGCAGAACATCTTTACTCCCGTACTCCAATCCCTTAGTGAATGCTAACATAGCATTTGCTTTCCTATTTAAGTGTTGCTCCTGCATGCCAACCTCTAGTGAATCATGAACAAAGATATCCACATCTACACACCCATATTTCCTGGCGTTTCACCATTTAAGAAATATTCTGCTTTTTTGTTTTTGTATGGCGAAATGAATAACTGCACAATCTCTTTTCATTTTCCATAAGTTTCCCTCCTGGAATAAGTGGAAAGACAATTTGCAGGATTTCACTGAATCCCAACAGTTAGTCAGGTTTAACTCTGCCAGAGCTGGACAGGTAATTAACTTGGCAACTTTTTCATTGCACTTATGTATTCTTATACTTAGTACGTGTGACAAATAAATAAATAAATCTAATTACAGTGATAGCCTGTTGATAAGCTGCTTCCCAGAAGATTTCAACTGTTTCAACTGACAAGTGTAGGTCAATGACTTGAAAATTATCCCAATGCCTGATATTTTTCAAAAGGCTAAGCATACAGCTTGATGTCCATTTGGAATAATATGCAAAAACACTAGTAACTTAAAAATTTGTATTTTATAAATTTAGCAAAAGCTAATTTGAATCATGATACTCTTTTGATTATATCAGTTGGTTACTGGCTACTGTCACCCATGCTGCTTTTCTGAAATGCATCTGTTCAATATTAAGCACAGTTAGAACTTTCCCATCATCCCTTTCTAGCAGATAATTATCCATTTGGCAAATTTTAGTGGCAAAACAAAGTCTTAATAGAAGTCATTAATAACATTAGTATTATGTCTTGTATACTCTTTCCTTTACTGTTTATACCTTCAGATACTAAATTTATCAATGGTGACATATATTAATCTGTTGACTTCAAACGTGGCGTCTTTAAATATATTTCCAAAATAGAAGTTGCAGGCAGTGAACAATGTGGGCATTGGTAAGCAATTTAGTAAAATTACGTGAGATAGCCAACGAGGAGTTCTTGACCTCAAGAGAAGAAAGTCATATTTTCCAACCAAATGTTGAACTGCAAGAGAAGATTCCCACTAGAGAGCAGCAAGAGACCTATTTGTGTGCATTAGCAACCAAGAGGGGAAAGTATGTATTTGGGAATAAGAGGCTGAGCCTCAGAAAGTGTGTGCAAAGGGCGACCAAGGTTTCTTTCTGTTGTGCTGCAAATAACAAATGCATAATGTAGTTGAAAATGGCTGCCATCATACCTAGTGTAAGCATTTCAATCTGTGAGGGAATGGCTTCATTTTCAAGTAATTTCAGGCCCTTCAAAGGGTAACAGCATTACATGGACTACCATACAGTACAGATAATATTTAACTGAAAGCACCAAGTGGTATATGTGAACTTTAGGCATTAATGACTGCAAATTTTGGCATCAAGCTTTCTTGACCATATCATGTAACATCAGGAATCAGTGCCAATAACACAAACAATGTATTGCAGCCAGGAAAGATTCATCCTAGTTACCACCATAGCAAGCATATTCCATTGCCTGTATGTGGTATAGAAGCTGTTCACTTTGCATCTTGGACCATTAAACCTCATTTAGCACTAAGAATGGCTACACCCTGTACCTTCACTCTTGTAGTTGATGCTGGACAGACATTTGCACACACAGCTGAAGATGAAAAGTGAACATTTGTTTACCAATGGGAGAACATACTTAGAATGATATGCCCCCAATGTGCCTTCAAAAGGTCTTCTTCTTGTTCTGTTCCTTCACATTACATCCCGATGCAGTCCCAGGGTCTGGAGAAGGGGTGGAGGAATTGGGCCCTACCATGGCCCTGGAGTTTTAGTCAGGTAACCCTTTGTGGCGAGAGGGTCCAAACATGCTGAGTGTGTGCACAATCCTTGGCTTGACCTTCCACAGGGCCGAGGATGACTTGCAGGATAGAAGTGGCCTCCTTTGGAGTGGCTTGACAGGAGGCTTCTCAGGGTGGGCGGGGGGTTGGGGGGGGGGGGGGGAGGTGGGTTGCTGAATGTGGTTTCCTTCTGTCTGGGTGCCAATTGGAACTGCCCTGTCTCCTTGAGTGGTGGAGTTCAGGTCTTTACATTCATCGAGCAAACACTGGGATTAGTGAAGTTGGCTCTCCACCTTTACACGGAGATAACCAGACGCTCATATGTCAGAGGCAGCAAGGCACTAATAACAGTGGCACAGCCCTGCAAACTTTGTGTCAGTTTCTCAAGACGGTGGTCCAGGATTTGCCGAAAGAAAAAGTGAATGATGTACGTTATTAGAAATAGAAAAAAAAATCGATCACCAAAAGGCAAAGAAGAGATACCCAATGAATAGCAAATCACCACAGGTTGCTGGATGATTTGTGCTTAATGGCACCTACATTTACAAAAATAGCTTTTCACCCTTAACTTTCCTTGGATTTCATGAGGTTTGGTCATAAATTGTCCACTAAATTTTCCATAGAAACTTAAGTCTAGAAATTAATAGCATTGGTATAGTTTTAACAATATGATAATTTTTAACAATTGCCAATCAACATCTCCAGCCCAGAAAGTGGACAATTTTATCTATTTTTTTCCAGGCAGTGAATTATCAGAGACTTTTAAAATGCCAAATTTTAAAGTGATATAATTATTTTTTCTTCCAGTCTATTTCTGTCTCACTCTTTCTCTGTTTCTTTAAGTACTTGATTTGACTTAGAATGAAATCCCATCAGTTCTAATAACTTCTCAGTTCTTCCTCTTTCTTTAATCCTTCAATTTATCAGTTCAGGAGATTTGCTGCTGGTCCCATCATTCAGTAGGTCCCTCTTGCACTCGCTGTGCCGTTATAAGTTTGCAATTCCAGTAGCTTATAAAGCTAAAAACAAAAACTGAACTGAAAGGTGCAGAGAAATGTCAAATTAACCAGGCATTTCACAATGCTTTGCTCCAGCAAATTTCAGCTGGGTGCATTTCTCCAGAGAAAACTATTTTAAAATAGAACATTTTTAGTCATATTTCATTGGAAACAGCATTGACTGATGGCATGCTTAATGCTTAATGGATATTAAAATCTTGAAAAGGTTGCAATATAGGTAAGTATTCGAGAATGATCAACAGCAATGGAATATAATGTATGTTTTTGCAGCTGAAACTGGACATGTTAATTCTCTGGTAAGAATTCTTGAGTAAATTATGAACATCGAGAAGGAACGCATAAATCACGGCAAATAGATGGTCATGAAATTTTCTATTACATGTGGGGTAAGAAAGAATTCTTAAGCAAGTTGAAATGTCATTACTTCCACAAATACAACTGTTTGAAATGAAAATTACATATAAGTAGTTTCTCTTTCAACAGGAAAAGTTGTGAAATGAGGCATTTTACTTCTTTTTTTTGAAAATCTGCACTAACTGCAGGGTAAGTATTAAACTGACAATTGGTATCCTCAGCTCACCACTGGACTGCTTATTCACTCACACCAACCACTCTCAAATACCTGACACTCTAAACCTAACACACGTCCCTTCCCTTAAGAATACCTGACTGAACTCCCAATGCCACATCCAGCTGCCCTATAGATACACAACCAGCCATCATTCCTTCATGCAGGACCCAATGTCAACACCTCCCTTGCAGAAATCCTTCCAATGGACACCCCACAGTCCCAAAAGCTGCCTCTCAACCACTCAACTGCCTTCTGTACCCCCTGTGCCACTGCCACCCTACCTCCTTACCTTCCTAGCTGCCTCATGACCCACCCCCAACCACTCACCTGATGCCCGACTCACTCAGCCAAAGGCATTCGATCCCCTTACATACTTTCCACACTTACGTCCTCACTTCACTCTGCAGAGATTTATAATCAACCTGTCTAGATATGTTATGACACACCCCATCCCTCCTGTATCAGAGGTAGCAACACTACCACTATGTCACAATGGACCCCCGTTGATAACAATTTCTGATTGCTTGGTTTCCAGGCATGGACAGGGATTAAAGACCAATGCCTTTCCACTTGGCCTTTCCACTTTCCACTATGTCCTCTCACTTACCTTAAACGCTTACCTTCTCTCAATAGCTAGCAATGTGACTTTGAGACTTTTAGGTATTTTACTTGCTGGAATAAAGCAGATATTGCAATAAAAAAGGCATGTAATTTTTGTGCCAGTTGACTCTGATACTGTCTACATGCTTTACTGGGTTGTTTCTGTTGTGATAAAGCCTGCATTGAGAGTCCAGCCTGAAAATTCCTGGAGAAGTAAGTGGGCAACATTTTGTCTGCTCAGAGTTGAAATAGGGATTTTGACTCAGATTGGAAGATTCTGGTCAAAGTGTAGTTTCCTTGTACTACCAGATATCTCATTTTTAAATCATTTCAGATTTGAAGCTTAATTATCTTACCATTATTGTACAGAAATATTTAATATTTTAAGAGCAATTACTCTATGTGGGCCAGATTTTCCAACTAGCGGCAATCTCATTCAGAATGTCACTCCATTCCTTGTTTTTCACCCTCAAATGAGTTCCACATTTACACAAACATCGCTCAGGAACAGGCCCTTCAGGCCACAAAGTCTGCACTGGCCTTGATGCCATTTGAAACTAATCCTCTCCGCCTGCACATGGTCCATAACCCTTTATTCTCTGCCTGTCCATGTGTCTGTCTAAATGCCTCTTAAAGATTGCTATCGTATCTGTTTCTACTACCTCCCCTGGCAGTGTGTTCCAGGCAATTACCACCCTCTGAGTAAAACATTTGCCAAGCATATCTCCTTTAAACTTCAACCCCCCTCTCAACTATGCCCCTTCTATTTGAAATTTCCATCCTGGGAAAAAGACTCCAACTTTCCACCCTCTCCATATCTCTCAATTTTATATCCTCTAATAGTTCTCCCCTCAGCCTCTGACGCTCTAGCGAAAACAATCCAAATTTGTCTAACATCTCCTTATAGCTAATACATTTCAGAATGAAGATTCTGATCAGGCTCATCCAGAAATGTGAGACAGTACTTCCATTCTGACTGCTCCCTCACAGCATCAAGCAATCAGGGGAAAGCAAGTTATACTCTCTTTCTCACAGCAGTCAGTTGCTGTATTCTGTAATTTAAAGGACCAGCAACACAGCCACTTCGTCAGCTGCTCCAAAATCATAAGCAAGTAAGGTAAGTGTGAGGCTGGAAAGCCTGAAGGGTAAGCTGTCAGCTGATTAGGGTGGCACGTAGCTAGGGAGCAGGGTACCAGTCAACATGGTGTCAGGTTAGTAGGATTCCATATGGTAAGGTGTAGGGTGCCAAGGTGTAGGGTACCAGCTATGTAAGAAGCTAGGTAACTAGGACTAGGATGCTGGCAGGAAGGCAATGTGGCATGGATACTGGGTAAGCAGTGGAGTGATTATGTTAGGTCTGGGTGGGTCTGAGATATGTGGTTGGGGGGAAGAGGTGGTGTCAGGTACTGAGAGCACTGGGGGTGTCTTGTCTGGTAACGGAATATGATGGTCAGGTCCCACAGCATGGGGAATCATGCCTGAAGAGAGTTAAGATGGGGTCAGGCCCAGTAGTGAGGATTAGGGGTTTTGGCTCCTGGGAGTGGGGGAAGGGGCTGACAGGAAAGTTGTCCAAGTCCAGAGCAGGAGGAGTTGTTTCCAACAGTAGGGATAGGAAGTGTTGAGTCTGAAGCAATGCTCATGTCAGGTCAACAGCGTGGGAAGTTGGGTCCCAGGAAAGGGGCTGGGGATCTATTGAATCTGAAACAGAGGTGGTGAATCAGTTCCAGTGGTGGGGAAGAAATCAGCAGGGCCCAGAGATGAGAGCAGTATCAGGTCCTGAGCAGAGAGGTGTGTTTCAGGTCTCAACAGAGGCGGGGGGACGGGGGTTATCATTCAGTGTAGGGGAGTTTTGAATCCCAAGGGAGAGGGTGTATAAAGACCCAGAGCATGAGTAAAGGGGATATCAGGTCAGGTTCCAAAGGTGTACGGGCTCTGAGGGAGGTCTAGTTGGGGCTATATGAGGTAACTTGGAAGTCAGTTAGTTACTCAGGAATCAAACTATTTATTTAATAATTTTTTTCCTGAGTAACTGTTGAACACTGTGATTTCTCCATATTAAATGGATGATTTTTAGAAAGGTTTCCGAGTGCAGTTCCCACTCACGCTTCAGAAATAATTACAGGATCATTGGAAAATTTGGGCTGACTTTTTTTAGAGCTTCTCGTTAAAGCAAAATCATAGCATACAACCACTTTGCATTTATTTGTATGAATAGGTCTCATTCCTGAGTTAGCAAATTAGAAAAACTTGTGAGCATGTGCAAGTTAAGAACCACATTTGATAATTATTTGGAAGGCCAGCTATTCTGAGATCATATGAGATTAAGAGATATAATTTCTATAATGATTTGCTCAATTCATTTTCATACTTGTTCACAGGAGTGTTGCTGGCTTGACCGGCATTTATCACCCATCACCCATTTATCACCTGGGGGAGGTGATGGCCTAGTAGCATTATCGCTGGACCGTTAATCCAGACACCCAGATAATGTTCTGGGGACATTAGTTCGAATCCCGCCATGGCAGATGGTGGAATTTGAATTCAATAAAATGCCTGGAATTAAGAATCTAATGTTGACCATGAATCCATTGTCAATTGTTGGAAAAACCCATCTGGTTCACTAATGTCCTTTAGGGAAGGAAACTACCATCCTTACCTGGTCTGGCCTACATGTGACTCCAGACTCACAGCAATGTGGATGACTCTTAACTTCCCTCTGGGCAATTAGGGGTGGGCAATAAATGCTGCCTAGCCAGCGACGCCCTCATCCCATTAATGAATAAAGAAAAAAATCATTACTTCCCTTGAGATTGTGGTTGTGAGCCACTTTCTTGAATCACAGCAGTAGTTCTGGGTTGATGTATCGACTTTGCTGTCAGGAAGGTAGTTCCAAGATTTAAACCCAATGGCAATGAAGGAAAGGTGATATAATTCCAGTCAGATTAGAGTGTTACTTTGAGGGGAACTAGAGGCGTTTCCATACATCTGCTGCCCTTGTCCTTTACATTGCAGAGAGTATGGGATAGGAAGTGTTATCCAAGGGAGCTCGGTGAGTTACTGAGTAGATCTCGTTGATGGCACACACTGCTACCACAGTGCATCATTGGCAAAGGAGGTGAATGTATGAGATGGTGGATGTCTTGCCCCAGTTAATCAGTCTGTTTTTTCCTGGATGTTGTCATCTTCTTGAGTGTCGGGCTGCACCCATCCTGGCAATCAGAGAGTATTCCATCACACTCCTGACTTTTAGATGTTGGACGAGCTTTTAGCAAGTTACAAAGTTGGTCAGCCACCCAGAATTCCTAGCTTCTGACTTCATTGCTCACACCTTTGAGTGTAGGAGTTGGGACGTCATGTTGAGGTTGTACAGGACTTTGGTGAGGCCTCTTCTGGAATACTGTGTGCAGTTCTGGTCACCCTGTTATAAGAAGGAATTATTAAATTGGAGAGGGTTCAGAAAAGATTTACCAGGATGCTGCCAGGAATGGAGATAGACCAGAGAGGCTGGCACATTTTTCACTGGAGCATTGGAGGTTGAGGGGTGACCTTATTATGGTTTATAAAATCACGAGAGCCATAGATAAGGCGAATGACAAGGGTCTTTTCCCTAGGGTGGGGAGTTCAACACCAGGGGGCATAATTTTTAGGTGAGAGGAGAAAAATTTTAAAATGACTTCAGAGGCAACTTTTTTACATGTGTGGAATGAACTGCCAGAGAAAGTGGTGGATGCAGGTACAGTTACAGTGTTGAAAAGAAATTTGGATAAGTTCACGAATAGGAAATGCTTGGAGGGATAAGGGCCAAGCACAGGCAGGTGGGACTAATTTCGTTTGGGAACATGGTCAGTGTGAACTGGTTGGACTGAAGGGTCCGTTTCTGTACCGTTGGTTGATTGATCACTCAATTGAAGCTCATGTGATAACTACATGGATACCCGTCCTTTTCGGCCACCCGCCTCTCTACTAAGTGTTATACTCAGTGGGAGGGAATTTTGGTTCATTGCCAGCAATAGTCAATCCCAGCCACTGGTGTTAAGTCAGATCTGAGAGTGAATCATGGCTTAATAGACTATTGATATAGTTTTGCAATTTGTTAACTGTGATGATCAGTCACACAAGGCTGCTAATGTACTTCTAATAAAAGAACACAAAATTACTACAAACAATAGCACAATTTGGAAAGATCTCTCAATTCAAGGCCTATCAATTGCATTTTAGTTAAAGAAGATGACCTGAATGTGTCATTAGTTCCTCTGGACAGAAAGTTGGATAATCAACTAGCATCAGTGGCTGACTTTCTCGAGTATGTCTCTCAATATCTTCTGAGGAAGGGTTACTGGACCTGAAATGTTATCTCTGATTTCTCTCCACAGATGCTGCCAGACTAGCTGAGCTTTTCCAGCAATTTCTGTTTTTGTTTCTGATTTCTGGCATCCCCAGTTCTTTCGGTTTCTCTCAATATCTTACTTATTTTTCTCCTTGTTTGGAAGAATAAGGAAATAACTCCCCATTTAAAATGAAAGATTCAGAATCTCTTTATCAATAGTTAAGGAAGAATTTGTCCTGAAACTGTCCTGAACTATTCTTCCCTTCCTGGTAGATTTGAGGGAACACACTTCACCTGTACTACTGCTCCAGTTTTAATACCAATTTCCTATCTTGAAATTCTATTTTCTGAATATTTCCTAGGTGTTTCTAATATTGCGTGAAGTTTCCAGTTTAATATCAAGCAACTAGTGTTAGTATGTCAAGTTTTATTACAATGGAAGCATATTATTTTCTTTCTGTCCTTTTAAGTTTTGGCCTTTCTCGTTTATAATTTTGACATTATATATGCTCCCTCAAAATAATACCATTTTCATCCCTAAGTATTCTATTCCACTAATTCCACTACTTCCCCTTTTAATTGTCTGTATCAGATATCACAGGTATCCCCCAATCCCAGCTAATTATCACAACTAACAAGACAGTTAATTCTTGAACTTTTAGTATTTGATGTTCATCTGAATAAGTTTTAAGCATTACTGTTACTACTACAGCATTATTGCTGAAGTTATTTCAGAATTCTTCCTTAATCATGGTCTCCCTCACATTTTCATATTTTTTCTCCAACTTCCATGATCAAAACCACTGATCCCAAGGTAACTCTTTCTCTCTGGCAAATTCTACAAATGTCTGATTGGGTTTCTTTCTTATGATCTTAAACTTTAATTGAGAAGCTTCAAGGACAAGTTTGTAGACATTGAGTCTTGCTATTTTAACAGTTTTCTCTTATTATAAATGAGTGTACATATTCACGGCTATCTGTATCACAATACACTGTAAAATTAACTGTCAATCATCTTTTGGCCATTCCAAGTTCCCAACAATTCTTTGCAAATGAAGTAAAATGTCTTTCAACTCCATCATCTGTAAATTTGCCATTTGAATTGTAACTACTCTCTGAGCTAATTATGACATTTTATTGTTCCTTTACCCCAAACTACATTTCTATTTGCATCTCCCTTTCTTTTTTCTTTGTCCTCTCTTGCCATTTTAAGCTTTCTAATTTCCACTGAACTTTCTATTTAACTTTTTCTTTCTCTTTTTTCATTTCTCTGATCTTGATTTCTTCAAATTCCTGTGGCCTTTTTCATTTCAAAGTGAGTCTTAGCTAATTCCAGCAGAGATATGTCAATTTTAGGTTTCCCTCTTTTTAACTCTAAGCATCTCATCCTTACAAGGTCCCAATTTTGTTTCTACCTTCATCCTATTACTCTATCCTTAGCCAAGGATTTCAAATGTTACACTTTCTATTCCCAGAAAAATCTTAGCAACAGTCAAAGCTAATTTGAAAGTCCAACTGATATAATATACTTGACAAGAACTCTCCAAGACACAGGTACACAGTTTAAAAGTTTCACAGACTTTCTGAAATTCAATCGATTTCTATCCAGTCAAGAGCACCCACTTTGTTATGAGGTAACGTTGGACAAATCAGTTCATAGAGTGAAGCATGGCTTGACAGACCGTAAGTTTGTATTTGCAACATTGTACCATAGTGGTTAGACACTGAATGTACTCACATTATATAATATAGAAAAAGAAACAAGGCTTTCTAAATATGATCATTTGCAAAGATCTTAATAGTAACAGCAAAAAGAAAAGGAAAATAACACTTTCCCAGCAGTACCCTTTGCACACTGAAAAGATTAAAGGTGAAAAGGGTTAAATACGCTTTCAGTAGAAGTATTTGTGGTCAAAGAAGTGTAAGTTGAATAGTGAATTAGCAGGTACACCCTCGGCAAAATGGCAAAGAGCCAGGCTGTGGAGTCTGTGCTCAAAACAAGGACACTGCCTAGAGCATACAATCATCAGGATAAGGGGAGGCCTTTTGTGGACACGAACAATGCCTGGTATATGTACTGCAGGAAATTAGTTACATATGGTTAACATGTAGTTGTAAGTTGATCAGAATTAACATTGAGTGCGTGACTTAAAGTGCATAATAGAGGGGAGCTTGTGAATTTTTGCCAGAGTTCAGTAGTCCTGGAAGTTTCAACATCGACTTCCCATTTGTACACAAGAGAAAGCAATCATAACCTGTACCTGAATTTCCTGGCAGTTTCTCAAGTTGAACAGGAACAATATCTGGTGTAGTTGCCTGGATCTGGTGTCATATCTGCTGGATCAACATTGCAATTGCACTTTACAATGTACTACCCATAGGTAGGTCAGAGAGTTGCACTGGATTGTTATTCATGAGGCCCAAAGAAGCTGAAGGAGTACTCAGGAGAGGAGGTGCTGGTTGAGGAGGCGCTGGTTGAGGAGGCTGAACCAATCTGGTGGGACAAGAGAGCTAAAGATAAGTTAGACCTCTGGAAATCACTAGTGTAACAGTTTAACTGAAGCCACACTGATTGGCTAAGCCACACTTAGCCAACTAAGACTGTACGGGCCAAGAAAATATCCAAAAAAAAAGCAATGAAAGATGTTTTCAAGAAAGAAGTCATTATGTAAAGTTTAACACAGCATTTACTAAGGCTTTAGACAAGGAGTCATCTGGGACACTGATCAAGAAGGTAAGACCCCATGGGATCCAGGACAAGTTTGTTCCAACATTGAATTAGTGATAGGAAAGAAAACGTTTGAAAAGAGAGATCCAAAAAATCAAGGATGGAGATCAGAAAAGTAAGCTACCATACTTAGGTGAAGTTAGTAAGGGCCAGTAGAGATACTCAACTGTCATCTTACAAGGGGAAGTGTTTTATACAGAATTTAAACTTGATACAGGCAGCTATTCCAATATGGGTTGGCAGCCTGTGATGAAAGTATTTGATTTTTGTATGTTATTTTTCAAGAGTTTTGGTTTTAATATTATTTCCCAGGGCGGAAATGACTATTACGAGGGGGCATCATTTTAAGGTGATTGGAGGAAGGTACAGAGGAGATGTCAGAGGCAGGTTCTTTACACAGAGCGTGGTGAGTGCATGGAATGCACTGCCAGCGGTGGTAGTGGAGTCAGATACATTAGGGACATTTAAGCGACTCTTGGATAGGCACAAGGATGATAGTAAAATATAGGGTATGCAGGATAGTTTGACCTTAGAGTAGGATAATGGGTCGGCGCAACATCGTGTGCCGAAGGGCCTGTACTGTGCTGTACTGTTCTATGTCTATGTTCCATTATGGCATATTAGGTATTGGTCTATTATCTGTGGAGGGTTTAAAGAATAAATTGGTCAAACTTTCCAGATCTATGATTTTATAACTGGCATGTGCCCCCCAGAGTATTAATCGAAGTTTGCTTATATGATAGAAGTTTATATTTAGACAGATAAACCAACCTAGCTTAGCAGTACTGAGGGTGAGCAAGATTTTAAAAAATATTGCAAAAACTTTACTACAGTTTGAAGGAGAAACAAGTATATTTTCTCCCAGAAAAGAAAAGAGGGCAGATGAATGCATGATGAAAGAATTGGCGCAGGGGACAGGGATTCAGATTCCTGGATCATTGGGATCTTTTCTGGGACAGAGGTGACCTATTCAAGAGAAATGGGTTGCACCTGAACTGGAGGGGGACCAATATCCTGGCGGGCAGATTTGCTAGTGCTACAAGGGAGGGTTTAAACTAGATTGACAAAGTAGGGGGGAGTGGGATCCTCAACAGCAGGGAGGCAAGTGCGAGGCTGGAAGGAGACACAGTAATCAGAAATAACAAGTCGGAGAGACAGGTCAGGCTGGAACAGGACAGGAAGCGAGGAATGCCTGTTGGATTAAATTGCATCTATTTCAAAACAAGAAGGCCGACAGGTAAGGCTGATAAACTCAGGGCATGGATAGGTATGTGGGGCTGGGATATTATAGCCATTACAGAAACATGGCTAAGGGAGGGACAGGACTGGCAGCTTAATGTGCCAGGGTACAGGCAGGACAGAGGTAGAGGAAAGAGGGGAGGGGGAGTTGCATTTTTGATTAAGGGGAGTATCACAGTAGTAGTCAGAGATAAAATAACTGAGGAATCATCCAGTGAGGCTTTGTGGATAGAGATAAGAAATAAGAAGGCGATGGTGACATTATTGGGGTTGTACTATAGGTCCCCAAACAGTCAACAGGTATTCCCAGAACAAATATGCAGGGAGATTGTGCAGACTTGCAGGAGAAATAGGATTGTCATTGTATGGGATTTTAGTTTTCTTAGCATAGACTGGGACCTTGATAGTGTTAAGGGCTTAGATGGGTGGAATTTGTTAAATGTGTTCAGGAAAGTTTCCTCAAGCAGTATATAGAGGCTCCCACTCGGGAAGGGGCAAAACACAACCTACTCTTGGGAAATAGGGCAGGACGGACGGGTGACTGAGGTGACGGGTGGGAGAGCACTTTGGGCCCAGTGACCCTAGTTCTATTAACTTTAAAATAGTTATGGAGAAGGACAAAACTGATCCACAGGTTCAAGTTCTAAATTGGGCCAAGGCAAATTTGGAGCTTGCAGGGGTTGATTGAAGTAGTTTGTTTGCAGGCAAAGGAACCTCTGGCAAATGGGATGCCTTTAGAAGTGTGATAGCTAGAGTTCAAGGTCTATCCGTTCCTGTGAGGGTGAAGGGCAAGGTTCGCAGGAGTAGGGAACACTGGATGACAAAATATATTGAGGCTTTGACCAGAAAAAAGAAGGAGGCTTGGCTCAGGATCAAGGGAATCCCTGGAGGTATATACAGGATACAGAAGTTTACTGAAGAAGGAAATCAGCATGGTGAAAAGGAGGAACAAGATAGCTTTGGCTGAGAAGATTAGGGTGAATGCAAAGATATTCTTCCAGTATATTAAAGGAAAAAGAATAACTTGACAGAGAATAGGATCCTTCAAGGACCAAAGTGGACATGTATGTGTGAAACCACTGGAGATGAGCAAGATCCTTAATGAATATTTCTGCTCTGTGTTTACCATGGAGAAAGGCATGAAGACTTGGGAGCTTGGGGAAGTTAGTGGTGACATCTTGAGGACAGTCCATAACACAGTAGAGGAGGTGCTGGAAGTATTAGAATGTATGAAGGTAGATAAATCTCCTGGTCCTGATCAAATATATCCAAGAACCCTGCAAGAGGCTGGAGAAAAAGGTGCGGGAGCCCTGGCTGATGTATTTCTATCATTGTTAGCCACTGGTGAGGTCCCAGAAGACTGGAGGGTAGCAAATGTTGTGCCCTTATTCAAGAAGTGCTGCAAAGAAAAACTTGGGAATTATAGACCAGTAACATGACATCTGTGGTAGGTAAGTTAATTGAGAAGATTCCGAGGGGTAAGATATACATGCATTTCGAAAGACCGGGTTTAATTGGGAGTAGTCAGCATGGCTTCGTGCGTGGGAGATCATGCCTCACAAGTTTGTTAGAGTTCTTTGATGAAGTGACCAGGAAGGTTATTGAGGGCAGGGCAGTAGACATGTATGGATTTCAGTAAGGCCTTTGATAAGGTTCCACATGGTAAACTGCTCTGGAAGGTTAGATTGCATGGAATCCAGGGAGAGTTGGCATATTGGATACACAATTGGCTTGATGATAGGAAGTAGAGAGTAATAGTAGAGAGGTGCTTGACAGACTGGAGGCCTGTGACTAGTAGTGTGCCTCAGGGGTCAGTGCTGGGCCCATTGCTATTTGTTATCTATATTAATGATTTGGATGAGAATGTACAAGGCATGATTAGTAAGTTTGCAGATGACACTAAAATAGGTGGTTTCGTGGACAGTGAGGAAGGTTATCAGAAATTGCAGCAGGATCTTGATCAGCTGGGGAAGTGGGCAGAAAAATGGTAAATGGGATTTAATGTAGAAAAGTGTGAGGTACTGCATTTTGGAAAGTCAAATCAAGGTAGGAGCTTCATGGTGAACGGTAGGACCTTAAGGAGTGTAGTGAAACAGAGGGACCTTGGAGTTCGGGTGCACGGTTCTCTGAAAATGGAGTCACAGGTAGACAGGGCAGTGAAGAAGGCTTTTGGCACACTGGCCTTCATCAGTCAGGTCATTGAATATAGAAGTTGGGAAGATATCTTGCAGTTGTACAGGACATTGGTGAGGCCGCACTTGGCGTACTGAATTCAATTTTGGTCATCATGCTATAGGAAGGATGTTATTAAACTGAAAAGAGTGCAGAAGAAATTTACAAGAAATTTGCCAGGACTCAAGGGACTGACTATAGGGAGAGGTTGGACAAACTAGGACATTTTTCTTTAGAGCATGGGGGACTGAGGGGGGATTTTATAGAAGTGTATAAGATCATGAGATATGTGGATAAAGTGAATGCACTCAGTCGTTTTCTCAGAGTTGGGGAATCAAGGGTCAGACAGTATCAGTTTAAGGTAAGAGGGGAAATAATAAATAGGAACCTGAGGGGCAACTTTTTTACACAGAGGGTGGAACGCATATGGAATGAGCTGCCAGCAGAAGTGGTTGACGTGGATACACTAACAACATTTAAAAGACATTTGGATGAATGCATGGATAAGAAAGATTTCGAAGGATATGGGCCAAGTGCAACGAAATGAGGTTAGCGTGGATGGACATTTTGGTCGGCATGGATCTGTTTGGGCCGAAGGGCCTGTCTCCCTGCTGTAGGACTCTATGACTCTATGAATTTAGCAGACTGCTTGGAAGAGTTAAGGAAACAATTTACTCCAGTAAAAGAGTTATGAAACGTCCATACCAGGACTGTTGTTAGAATCCTGGAACCTGAGAAAGTCTAAGAAATCAGTTGGATGAATGGTCAAGGCAAAAGGCCTCATAGCTCGTAAGACAAGATCTGAGAAGAAGAAGGTAAGGCAGATTTGATATGCAAGAATTTCTTTGACTGAATAGCTGGGAAGTGTTTCAGAGTGTAAATGGGATTTTGGTTTGCTGTGTGATTTGAAATCTTTCAAACTGATTTATATTTATTTTTGCTTAACAGAGTGATCCATGGTCAGCCACAGTGCAGAAGGAGGTCATTCAGCCCATCATGTCCACACAGACTCTTCAAACAAGCATGTTTACGTAAGGCCAGTCTCCTGCTTTTTTTCCACATATCCTTGCACAGAGTTCTGGAGTCCGTCTGCTGAAAGTTATTGGCTGATTGGCAGGAGTCAAGCTGCAGGAGGAGGCTGGGAACTGAATTATGGGGATTGGAGTCTGAAAACTGTGATTTCAATGTAAATACGGTATCTTTTCATTTTCTGTATTTTGATTACGTACTGAAATGGGAAATGACTATTGTAAATACCAAGGATTGTAGAAAGGAGTGCCGTATATTTTAAATGCAAGTTTCCTGTAAGTGCTAGTTATTCAAACAGTGCAGTGAAGTCTAGTTGCAGACAAACCGGAGATCTGACCTGCAACATGTAGTCGATTGGTCTGGAAAATGTTCATCTATTATCAATGGCTAAGGCCGATTGCCTGCTAAGAAATAAATTGTTGGCTCCCCAGAAGCTGAACAGCTTGGGGGTGTAAATATTTGGACCATCAAAAGGAAATACCTGTACTTCTCTCTGTACTGAAAACAAAACTACAAGTCTGAGGAATGTTGTTTTCTTTTGTCTCTCATCAATTGCTGTAAGCTGTGGCTCTTAACTATTAAGTCAAACGCTTCACATGTGCGATCCAGTCACTCTGTTCCTCCTGCAATCAAATGAAAGTACCTGGAGAAGGAAGTTTGAAGAACAGCATATCTTGAAGACAAAAAGATCATCTCCATGATCCCTGTGGACAGGGACTATTGAACTGCCTTCCAGGACATTCCCTCACTCATCATATTCATTTTCTTTTGTGTCTGTCTGTATATGTGAGTAGGAAGTTTCAAATGAGTCTTAGGATTTTAATTCATAGATTTATATGTCCATATAGCCATAAAACATTGGAGCAGAAGCAGGCCATTCAGCCAATTAAGCCTATTGCACTATTCAATGATATCATGGCAGATCCATTAATCCACAACTTTATTTTCCTGCTCTTTCTGATAACCCTTGATTCCCTTAGTGATTAAAAATCTGTCTCTCTCACCCTTAACAACTCAGTATGTTCCTGTTCATGTGGAGGACAAGACTATTAGGTGTAGGTATAGGCTGGATGACTAGAAAAATAGAGACTCTGATCAAGAAAAATAAGGAAGCATATGTCAGGTATAGACAACTGGGATTGAGCGAATCCCTAAGGAGTATAAGGGCAGTATGAGTACACTTAAGAGAAAAATCAGGAGGGCAAAAACAGGACATGAGATAGCCTTGGCAAATAGAGTTAAGGAGAAACAGTACATTAAGGGTAAAAAAGTAACTAGGCAAAGAATTGGGCTGCTTAAAGATCAATAAGGCCACCTATTGTGTGAGACTGCTGGATATGGATGAGATATTAAATGAGTATTTTGCGTCAGTATTCACTGTGGAGAAAGATATGGAAGCTAGATAATTTGGAGAAATAAACAGTGATATCTTAAAAAAGTACCCGCATTACAGACAAGGAAGTGCTGGATGTCTTTAAACACATAATGGTGGATAAATCCCTGGGACCTGATTAGGTGTATCCCAGAACATTGTGATAATCTAGGGAAGTGATTACTAGACCCATTGCTGAGGTATTTGTATCATCGATAGCCAAGGGGAGGTGTCAGAAGACTGGAGGGTGGATAATGTGGTACCATTATTTCAGAAAGTTGGTAAGAAAAAGCCAAGATCAGTGAGCCTGATTGCAGTGACAGGTAAAATGTTGGAGGGGATTCTGAGGGGCAGGATTTACATATATTTGGCAAGACAAGGACTGATTAGGAATATTCAACATGGCTTTTTGCATGGGAAATCATGTCTCACCAACTTGATTGAGTGTCTTGAAGAAGTGACAAGGAGGATTGATGAAGACAATACAGTGGACGTTGTCTGTATGGACTTTGGTAAGGCGTTCAATAAGGTTCCGCATGGTAGACTGGTTAGCAGGGTTAGATCATATAGAATCCAGGGAAGGCTAGCCATTTGGATACAAATTTGTCTTGAAGGTAGGAGACAAAGGGTGTTGGTGGTGGAGGGTTGTTTTTCACACTGGAGGCCTGCGATCAACGGTGTGCCA
Source organism: Rhincodon typus (assembly GCF_021869965.1). Lineage (NCBI taxonomy): Eukaryota > Metazoa > Chordata > Chondrichthyes > Orectolobiformes > Rhincodontidae > Rhincodon > Rhincodon typus. The sequence continues at coordinate 148,786,544 of NC_063332.1, read as the reverse complement.
TAAGGATTAGCGCCAGGTCCACTGTTTTTTGTCATTTGTATAAATAATTTGGATATGAATATAGGAGGCATGGTTAGTAAGTTTACAGATGAAACCACATTTAGTGGTGTAGTGGACAGTGAAGAAAGTTATCTCAAGAGTACAATGGGACCTTGATCAGTTGGGCTGAGGAGTGGCAGATAGAGTTTAAATTAGATAAATGTGAGATGTTGCATTTTAGAAAGGCAAATCAGGGCAGAACTTATACACTTAATGGTAGGGTCCTGGAATGTTGCTGAACAAAGAGATTTTAGTGTTCAGGTTCATAGTTCCTTGATAGTAGAGTTGCAGGTGGACAGAGTGGTGAAGAATGTATTTGGTATGCTTGTCTTTATTGGTCAATGCATTGAGTATAGGAGCTGTACGGGACATTGGCTAGGCCAGTCTGGAATACTGCATTCAAATTTCATCTCCCTGCTATAAGAAAGATGTTGTTAATCTTGAAAGGGATCAGAAAAGATTAACAAGGATGTTACCAGGATTGGAGGCTTAGAGCTTTAGGGAGAAGCTGAATAGACTGGGGCTATTTTCTCTGGAGCATCGGAGGCTGAGGTGTGCCCTTATAGACATTTATAAAATCATGAGTAGCATGGATAGGGTGAATAGGGAAGGTCTTTTTCCCAGGGTGGGGGAGTCCAAAAGTAGAGGGCATAGGTTTAAGGTGAAAGGGGAAAGATTTTAAAGGACCTAAGGGCAATTTTTCACAGAGAGGGTGGTGTGTGTGAGTGGAATGAACTGCCAGAGGAGATGGTGGATGCTGGTACAATTACAACATTTAAAAGGCATCTGGATGGGTACATAAATAGGAAGAGTTTAGAGAGATATGTGCCAAATGCTGGCAATTAATTTAGGATATCTGGTTGGCATAGACGAGTTGGACCAAAGGGTCTACTTCCATGTTGTAAAGCTCTATGACTCTACGATTCTGCCATTTTATGTTTCCCCATTATTATTTTCGCAGTCTCAATCTCTAAGGGCCCTTTGTTGACTTTGGTGTCTCCCTTTGTTTTTCTATTTAAAGAAGTGTGTGATGTCCGTCTTTATATTACTTGCAGATTTACACTCAAAAGTTTATCTTCTCCCATTTTTCTTGGCCTTTTTTTTGGTTTTTAGGACTTGCCCAATCCTTTGGTTTACCACTAATCCTTGTATGCTTTTTTTTAATTTGATGTTATCCTTAACTTCCTTGGTTAACCCCTTATGAGAGTTCTTCATTTTCACTGGGATATATTTTTGCTGTGAGCCAAAACTATTTTCTTAATCATCTGCCATGTTTCCTCAACTGTCTTTGCTGCTAAACTCCTTTTCCAGTCCACTCCAGCTCACACTGCCCTCACTGGTCACTGTCAAATTGAATGCTAAATTCTACCATGTTATAGTTTCTGTTTCCATCGAGATGTTTTACTCTGAAATCATTTTTAAACCTGCCACATTACATATCACCAGTTTCAAACCAAACTGATCCCTGGTTGAATCTAAACCGTACTGTTCTAGGAATCTGTCCTGCATATAAATTTGTGAACTCTTCACCGTGGTTACTTCTGCCAAACAGTAAACTTTGTATGGTCAGAAAAGGGGCAATCACATCCAAAGTGAGACACAGCCCAACCGAGTATATGATTTGTGGAATTTAGAAGCAGTGTGGGAATTTGGTGCAGAGAGGAAGAGGATTTTTTGCTTGCTGGTTTTTTTGGTTCATAGTTTGTAAAGTCTTTTTAACAGGGGCCTTTCAAGGTTGTGGGGGTGGGGTGGGGTGTGGGGAAGGGGATGAAATAGTAATTTGACCAGAGTCGTGCCTAATGGCATACCTAGAGCTGCTGATAAGATTTTAAACCGAAAGGGGTTGGGGGGTGTGTGGAGTTCAGTTGCATGGGGAGTTATACATTCAAAGATAAAGAAAAAGGTAGGATTGCAGTTCAGTGATAGGGATGATTGTGGCCAGAAAATAAAAGGAAGTAACAGAATGTGTAAATATCATATTAAATCAAGGAGCCAGAAAAATGTTGGGAAACTCAAGTATAGAACAAACCTAAAGGCTTTTTATCGTAATGCATGAAGTAATCAGAATCAGGTCAATGAATTAATGGCACAAAATGAGGTAAATTAATTTGATCTCATAGCTATTATGGAAATATGGTTACAATTAGACAAAACTGGGAACTTAACGTTCAGGGATAGTTGACGTTTTGCAGCTGTAGGAGAGGTGGAAAGGGTGGTATGGCAGCATTGTTAATAACAGATGAAATGAGGACAGTTGTGAGAGATGATCTAGGCTGAGATGACGTAGAGTCCATTTAGGCGGAGATAAAAGAAAGGGAAAGAAGACATTGGTAGGAGTAGTGTACAAACCTCCAAACAACAGCCACTCTGTAGGAAAGGCTATAAATCAAATAATAAGAACATGTAAAAAGGATAACAATTATTGTGGGTGACATTAACCTTAATGTTGATTGGGTTAATCAAATTGGAAAGGATAGCTGGAAAATGATTTCATAGAGTGCATTAGGGATATTTTTGCAGAGCAATATATAATGGAGCCAACCAGGGAGCAGGCTATTTTGAATCTGGTAATGGGTAATGAGGCAGGCTTAGCACATGACCTCTGAATAAAAGATCCCCAAGGAAGTAGTAATCATAACAAAACAGTACAAGAGTGAGAAACCTTGGTCAGAAACAACTGATTTTAATCAACAAATAACTTAAATAATGGAAAATACAATTAAATGAGGATAGAGTGAGGTCAAGCAAACTGAGTGGATAGATTAGCAGGAAAGGCAGTAAGCAAGCAGTGGCAGATATTTACGGAGGTAATTCATGGCTCTCCGCGAAAGTACATCCCAGTCAGGAGGAAAGATTCTAAGAGAGGGATAAACCAATTATGGCTAACCAAGGAGTTTAAGTCGAGTAATAAAATGAAAGAAAAAGCAAATAAGGAAGTAATAGTCAGTGGTAACCCCGAAGACTGGGATAAATTCAGAATCCAGCAAAAGAGGACTAAAAAGATTTTTAAAAAGACAGGAAATAAACAATGCAGGCAAACTAAGAATGAGGAATATAAAAAACAGGTAATAAGAGCTGCATTACATATATAAAAAGGAAGATGGAGATCAAAGTGAACTCAGGCCCCTTGGAAAATGAATCTGGGGGGCTGATTTTGGGTAACAAGGACATGGCAGGGAAGTTAAACAGAGACTTTGCATCAGTTTTTACGGTGGAAGAAACTTTTGAGAATCCCATTAATTGTAAAGTATATGGGGGACAAATTAAATGCTGTCAAAGAAGTAGTATTAGACAAACTAATTGTTTAAAGGCAGATAAACATAGAAAGCAGGTGCCGGAGTAGGCCATTTGGCCCTTCGAGCCTGCACCACCATTCAATATGATCATAGATGATCATGTTATTTCAGTATCCCATTCCTGCTTTCTCTCCATACACCTTGAACCCTTTAGCTGCAAGGGCCACGCCTAGCTCCCTCTTGAACATATCTAATGAACTGGTCCCAACAGCTTCCTGTGGGAGAGAATTCCACAGGTTCACAACTCCGAGTGAAGATATTCTTCCTCATCTCACTCCTGAATGGCTCACCCCTTATTCTTAGACTGCGACCCCAAGTTCTGGACTTTCCCAACATCAGGAACATTCTTTCCAAATCTAGCCTGTCCTGTCCCATCAGGATTTTATATGTTTCTATGAGATTCCCCCTCATTCTTCTAAATTTCAATGAGTACATGGCCAGTTGATCCAGTCTTTGTGCCCTGGACCTGATGGTTTGCATCCTAAAAAAGGTAGCTACAGAGATAATAGGTGCATTGGTTGCAATTTTCCAAAAATCCTTGGAATCAGGAGAAGTAACAAGGGAATTGGAAAACTTCCATGTGACAACCCTATTTGAAAAGGGAGGGGGTTAAAAAGTGGGTAACTATAGACCAATTAGCTAAACATCTATTGTTGAGAAAGTATTGAATTAAATTATAAGGAAGTAATAGCTGAATATTTGGAAAACATAATCTAATCAAGAAAGTTAACAAGGCTTCATGAATGGAAAACCATGTCTGGCTAATTTATTACAGCTTTTTGAGGATGTCTCAACCAGAATGGATAGAGGGGAACCGGTAGATGTGTTGTATTTGCACTTCCAGAAGGCATTCGACAAAGTAACTCACCAAAGCTTGAGTCATAAGATAAGAGTCCACGGTGTTGATGGTGGTATATTGGCAGAGATAGAGAATTAGCTAATAGGCAGGAAACAGCGAGTGGGGATAAGGAGTTCTTTTCCAGATTGGTCATCTGTGACCAGTGGAGCTCCACAGTGATCAGTGCTGGGACTGTGAACGTTTGCAATATGTATTAATGACTTTGGGTAAGGAAGTGAATGTACTGTCACCAAATTTACATATGGCACTAAAATAGATGGAAAGGTAGGTTTGTGAGATGGACACAAACAGCTTCCGAAGAGCAATTGATAGGTTAAGTAAGTGGGCAAAAAGTTTAGCAAATGGATTATAATGTGGGAAAATGTGAAGTTGTTCATTTTGGAAGGGAGAACAAAAGAACAGAATATTATTTAAATGGGAAAAAACTGCAGAAAGCTGCAACACAAAGAGACTTGGTGGTACCTGTGCACAAAACACAGAAAGTTAACACACAGGTGCAGCAGGTAATCAGGAAGGCTACAGTAATGTTGGCCCTTATTTCAAGGGGGTTGGAGTTTAAGAACAGGGAAATCTTACTGCAACTGTACAAGGTGCTGATGTGACCATATCTGGAGTACTGTGAGTGGTTTTGGCCCCCTTATTTAAGGAAGATATCATTTCATTGAAAGCAGTTCAGAGGAGGTTCACCAGGATGATACCTGGTATGGACTGATTGTCTTAGCAACAACTGCTAAACAGGTTGGGACTCGACTTACTGGAGCTTAGAAGAATGAGAGTTGATCTCATTGAAACATACAGGAAACTTAAGGGATGTGACAGGGTAAATGCTGAGAGGATGTTTTCCCCCATGAGAGAGTCTAGGGCCAGAGGGCATAGTGTCAGAATAAAGGATCACCAATTTCAGACTGAGATGAGGAGGAATTTCTTCTCTCAGAGGTTTCTGAGCCTCTCAAACACCTTGCCATATGGAGCTGTGCCCAGTCTCCTTATGTATACGCTAAAATACATACTTTTTGATCAGTAGGGGAATCAAGGGCTACGGGGAACAGGCAGGAAAGTGGATGTGAAGAATATCAGATCAGCCATGACATACTGAATGGTGGAGTAAACAATAGGGGGCGAACAGCCTACTCCTGTTTCTGTTTCTTATTGTCTTATGACTATCCCAATCGACATGAAAATTAATGTCCTGCCTTCCATAATTAATGTCCTGCCTTTTTTTGCCTGCCACCTTATCTCTTAATTTATTCTTAGTCCAACCAAATAGCTAATGTTAGGGGGCCTATAGACCACTCCTACCCAGTGTCTTTTTTGTTACTTTCTACTTCTACCCATATGGATTCTGGACTTCTAATCTAAGATCATTTCTTGAAATCACACTTACTCCATTCCCTAACAATGCTACCTCATCACACTTTCCTCCCTGCTTGACCTTTTGGAAAGTTGCATACTTTGTTTCTCGAAGCTTAGATCTCCTTGTAACCAGGTGTCTTTAATGGCAGTTGGCTTAATGGCATAAATCATATGCCAGTTTGCCAGTGATTCAGATAGAAATCTAGAGATTTTCGCATTGGAGGGTTTGCTTGATAATTTAGCTCCTAACAGTTCAAAGTCTTTGAGCAGAGTTTTCTGTCTAGTCCTATTAACATCATAGTTAACAACATCGATGACAACTGTTGGACCCCTCCTCATCTACTTCAAGTTCTTTTCCAGTCCCAAGGAAATGTCTTAACCTTGGCACCAGGAAGGCATCATCACCTTCAGGACTCCTGCTAATGGCAGCAGAAACAGTGTCTATTCCCTTAATTAGATTGTCCCCTGCCACAACCACATTCATATTTCCTACCCCAACTTGAATGGCTCCCTGCACCAAGATGCCATACTCTGTAAGTGTCTTGCCTGCAGTCCCCACTCTTGCCTGCATAGCTTGCAAGAGCCTCAAAACTGTGGACAACTACAAGTGCTGAAGCTTCTCAATCACACCCTCTAGGCATTCATACTCGCCTCACCTGTGGTCATACCCTCCTGACGCAGATCACAGACTAATTCAGAATGAACTAGTCTAAGGAGTATGACCACCCTTTAGAGCAAAGTGTCCACGTAATTTTCTCTTTGCGTCTGTTGTGATGCAATCTCTGGAGCTCAGACTCCAGCTCCTCAGCTCAGATCAGAAGTTCCTTGAGCTGCAAGCATCTACTACCGATGTGTTTGCACTGGATCACATTGGTGTCTAGCAGTTTCCCAGCAGCAATACATCACCCATCCTGCTAGAATATGAGATAGTAGGAACTGCTGATGCTGGAGAATCTGAGATGACAAGGTATAGAGCTGGATGAACACAGCAGGCCAAGCAGCATTAGAGGAGCAGGAAAGCTGACGTTTCGGGTCTGGACCCTTCTTCAGAAAGACCACATCCCAAAACCAGCTCAGCTCGTCCCCACCTCCCTAACCTGTCCTTCCTCCCACCTCTCCACTCCTCCCACCTCAAGCCCCACCCCCATCTCCTACCTACCAACCTCATCCCGCCCCCTTGACCAGTCTGTCCTCCCTGGACTGACCTATCCCCTCCCTAACTCCCCACCTACACTCACCTTTACTGGCTCCAACCCCGCCTCTTTGACCTGTCTGTCTCCTCTCCACCTATCTTCTCCATTATCCATCTTCTATCCGCCTCCCCCTTTCTCCCTATTTATTTCAGAACCCCCTTCCCCTCCCCCATTCCTGAGGAAGGGTCCAGACCCGAAACGTCAGCTTTCCTGCTCCTCTGATGCTGCTTGGCCTGCTGTGTTCATCCAGCTCTACACCTTGTTATATCAAATTCTCCAACATCGGCAGTTCCTACTATCTCTTTAACATTTATTGATGACTTGAGGATTAATGGTTTAACTGATTACCTTACCATTTTTCCAACCTTATGATGGTATGTTCAAAGATCTGAAGTCAGTAATGCTGAGCCTGGTGGCTACATTGTTACAACACATGGATAGCAAGCCAAACCAAATCAGCTTCACTATCACTGGATCCACAACACAATGAAATTCAAACATTTGTTGACCCTCAAAATTGCTCAATTATTCCTAACCAAACTTTACAAATATCAGATCAGGTGAAACAAAAATTACAATTTATTAATAATTGTAACTTTAGCAGAACACAGATAAATTACAAGGCAATCTCATTAATATCAACAGTCTAATCTTAATCTTCTTTGATCATTAACCTCTGCTCACAAACCGACAGATGGACAGACAGACACTGTTAAGGGATAAATTAGAAAAGAAAATAACAAAATTATAATTTGTCAATTCAATAATCATTTCAATGATGAATATCAGGTCTTTGTGGAGTCCTTGGATGATGGATTAGATTCAGGCACTAGGGATTGTATATCATGCTTGAATTCTGAAGTCACCGGTCAATGCAAACAACTTTTGCAAATCTCTCGAGACTTTCACTTCTTACAGACTGGGATTCATTTCTCAGAACTTTCTCAGCAAAAGCCAAAAACCACTCAATAAGATGATGGCTGATCTGGTGAGTTCATTAATTTATATAAGACTGTTTTTTAGACCAATGTGTAGAGGAACCAACATTAAAAAAAAACCAACAGGCTATTATGGACTTAATTTTGTGCTCGAAGTATTAATTATTAACCTGGGTTTAAAAGGGCCGCTGGGGAAATTGACTATGATTTGGTGGAATTTTGATGAATAAAGTGAAAACTAGAGAATTATCTAAGCAAAGTAAACCATTTATGAGGGACAAGTTAGAATCCCTACAGTGCAGAAAAAGCCTGCGCTGACCCCTCCAAACAACAACCCACTCAGACCCAGCTCCCCACCTTATCCTCATAACCCTACATTTACCAGGGATAACCCACATAGCCTACACATCCCTGAACCATATGGAGCAATTTAGCATGGCCAATCCACCTAACCTGGTCATTTTGGACTGTGGGAGGAAGCCAGAGAACTCAGCAAAGACACACATAGACACAGGGAGAATGTACAAACTTCACACAGACAGTCACCCAAGGCTGGAATCAAACCTAGGTCCCTGGCACTATGAGGCAGCAGTGCTAACCACTGAGCCACTGTACCATCCTACTGGAAAACCTATTAAAGGATATGACAGTAGATATGTGAAGAAGTAATGGATATTTGAAAGGCATATACATTCCTTTAAAGTAAAAAACTCTTACAAAAGAAATAGTCCAACTTTTCGCAACAATTGGAGTTGAAGATAAGACCACAAGATCATGAGGTACAGAAGCAGAATTCAGCCATTTCGTCCATTGTGTCTGCTCCACCATTCTATCATGGCTGATATGTTTCTCAATCCCATTCTCCTTCCTGCTTCCCACAACCCTTGATCCCTTTACCAAACAAGAACCCATCTATCTCTGAATTAAATACACTCAACAACTTGACCTCTACAGCCTGCTGTGACAGTGAGTTCCACAGATTAACCACCTTATCTCAGTTCTAAAGGCCAGTCCCTTCACACTGAGGCTGTGCCCTTGAGTCCTAGACCCTCCAACTAGTGGAAACATCTTCTCCACATCCAATCTATCCAGGCCTCTCACATTCTGTAAGCTCCAATCCGATCCCCCGTCATATTTCTAAACTCCATCAAGAACAGATGCAAAGTGCCCAACTGCTCCTCATGTGACAAACCCTTCATCCCTGGGAGCATTTGCTGGACTCCCTCCAATGCCAGCACATCCTTCCTTAGAAAAGGTCCTTTTGACCAGAGCCTTATACAGCCTCAGCAGTCCACTCTGCTCTTGTATTGTAACTCCCTTGAAATGAATGTTAACATTTACATTTGCCTTCTTAACTGCCACCTGAACCTGCATGTTAACCTTAAGTGAACCCTGAACTAAGACTTTCAATTACCTTTGTGCTTCAGATTTCTGAAGTCTTTCCCTGCTTAGAAAATAGTCTATGTCTCTATTCTTCCTACCAAAGTGCATTACCCCATACTTTCCCACATTATATTCCATCTGCCACTTTTTTGCACACTCTACTAGCTTGTGCAAGTCCTTCTGCAGCCTTCCTATTCCTCAACACTATCTGTCCGTCCACCTATCTTTGTGTCATCTCAAAACTCAACAACAATGCCCTCAATTCCTTCATCCAGTTTGTTAATGTATAACATAAATACTTGTGATCCCAAGACAGACTACTGTGGAACTCCAATAGTCATTGGCTGCCATCCTGAAATAAACTATTTTATCACTACTCTCTGTCTTCTGCCAGTCAGCCAATCCCCTGCCTTGCTCCATCATCACGGGTTCTTATATAATTCAGCAGCCTCCTGTACAGCACCTTATTAGTCTTTCTGGAAATCCAAATAGATCATGTTTACAAACTCTCCTTTGTCTAACTTGTTTGTTACCTTCTCAAAGAACTCTAACAGACATCCCTTTGACAAAGCTATGCCAATGCATCGCTACTTAACAATGCAGTTCCAAGTACTCTGTAACATCAACCTTAGTAATGGGCTCTGAAATCTTTCCAGCAATCTAGGTCAGGCTAACCGGCCTATAGCTCCCTGTCATCTGACTCCCACCCTTCTTAAACAAGGGTGCTACATTAGGTTTTGTCAGTCCTTTGGGACCCTCTCTGACTCTATTGAATCCTGAAAGATCACCACCAATGCCTCCACAATCTCTTCAGAACCCTAGGTGTAGTCTGTTCAGTCTGGGTGATTTATCCACCTTCAGACCTTTCAGCTTCCCCAGCACCTTCTCCTTATGATGACCATTACACTCAGCTCTGCACTTCCCCACCCCACCAACTCTCTTCAAGTTCTGATATGCTGCTGGTGTCTACCACTTGTGAAAACTGATACAAAGTATCTACCCAGTTCCTCTGCCATTTCTTTGTTCCCAATTACTACTTCTCCAGTCTCATTTTGGTGTTAGATAAAGGCTTTATAATGTTGCAAAAAACATAGTAAGCCTGAGGATTGGGAAGACTTTAGAATTCAGAGAAGGAGGAACAAGAAATTGATAAGCAAGGTGAATATTAGAATAAATGATCAAGAAACTTTAAACAAAGTATAAATGTTGATAAAGGAATGAAAATAGGCAGAGATTAGTGAAAGTAATGTGGACCAATTAGAACTAGAGACAGATGAATTATAAAGAACAATTATAATGATTAACAAGGAAATAATAGAAACATTAAATAGATACTTTGCATCTGTGTTCATGATAAAAAAATCATAAAAACATTCTGAAAATAATAGAGAATCAAGGTTCTAGCAAGAGTGAGGAGCTTCAATCAATGCACTAAAAGAAACAATAGTGGAGAAATTGAAGGGACAAAATAGTCCCCCTGAATCTGATTACTAACATCCTTGGATTATAAATAAGGTTAATATTGTGGATGCAATGGTTTTGATCTTCCAGGAATGCTTAGGTTCCAGAACGTCTAATGATTGAAATGTAGCAAACATAACATGGCTACTTCAGAAAGGATGAAGAGAGACAATGAGGCATATTTGAATGGATTGAGGATTAGCTAATGTACAAAAAAAGAACAAGAATAAAAGAGACATTTTTGTGTTGGCAGACTGTAATTAAGGAGCTACTGCAAGGATCAGTAATCGGGCCTCGGCTATTTAAAATCTAAATCAATGACTTAGATGATGGGGCAGATGGCAACTCAGCTGGGTTGGCTACTCATGCAAAGTTTGCTGATAATGAGGATGCAAAGAGGCTGCAGAGAGATATAAACAAGTTGGGTAGTGGACAAGGGCACTTCAAATGCAATGTAGTGTGGTGAAGTGTGTAGTTGTCCACTATGATAGAGAAAATAAAAGTGAAGTATTTTTGATGAGCGGTGTGAAGCTAGGAAATGTTTGCATTCAGAAGGACCTGGATGCCCTCATACATAAATTATGAAAGAATTGACACGTGGATAAAACAAGGCATAATTAAGAAGGCAAAATTAGTTGTGATGCATGATGAACTTGTGTGCATCTTGTCTGTCAACCATTTTTCATTGTCTAGTGAGTTATTTTGTTCTGAAGATTTGGAAAGTCAGGTAGTTAATTAAATATTTTTAAACAATATTGTAATGAATGTATTGAGCGTAACAATTTTTTGATCTATCTTGTTCATGTTTATTTGTTCATAGGATGAGGGCGTCGTTGGCTAGGCCAGCATTTAATGTTCATCCCTAATTGCCCAGAGGGCAGTTAAGAATCAAACAACTTACTTTGAGTCTGAATTCCCATGTAGGCCAGACTAGGTGGGGATTGAAAATCTGCTCTCCTAAAGGATATTGATAAACCAGATGGGTTTTTACCACAATCAACAGTGTTCATGCAGTCAAACTTAGACTGGCTTTTAATTCCAGATTTGTATTAAATTCCAATTTCACCAGCTCCCATTCTGGAATTCAAAAATGTATCCCCAGAACATTAGCAGGTGGTTTTGGATTGCTGGTTCAATGACATTACTGTTATTCAGCACCTTCTTAACCAAATCTGAAATAAGATGCTCACAGTCAGTCGTGGCTCTTAACTGCAATTGTTTAAACTTCCTCATTGTAGTTTGTGGAAATGTCTTTGCACAAAACACGTGCCACTGATGTTTGAAGAATTGTACTTATAATTTGAGGAAATAAGGACTATATTCTGCAGGTTTCATTCTGCAGGCTAATAAGACAGAGATTGCATCTGACTAATTCATACTGGCTCTCTTACACATTACATGCTCATCTAGGTGCAAGTATGAGGGTGTCTCTTTGCTCAAACACTTACACTTTAACTCCTATCTTTAATAGCATCATATAACAAATGTGCTGAATAGCTGTAAATCTCTTTCATCTTGAAGCAAGAGCCAGCACTGGCTCCCCACTGATTGAAGAAACTGTAGAATTAATTCAAAGTAATGCCTTAAATTGACAGTAGTGAAAAATATTGGTTAGTAAAGTGGTTGCTAATTATCATTCTAAAACAGCAGATGTTAAAATCCAGTTCTATTAAGTTCATTCAATTAAACTTTGAAATATGTGAATGTTGTTCACACAGAGTATGTTTACATTTCAAAATCATTTTAAACCCAACGTTTTTTTACACGCACATCACTATCTGCATTTTTTTAGTTGTGTCAGAAATTTTTATTTTGTTAAAGTCTGTTAATTTGAGAAATATTCAAAATTTTGTATTTGAAGAAATTCTGTTGCAACAAAGATACTACACCAATCGAAAATGTCATGCGATCCCTGCCTTGATGCATGTAGAGACACACAGGATGTGCAGAGAAAGGAAACAAGCTTTAAAACCCATTTCTGATTATGAGATTTAATGAAGCTTCTGAAATATGTGAACATCATCCATGTGGGTCACATTTACTTTCTGGCGCCATTGAATTTTTTTTTTTCAAAGCCAATTCTGTTTATTGCATCAGTTAAAGTTTGTGCTATGTGAGTGTTTCAGGGAAGTAGTTGCTAACTGCACCTTAAATTAATCCAATGTTTTCACCCAAGCTTGATGTGGCTTGTTCCAAAGTCAGAAGTTCGGATTCTGTTAAGGTTGCTGGTGCAAGAAAGAGTAGGATTCCTATATTTAAAGAAGCACTGTCACAAGAAGATACTACCACAACTGTAAATGCTTTTCTAGTCTCTGCAGAGACGTATAGGGTGCACAAAGAATTGAAGAGTATAATGCCCTGCAGATTGTGGTGGCACAGGTGACAAAAACAGCAGAAGGTACTGGTGTGATACAAGTTAATAATAATTTTTGATTGGCTTTTATTCTGATTAGCCATTGGGTTGATTCGTTGGCCAGAACCTGCTGTATATGGGAGAGTGCGGAGAACTGGAACTCATCATACATGTGTGGCTGCTAATAGTTGGTGGTGGATGCACACACACTATCTGCATGTCAACCAAACCAGCCACATTTCTCACTATTTTTTGATAACACACATTGACACAGTGCCCTCCCTCATGCAGGAGGAATTAAGGCAAAGCCAACACAGCCACTAACTTGACAGGGAGGGGAAAATCTGCATGTTCTAAACCACATGAAGAAAGTAGTAACAGTCTTTATGGAAAGTCTGGTAGTCCCCAATTGGGTTGAAGCCTTTGAAGATGAGTTGCACTAATATTTTGTGTTCTCTAAATGAGACACAAATGAGGCATATGGAATCTCTTTACTTGAACTTCTTAGATATGTTCATTTACAGCTAAACTAATACGTACAGTGGCGAAATCTTTAGACATAACCCCTGCCTCAAGTACAACAGTGCAGAGAGCCTGTGGTCATGCGATAACACCCTTTTTGTTATTTAGCCTATTTTTCTAATCAACCTGATCGGAGATGTTATTATTTACCTCTAGAGCAGGTGAGGCTTGAACCCAGGCCTCCCAGTTCAGGGGTAGGGATGTGACCGCTCAGTGGACTACAACAGGATCAGGCACTTTGTCCATTTGGAAATTAAGAGACATCACTCCCAACGGTGAGAACACAACAACCCCTTTCTCCCTAAACGTTAGCTCTTGTATGGGAAAAGTGAAAGCACGTAACCATTGGGGAATAGCAACATGAGTCGTACAGAGACAGGGATTGCAAACTTGACAACTATAGAAATCTAACAGCCCAATATTATTTTAGTTGGTTTATTACAGTTTCAAACCTTGTACATAACCTTCTGGAAATATGAATTTTAATATTTATTTAACGTGGCCTGCAGACATGTCATCAGTGTCTTCTTTCTGCTCTCGTATTCCATCACACATTCATCATCTGGTTCTGTTCTTTTGTGTTCCGTGTGCACAATTGCAACATGTTATTCTTCCCTCAGATGGCTTCTGTTCCTTCTCAGTGTTACTTCATTAGATGTCATGACTTTATAAGACCTGGGTCATGATACACTTTGGAAACCTCTGTGGGTAAGTAGGTTCACACTGTGGGATGCATGACTCTGTGGTACTTTCACACCTGCAGGCTGGTCATTCACTATGCTCATCCTCCTTTGTTTGTCAAGGAATGTATTCTGTATCTTGGACCAATTGGATTGGCGGTGGCTTGACAAGATTATTCTCATTTACTTTCCACATAATGTATGTTGGTGATGGTAAACCCACATCCAGAGGCTGCTACAACATGGTAACAAGAAAATTTTGCTTTGATTTCCCACATTTCAGGTTGAGTGATTTAGTGGTGTAAACCATTCACTTAGTAAGACCATTTGAACTGGGATAACGTGGTGAGGATTCACATGGTTCATACCCCATTTGGCACACATGTCCCTGAAAGAGTAGATACAAACTATGCTCCATTGTCAGAAATGATTTGTTTAGGTACACTGAACAGACTGAATATGGCACTGAATGTGTCTATCGCAGACTGGTTGAAGTATTCTTTATCTATCTGATAGTTGGAAAGTTGGGCAAATAATCAGTGACTAAAATGAAGTTACCTTCATTCACATTAAATAGATCAGTAATGATCTGGGGCCAAAAACTGAGAGAGCTTTGTGCAGATGAAGAGATTCTCTACATTTCTGTAGTGAGTTGCTCTGACGTGCCTTGGATATCTGTGTTAACTTTTCAATGTCATCATTCATCCACGGCCAATAGATCGTATCATGTGATAGTCATCTCGAATACTGCATACCCAAAAGTCCTCACTGTAGCTGTGATAATGTCCTAGCCAAAATCTTCGGACACAAGTACATGTTTTTCATTGAAGATAATGTTTTTGAGATACAGAACTCTATCCTATAACACCAAAAACATCTGAAATTCAGTGCCTCTCTGTTATCATTACTAGTGATATCTTTCTGCAGTGTCTCTGTTGAACATCATTAGCTGTTTCTGAATGAAGTTGGTTTGCACTTCTGTAGACCAAAATGCAATAGAATGATTCTGAGCACATCTTCCACCTCAATGGCCATCCTGCTGACTTAAAGATTCAATGGAACATCTCCATCCTTGTTCATATTTGGTAATCTTCTCAATGTATCTGAGGTGACAATTTTGGTAGCGGGTTCGTAGAAGTGTCAGTGTCCTTGAACTTTTTTCAAGAGTTATTGTAGTCTAGGTGGTACGCCTGCGAGTGGTTTGAACCAAATGATTTCCAATATCTTGTGATCAATGGAATCCTGCGATGCTCAGCATGCCAGTAAGTATTTCATGCTTTATGTTGCAACAGTTGGATTGTGCTTGCAACAGATTCTTAAATCCATAGGTAATTGGTTTTCTACCTTGCATATTGCATGCTCCTAGCAACACTTTGACTTCTAGGATCATCTTTGTCCTCGGGTGTAATATTACAGGCTGCAGTTTCCTACTGATGATACTTTTTTGAGAGACTTGAGCATATGTTAATAGTCTCCTTGCAATGTATTATAGCACGTCTATTTTTCAGGCCTCTTTCAATGATTATGCTTATTTGGAAAAAATCTTAATGTATGGTGCCAATGATTTTTAAGAGTAAAAACAACTCATCTTATATTTGTCTTTACTACTTGTACCATATTAAGCATTTGTCTTTCATCTTCAGCATTGCCTGGGTCAGGATGGCTTCCACAATTTGAATACAGAGAGCCAATACAAATTGAATCGACTTACATTCACCTGTCACTTATTGCTGTTGAAAAGACACTTTCGTGGTAATCAGTCAGAAAAGTTTCTGATCATTATTTTCTTTGGCTTTGCCTGTTACCACTGTGTTACTGGCAATTCACATTCATCTAAGGACATTTCCTGTAATTCTGTCCACTTGCTGCTAGAACAGATCTTGACTGACTCTACTAGTCTCTGGAAGGAATCATTTCAAATTTGGTGTCTGAAAGTAATGACATCCTGAGATTCCTTCACAATGTGAATTATTCCAGCTCTGTGTGAATGGTGGTTGCCAGTTTTCTTTGTGAAAATGGTGTTGATTAGAGCAAAATCATTTTGTTGGTTAATTTCATGCACAAAGAATCACAGAAGTTTTACTGTGCAGAAGGAGGACATTCTCCCCATGCACTAGGTCTCCAAATGAGCATTATGCTGAGGCTATTCTCCTGCTTTTTACCCTTACCTTTAGACAGTGTTTCTGTTCAAATGATCATCTAATTCCTTATTGAATGCCTCAAATAACTACCTCCATCACATTTTCAGGCAGTGTATCCTAGACCCGAAGCACTTTGTTTGAAAAGGATATTTCTCACATCACATTTATTGCTTTCGTAGAATTTAAACTTATTTCTTCTGTTTCTTTATCCCTTTACAAGCAAGAACACTTTCTCCCTATCTGTGATGCCCAGACCTCTCATGATTTCGAAAAGTTCTATCAGATCCCCTATTAGCTTTTTTCCCTTCTGGAAGGTCATCCCTAATCTCTCCAATCTATCCTCATAACTGAAGTTTCTCATTCCTGATACCATTCTTGTATACTTCTTCTATACTCACTCTAATGTGTTCACATCCTTCCTATAGTGTGCTGCCCAGAACCATAGACAATCCTCCAGCTGAAGGCTATCAATTGTCTTGTATGAGTTCAGCATAACCTCCTTTTTTTTGCTGTAAGTTGTTATTAATAAAGCCTGGGTATTGTACGCTTCATCAACTACTCTCTCTATCTTCAATGATCTATGGACATATGACCCAGGTATCTCTGATCCTGAGCTCCCTTAAGAATTGTTTTCATTATTTTATACTGTCTGTCCATCTCCTTCCTCTCAAAATACTTCAGCTCACACTTCTCTGTATTAGACAACATCATCTGCCACATCCAACATTTTGTCTATGTTCTTCTGAAGTTCTACATTGTCCCTATAATTTACATTCACAATGTGGAACAGTCATTTGTTCTGGTTAGAAGTTATTCCAGTCTGAGTCATGACTTGATATTGTCTTTCTGTGAACTTGGTATCAGCTTACATTTTTGTAGGTCTCTGGCACATTGTTTGTTGTTTTTGCCAAACTGTTCTACTGGTCTTCTAGTTGATTGTGTTCTGTTATAGCCTCTGGTTGAATCCTTGGAGCCAGATTTCTCAAATAGGTGGGCCATAAGTGATACTAAGTCTGGCAAAGATCCCTGAATGTGGAACAGTTTTGCAGTGATTATGATAAACACAACATGCTTGCTTTTCGTATCCTGGCCACAATATTAGTACAGTCTGCTGCAACTAATGCTTGCAGTTATTGTTGTTTGACTATAATAGCTTAGTATTTTCTACCATCTATTAGCAGTGAGTCTATGCTGTGACTTTTTTTTAATCAAGAGGCATTTTTGAAACTCTTTGATAAGTGTTGAGGCAATCACAAACTCCATTATCTTCTCCAACAGCTCAGCTGCTGACAAGTGCATTTGTTGCCCTTGTTTCAACAATGACTGACAAAGTAATGCATTGCTTCCTCTGGATTTTGCTAGCATGAGAACTTTTCAAAGTGTTGAATTCTGAATTTGACTCTTAGGTACAGCTTATCTTCTGGCACTCTCCATTTCCTTGCAGTATTTTTCAATGTCTTCTTCAGTTAAGTAAGGGTTATTACCTTGTATAATCCTTTGTTACCAACTGCTATGAGTATTATCAAAGCTTGCTTAACCAGGTCTGCAACTGCTTGATGTAGTAGGAAAAACTGCATCTTTTGTTGAAAGAGTTGGAACTTGAATAAGAGACACATGGCTTTCCAGTTCATGATAGGGGATTTGGTATTCCTGCTGTTTATATTTCTTTTGACTTTTACTTAACTGTGGGTACTTCTGTGCTTTTAGCTGTGTACTTAGAGTCCTTTCTATTTATTGGCTTGAAATGTGCTTTAGGGCTTGTTCTGTTCACATTTCCTAAATGCAGTTTACTTTTTTTTGTTGCTGTTTAAATTTAAGCATGCTTTGCTTTAGTTTACCATGGTTCCTGAAAGTCACTTAAATTTGAAATAACATATATAGAGAGTGGATTTAAATCAATGAGCTGCCTACATAAACTTAATCAACTTGAGGTGACAATCAGTTTGGCAATAACTTTTTTATTACATTTTCTGTAATGTGGAACTTCTGCATTGCTGTTACTGTTTGTTTGCTGCTGCTGTCCTTGGTATTCAAGTTAGTAAGGGTGGTTTATTGAATGACCCCAGCAAGCGCATTCCACTCAACTGTATTTTTTTAAATTAAAAGAGAGTTTCTGGACTCAAAACATTAACACTGTTCTTTTTGTGTCCATATAAACTGCCAGTCCTGCTGTGTTTCTCCAGCATTTTCTGTTTTTATTGCAAATACCCAGCATTGGCAGTATTTTTCTATTATCTATGGAATCCAAGTTACTGTTGCAAAATTGTTCCTGTTTACATATTTTTTAAAGGTCCCACAATTTTTATTTAGTTTCCTTAAAATTTATTCTCAATTTATTTTCTCATTCTTTATCAATTTCCTCGTCATCATTTGTTGATTTTAAAACCCTGTCAATCCTTTGGCAACATTTAGCAATGCTATAAACCCTTTTTTAAAATCTAATCCTATCTCTAACATCTACAGTTCACCAAAGCTGTAATAGTAAAACTTCTCTTTGTCAAGGATCATCTGTCTTATTCTCAGCCAACTCACTGTTCATATTAACTTTTAAATTGATAATCTGCTTGGGGACTTGACTGTGCCATTCTCAAATTTGACTTAAAAATCTAATATATCATGAATACTATTCCCTGGGGGATCATTACTATTTTACTGTAGTAATATTAATTAGCCTCGTCCTCTTATACGATAAGATTTCAGACTGTTTGTTTTGTATATCAATGCACATTTTTCTCATCTCTCAGGTCTACAGGATTGCCCCGCCATTGATTTCTGGACATATTGTCTAGAAAACTATCCAAATGCATTTCATGACTTCATCCTTCAAGATTTTTTTTGGCAATTTGTTTTGCCAGCACAATTGCATCCTCCATAATTATTGCATTATCTTTGTTACATGATCCTCTAATTTTTCAATTTAGATTCTATGCAATACATTATAAAATACTATTATAGGGTTCTTTCAATTAATTCCACCAGTTCCTTTGTTATTTCTTAGCTCTGCCTAAACTGATTTTAAATTTAGATTTTGGGACAAGTCTTTTTTCACGTTATCACCTTTGCATCAATGTTTATAATCTATGCTGACAATATCCTTTTACATTCTGCAGCCAGGGAATTCCAGATTCCCCTTAACTTTAATTTTATCAGGCTTCCTTGGTGGTATACTTAGCCGAGTGCTTGATATCAAGGACAATTTCACCTCAGCGCTGGAACTGAGCTCTTACCCCAATCTGCCAATTGTCCAAGTGAAAAAAATGTGTGCTGATTGGATTTTTGCTTTTTGTGTATATGACATATCTCAATAATTTTCCACTTTGTTGGTTAGATACCAATATTTCAGCTCAACTGGAGTTACTTGAACAGGGAAGTGGCTAGTTCCTGAGCATAAATTTTCAGTGCCTAAGCCAATACATTATTGTGGCTCATTGCCTTTGATGCAGCCAGCCCATTTCTTGGTATGTTCTTGAGTAAATCCAATTGGCTAAATATTAGCAACAGTGATAGTTGGGAGCTCAGGAAGCATGGAGTACTTTGTGAATAGTTGGCTGTTTGAACTGAATGTTACTTGGGAATTTGGTACCAGTGGGGTTTCTTGGGTAAATATTTCTCTAGTTGTAATTTACATTAACTCAGAATTTTATAACTTCAAAAGAAACTGCAAAGAAGATAAGATTCCTAGTTTACACAGAATATCTGCCAGTTGCAACTATCTGTCAATCAACTGAAACTTGTTGCCTTAATAAGTATTAGTTGCTGCAGGAAGTTAAATTAACATCTGTAACTTCAGTGTTGAGTCATTAACTCTCTCCATAAGTAGTCAGTATTTCCCATCGTACAGAGTGACATAACACAGAGTGCTTCATGAACTGAATGCCAAGTCAGGAATTTGGTGCAAGTGAGAACTGGTTGCAGAGGGAAAGAATGAGATTTTACTAAAAATTAGTTTCAGTTTTCTACAGCAAAGAATTCAAAAATCATTGTTCTCAAAAATCGTTAGTATGGCTTTAAGCAAAACTTGCAGCAAAAAAAAAGCAATCCGCAAAACTGAATGGCTGCTGTGAAGGAAATATTACTGAACAGAAAACTTCCTCAGAGCATCCAGCAGAACACAAAACGTCCCCAAAAGCCTTTCATAGCGTATAATAAAGGAAACAAGTATTTATGAAAACAAAGAGAATATTAAATGACCAGTAGCAACTTCAGAAATCTGAATCAAGTACCCCAAAAAAAAGGATGGTTATCTGACACCAGGAGCAAACTTGATTGCTTCAGGGAAGGGAGGAAGGAATTTCACTTTTATCCAAAACATTCGGCTGAGGAACAAAGTTACGTCTTCAAACAGCAAGTGAAGAAATTTCTGATCCATTTAGTGTGTGAAAAAGTTAACTACAGCAAGGTAACTCTTCAGGTATCGACTTATAGGAAATAAAATTAAAAAACCCAAAGATCAGAAGTTCAAAGTATCAGAACTTTAACAGCGAAGTTAATAAAATCTATTATTTTGATGGTTTGAATGTCAAATTCAAAGGTGTATTTAGCAACTAAGAAGTTTTATTGACTTTATCACTAAAATACAAAACAAAAGGGATTAGAATAAAGAGCACAAATCTGATTATGTGGTTTGAATTCAGTGCAAGAACATGTCAAATGCAGAAAAATCAGCAGAAATGATATCTCAGCAGTCATCTTCCATATAATAAAATAAATCATGGCATTAAGTCACCTTTGATACAGTCAAAAACTCATTGAATCTTATTGACTGAAGCCATTTTGAGAAAGTTATACAGACATTTATGCATAAATTATACATTTAGAAATCCTTCAGCCTATTTGGAAAGGGATTATCTTCATTCATGTCTATGAAAATGCCATGTTAGTTATGGTAAATAAAACTTTACATTGGAATAAATATTACAACACTAGAAACTTGAAATAGTTTTCAGTTTTAGCATAACAACAATAATCATTACAAAGCTTCAACAAAGATTCAACATCAGATTTATAAAGCCACAAGACAACACAATGGGTTTTAGTACAAGGAAAAATAAAATCCTAACAAAAATCTTCCAATAATCAACAACTTCAACTACATATAAACAATCAAGTAACATGATAAAGTTCACCCATACCAATCTTTCCACCAGAAATGTTTAAGCTTTCCTGTCCATTTGATAAGGCGGTAACTTGCTATAGGTTGAAATCTCAATTCCTAAGATTTTGACCAGTTTCTGAATTGGACATCAACGCTGTACCCGGTGTGGCTTCCTCTACATCGGGGAAACCAAGCGGAGGCTCGGGGTCCGCTTTGCAGAACACCTACACTCAGTTCGCAATAAACAACTGCACCTCCCAGTCGCGAACCATTTCAACTCCCACTCCCATTCCTCAGACGACATGTCCATCCTGGGCCTCCTGCAGTGCCACAACGATACCACCCGAAGGTTGCAGGAACAGCAACTCATATTTCGCTTGGGAACCCTGCAGCCCAATGGTATCAATGTGGATTTCACAAGTTTCAAAATCTCCCCTCCCCCTACCGCATCCCAAAACCAGTCCAGCTCATCCCTGCCTCCCTAACCTGTTTGTCCTCCCACCTATCCCCTCCTCCCACCTCAAGCCGCACCTCCATCTCCTACCGATCAACCTCATCCCGCCCCCTTGACTTGTCCGTCCTCCCTGGACTGACCTATCCCCTTCCTAACTCCCCACCTATACTCATCTTTACTGGCCCCATTCCCGCCTCTTTGACCTGTTTGTTTCCTCTCCACCTATCCTCTCCTCTATCCATCTTCTATCTGCCTCCCACTCTCTCCCTATTTATTTCAGAACCCCCTTCCCCTCCCCCTTTTCTGATGAAGGGTCTAGGCCCGAAACGTCAGCCTCTCTGCTCCTATGATGCTGCTTGGCCTGCTGTGTTCATCCAGCCCCGCACCTTGTTGTCCCAGAACAAGTTAGCTCAGTTTTCCACTACATGGACGAACATCAGATCATGTGTTAAGGACAGGAATATGAAAAGAAATAGCTTACGGTTAACAGATTAAACTCCTAACAGCTTCTGATTAATATTTTATTTCAAGAAGAAATAGAACACTGGTAAAATCATACTGCAAAGCAGGTATAAACTCCCAGGAGAGTTTAAAGAGTGGACACACAAGTTGTAAATGAAACTATGTGAACCATGTGACTATGGAAACTTACAACAAGAACTCATTTTTTAGACAAAATTGTCATTTATCCCTGAGATAAATCAGTTACTGAACTTCTTCAATCAAAGGACCATCTAACTATACAGCAAGCAGTCCAAATAGCAATGGAGACAGAGTCCAGAAAATGGTTCAAGAAACATTACACAGTAAAAGTTCTACTTAATGCAGAAGATTCTGCAGAAAGTGTTGAACTTTTAAAGTAGGATAAGCGATCTGACGAGGGGTGACAGATCTCTCATTTGAACACTATATGGCATATGACAGCTTCAACATGAAGTCCTAAACAAATTAATGCTACAGTACCTTGTCACAGGGTCGTCCAGCCTTCCACCAGCAATATAATCCTTATAACAAAACAGTTCATGTCTTGATGATGTATTAGTCTGAAGCAGCAAATCAAATTGTTCCCATTCATCAAGTAAGCTCATACCTTGGAACAGAACCTTGAAAAAAACATCAATATTGCAAGGGAACAATCTGCATAAAAAAAAGAACAATGCATGGATGAACTATGCCATTTCTTCCTGGGGGATCTAACAATAATATTCAATGTTAAAAATAGAGCAGAAGAACAATAATCACCTCAAAATTCTAATATACTCCTGCAGTTAAGACACTCCAATTTTCTTCAGCCTGGTTAATCAAAAGTCTGATGCAACTGAAGTCAGCAGACAAAATTCAAGATCACAAAATATATCTCAAGTATTTCAATAACTGGTCATAGATTTTCCTGATCCATATATCAGAAATCAAGTCAAAGCCTTTGGAAACGTTAAGAGAAAACATACAGTACATGTTGTAAAACAAATAATCTAGCTAGTTCATTTAAGATCGTCTCTAACTGTTAATCAATATTTATTACAGGCCAAAAAGTCTTGGCAAGGTGTGCTGTGTAAGAGCCTTAAGACACTGGTTCTATCTTGTGATGATGTCACAGAGCTGCGTATCACTGAGTATAAATAGCACAGTGTGGTTGGATTTAAAACACTCTTGAATGGAAAGGATTCAAAAGAAAAGAGTGAAATTAAATGAACATGAACATATGAAGATGATTGATAGTGTTGGAATATGTGCAATTATCATTTGTAGCACAAGTTGGTGGCAATATATTAAAAGAAGTGTTATTTTAATGTCTAAGCCTAAACACTGTTCTTGACTTTATCTTCTCCTTAAGCATTCTGTCTTGAATTAAAAATCATAGTGTGGCAAGAAACCACACAATTTAAAACAAAACAACCCTTATGTTAAATAGAACTTTACAGCCAGGGCCAGGAAGGTTTGTCTGTGAATCAGATAGGTATACTGGTCTAGCATGTACTGGAAGAACCTTACCATTGACTTTGAGCAGCAGGTCTAAGTACTTCATACCTGGATGGATCAGCAAACTGAGCATAGCTGCCTTAAGTTGGTGGAAGAGAAAAACAATATGACAGTAATAAGAACTGTATATTCAGCTTGCAGTTAGTGTTCGTAGCAGCTGCAAAAGGCAGCTCCAAAGGTTATGTTACATGCAATTGCCTGAGTCAAGGATATCTCCTCATGGCTGAAGACAGACTTGAGTAGAAAGGGAAGGATCCAGCTGACTTTATTAATGTAGCAACCAACGACATAAAATCATAAGGCATAGCAGCAGAAGTAGGTCATTCAGTCCATTGAGTCTGCTCTGCCATTCAATGAGTTCATGGCTGATTTGATCATTGTCAACTCCACTTCGTGCCTTTTCCTCATGACCCTTGATTGTACTTAATGACTCAGCCTCAATAGATCTCTGTGGTAAAGAATTCCACAGACTCACTATCTACTGAGAGAAGAAATTCCTCACCACCTTCGTCCTAAATGTGTGATGCTTTATTCTGAGATTGTGCCCTCTGACCTTAGACTCTCCCCTATGGGAAACAACCTTTCCATGTCTACCCTGTCAAGTCTCCTAAGAAGCTTGTATATTTAAATAAGGTCACCTCTTTTTTTCCAGATTCCAATCCACTCAACCTTTCCTCATAAAGCAGTCTCTCCATACCTGGCATCAGCTGAGTGAACTTTCTCTGTACTGCCATCAATGCCAATATATCCTTTGATAAGGGGCCAAAAGCAGTTCACAGTATTCCAGATATGGTTTGACTGATGTCTTGCATAGAGTTAAGAGAATCTCCCTACTTTTATACTCGATCCTCTTTTAACTAAAAGCTAACATTACATTTGCGTTTCCTATTACTCATTGAAATTAGATGCTAGCTTTAGGCGATTCATGGACGAGGATTGTCAAATCCCTCTGATCCACGGCTTTCCGCATTCTTTCTCCATTTAAATAATATTCAGCCCCCAACATTGACAACTAGGAATAATGATCCACTAAGACAGTTTGAACAGTTAGAAATCAAACTAAAACACAGAGCTTCAATGGTTATAATCTCTGACTCGTTACCTTAGTCACATGCTAATTAAGCAAAGCATCAAATAGATAGAGAATTAAATATCTGGTTTAGAGAGTGATGAAATTAATAAGGGCATATGATTCATGGGACACCGATACCAGCACATGGAAAAGAGAGAGCTTTCAGACAGACTGGGATCAATGTCCTGGTAAAACTGTAGATTGGGCTTTGAACTATGGAAGTGGGGAGGGTCAATTGAAGGAAAAGCTCTGGTTACAGAGCAATGTAGTGATTTGGATAAAGGAATGGAACTTGGGGGATGGGAACAGATACAGCATTTAATCAACAGAGTGTATCAGCTAATACAGTCCATGGAAATATTAGTAGGAAAAATAAATAAAGGGTTTTTTGGTCTGAATGTAGAAAACATTTGTAACAAGATTGAAGAACTGGTGGCACAAATATAGAATATTTATTAATATTTAATTGCCATTGCAGAGATATGGTTACAAAGTGACCAAAGCTTGGAAATAAATATTCCTTGGTACTCAAATATTTTGAAATGACATACGGAATGGTAAAGGAGGAGGAGCATCCCTGATAGTAAAGGACTATTTAAGGACAGTAGTGAAAAATAATCTTCAATCTGGGAGTTGAATCAAAGGGGTAGAAATTTAGGAAAAGTAAAGTGGGCATACTTTATAGATTCTCTAACTGTCATTATGTTGATGGAGTATTATGCTCCCACAGGCCAAAGATGTGCAGGTTAGCTCCATTGGCCATGCTAAGTTGCGCTGAAATGTCCAGGGATGAGCAGGCTAGGTGGATTAGCCATGGTTAATGCAGGGTTATGGGGATAGGGTGTGGCACTGCGTTTGGGGGAGTGCTTTTAGGAAGGTTGGTAGAAACTCAATGGGCTGAATGGCCACTTTCTGCACTGTAGGGATTCTAAGACTCAACTTGGAAAGAAGGTATTTTATTTCCAGCATTATGAAATGAGAGATGGTCAAATAGTAGTCTCATCTTGAAAAACTCACTAGCATAAAGCGATCATGATGCAAATAATTCTCTATTAAAGCTGATAGTACTACAAGTCACTCTCAAATAAAAATCTTAAATAAAGTCAAAGTATATTTTATAGGAATGGAGACCAGTGGGGTTTGAGGGTGGGTACGTTCTGAGTAAGACTGATTATGTAGACAAAAAATAAATTTCAAAAGATAAATAAGCAGTTCGAAACATTTAAATAAACAACTTCAAAAACACATTCCATTGAAGAACAAAAAAACCTACAAGAAAGAAACATCCAGGGCTTCTCAAGGAAATTAAGGATAATTTTGGTTTAGAGAAAGTATGACAACACACCAAAAAATAACAGTAGGCCTGAGAATTGGGCACATTTTAGAAATTAGCAAAATTTGTAACAGAAAGGAAGAAAATACAATACCGTTTGAGTGTAATCTAGCCAGGAATATAAAAACAAACCCATTTGTCTATGAGATTTCATAGACTTTCAAGACATATTGTGCCAAATGATTTATTTGGCTCATCATTCAATGGGAAGAAACATTTGGTTTTAGTAAGGTGATCTCAAAAGTAGAAAGACAGCAATATTTAGTCAGACAATTTTTGTTTTTCAAGCCTGGTGATTCTTGTATTGAGTATTTCTGACTGCTCAGCTCCCAGTGACACCCCTGATGGACATTTCCCTTGTATATCCCAGAATGATTTACTGGCAATCAACAGTAGCTATGCTTTCAGGTTCATTTTTGAGCTGGTCTGAAGCAATTTTAACCTGGGAAATCTTGCACGAGCTTGGAAAATTTGAGTTAAACGTAGGCATTGTGAAATTTTTATTGTGGTAACATTATCAAATCTTACTACCATTCTGCAGGCAAATGTGGAGGGAGTGCAATTTCATATCAAAAAAATCAATTAAACTGGAGGCTTTCGTGTCTGAAAAGGTAGATGAAAGCCAATTCTTCATTGACACTGGGGATGGAATGAATCTGTTCCATGATAAAGGAAACAATTGAACCCATTGCAAATTGACCCAATTTGATAACTTAACTGTCATGCAATCTTGACCAAATCTATTCTTGGCTTTTCCAATATATTAGCAGGAAACTGAAAACTGACAGATGACTGTACTGATAAAAATGTTGAGGCTGTTCCTATTGTTTGCAAAGGAAGACTCTACCTTACTTAATCATTTATACATTTAACTGGTTTACTCACAAACATGTTCTTCTGCCAGCTGCTTGGAATTGGATGCAGATGCGCAAGGGAAAAATTTCAGCTTACAACATTGCAACTTTCTTTCTCCACAGGAGTGGCGGCATTGTGTCTTCCTGTTGCTGGTCTGGTGACTTCATTGCCAGGTTCCTGACGATAACTGGATCCAGATGGGACCTACTATTCAAAATATTTGATTGCAAAATACTGTCCCCATAATAGGCCTATATTTTTCAAACCAGTTTCTACATAATGCTTTTCATCTGGGACTGTTGTAGACTGGAAATGCCTTCCCACAGGCTATTTTAAAATTCAGTAGTTTAGAATAAATTATACAGTGAGTTAAAAGCACAATGAAAACAGATCATGGTCCTACTTAATACTTTAATGATACAAGCAACAGCACTTCTGTACATTACTATGTCCACATCTGTCAGGGTTTATATGGTGCATCATCCATACTTCAGTTGCATTGATGTCCTGTCCACTAAAACAGTACACTGCACATTTACTCCCCGAATCCTATGCCCATCTGATAATATAAGTTGATTAGAAACCGCTTTTCTTTTAAATACCATAAATATTTAAGACTAAATAAAAGACATGAACTGGAAACCTGGGCACAATTAAGCCATCAGGAACTGAGGAAAATAAAAACAAATGTTCACGTGGAGAAGAAAGTACATTAGTGCAAGGTGGATTTCTACACAATTCGTTGCTTAGAAGATTTGAGTAAGGTTATTATTTGTGAACCATTTTACAGATGTTCATCAGAAGAAGGGTCACTGGACCCAGAATGCTAACTCTGCTTTCTCTCCACAGATGCGCCTGGCCTGCTGAGTTTCTCCAGCAATGTCTGTTCATATTTCTGATTTCCAGTATCCACATACTTTTGGATTTTCTTTCTCAAACTAAGGACCTTGTGCCACTGTTGCAGTGTCCCTATCTCTGGGCAAGAAGGTCCTGGTTTAACTCCCACCGGATCTAGAGCTGCATTCCAAATAGGTTGAACAACATGTGACTGATTTGGAGCAATAACTATTTTCACTGTACACCATACAAGAAGGAGAGAGGTTTCTGGGACAGTCATACCAGACGGTGGTCACTCCACATCATGATAGACAGGCAAGGAAGGGCGCGGTTGTGACAGGTGAATAGGTGACTATCTGCAGAAATGAAAGGAGGCAACAGGTCCACGAAACCCAGAACTCCTTACAGTTGTGTAACAGGGATGAAATTTTAGAAGTCTAATTAGTGAGCAACACCACTGAGTCCGAGGTTGATGACTTGAGAGGAAACTGCAGTACCATGGTACATGAGACTGTTTTTGGAAAAGAGAGTGAGGCTGGTAGGCAGGTTATAAAGATGGTATTAGGAGGTGACTCAATAATTTGAGGGATAGATAGTCTAGCTTGCATTAGAGGTCACAAGTTCCATATAATCTGGTGCCTCCCAGGTGTAAGAGTTTGGACATAACAGAATGGCTGGATAAACCTCTGGAAATGGAGGATGAACAACCGGTAGTTGTGGTCCCTGTGGAACTGCTAACAGGATTTAGAGGATTTGCAGTATCAGTTTAAAGAATTGGGGAGTAGTTTAAAACACAGGACCTCCAGGGTAGTGATGTCCGAAATGCTACCTGTGCTGTAAGCTTCACAATATAATAATAGAAATCCTACAGTGTGGAAAGAGGCCATTCAGCCTATCAAGGCCACACTGACACTCCTAAAAGCAATCCACTGAGACCCAGACCCCCCACTCTATCCCTGCAATTACAATGGCTAATCCACCCAATTCTTGGACACTATCGGCCAACTTAGAATGGCCAATCCACCTAACCTGTACATCGTTGGACTATGGGAGGAAACCAACGCAGACACAGGGACAATGTGCAAACTCTGTACAGTCACCCAAGGCTGGAATTGAACTAAATTCCCTGGTGCTGTGAGTCAGCAGTACTAACCACTGAGCCACCGTGCCACCCGAATTTAGGGAAAGGTAGATCAGGGAGGTAAATGTATGGCTTGAGGGATGGTATGGAAGGGAGAAAGTTGTTCAGAGAGATGGGCGTCACTTGAGCAGAAATGGAACTAACCTCCTGGCTGAGAGAGTAAATAGTGTGGTGAGGGTGGATTTGAACTTGTAAGAGGGAACTGACTAACAGGCCTAGTTTTGGAAATACCACAGAAGGTAGAAGAGAGAAGATGGGGAATGGGGAAAAAGAAGTGAAAGAAGGCTTGAGTGTTGATAGTGAGCAAGGAAATAGTTCCCTTTCAATGGGCAAGACAGAAATAAGGAGAGAGTTAAATGTTATACATATAACTGCACGGAGTATCATGAAGAAAATTGGGGAATTGGAAACAGAAATTTATCTGTGCTTCTATGCCATAGTAACATTGAAAGAAATGTGGCTCAAACCAGAATAGGAATGGATACATAACAACCCAGGTTATGAGGCTTTTAGTAAAACAGGATGGATAAAAAGGGAGAAGGTATATCAGTCTTGGTCAAAGATAACATGTTTTCCCTTGAATGAGATGCAGTTTCTGAATTAGAATCTATATGGTTGGAGGTGAGAAACAAGATGGGAGCAATGATCTTGTTGTGTGTTTATTATCGATTCCCACATAGACGGGAGGGAGTAGAAGAGGGTATTTTTAGACTGCAATGTGTGCAGGAGAACATTCTGGAACTGTATATTTCCAGCACTACCAGGGAAGGAGCTGTGTTGGATCTGGACCTCGGAAATGAGTCAGGTCAAGTGAAGAACATGAAAGTGGGGAACATTTGAGAAATAGCGATCATAAGTTTCAATATTAAGTTGGAAAAGGATAAAAATCAATCAATGATTAAAATCCAAATCAGGAGAAAGGCATATTTTAAGTCTAAGAGTTGGACTGGAGCCGGTTGATTGGAAACACATTTTGGTGGATAAAATAGTAAATGAAAAATGGGAGAATTTTAAAAGAACCGAATAGGGTGCAAGCTAGGTATGTTCAATAACTACAGGGTATCCAAATCTAGAGTACATTGGATGACTAAGGATGTTGATGAGAAAATAAGGAAAATGAGGCATATGATGCATTCTGGAATAATAATAGCAATAGAAATCAAGAAGAATATCTCAAATGCAGGAGAGAGGCAAGGGGTAGAGTAAGGAAGACTTAGAACAAGAATGAAGAAAATATGGCAGAAAAAGCAAGGGTCCCAACACTAATTCCTGAGAATACGAATTTCACCTCTTCTCCAATCTCTGAAATGGCCATTTATATCTACCCGCTGTTTCCTACCTATTAACCAACTTCTAAATCATGTTGCCAAGGACCCATCAATCCCAAACATTTTAATGTGCTAAAACAAATAATAAAATTTTATTCAAACATATTAATGGTAAAAGATTAGTGAAGGACAGAGTTGTTCCCACAAGGCAAAAACCAGGGCAAACTGATTACTGAAGCAAAGGTGATGGCAGAGTTACTAAATGAGTACTTTGTGTCTGACTTTACCAAATTAGAAAAATGTGCGAAGTAATCGGCTAGAGGCTGGCATCCAGTTACCAAGTCATCATTTATTTACATGTGCACAGTACAAGAGCTATGACTAGCCAGCTCAAAGCCAGTCCCTAGAATGAGGGCACATTCTGAATCTCTTGTTTATATCTGTCAGCCATGACTTCCTGATTGGCTAGGGTTAACTACCCCAGTCAAGAATCTCATGGTCAATGAAATCCACCTGCCCCTGGTTCCAATCGCTACAATGGGACAATGGCCTAGTTGAAAATGTGGCTTTTGTGCAACCGAGCACTGTAGTGATAGATGATGAAGAGGTGCCAAAAAGGTTGGCAGCACACTAGTTATCCTAGATTGTTGGTGCCTCTCTGAACACTGCATTAGTCCAGGGGTGCTGGTGGATTGCAGTTATGACACTGGCATTTAAGAAAGCAGCAAAAGGTAACACAGGAAACAAAAGACATGTCAGGTTGACATCAATAGTGGGAAAACTGGTGGAAGCCGTAAAGCAGAATAAGGTAAATATACATTTAGAGAAAAATAAGTTAATACTTGACAGTCAAAATGGCTCTGTCAAGGACGGTCATATCTAACAAATTTGTTTGAATTCTCTAACGAGGTGACACTGACGGTGGTTGAGGGTTACGTTGTGGATGTTGCATATTTGGACTTTCAGAAAGCATTTGATATGGCAGCACATGGCAAATTGGTCAGCAAATTAGAAATGTTTGGGGTTGATGGGTCCTTGGCTACACGGATTAGAAGTTGGTTAAAAGATTGGAAACAGAAGGTATAAATGGGCATTTCTCAAAGTGGAGGAGAGGTGAAAGTGGTGTTCCCAGGGATCGGTGTTGGAAACCTTTGCTTTTTCTGATTTATATAAATGATTTGGAGACGGGATTGGGGACAAAATCTCTAAATTTACAACTGATATGAAGTTAGGGAGAATAATAAATTTTGAGGATGATGCTGAACAACTTCAGTGAGACATTGACAAGTTGATCAATGGGCAGGCTCCTGGCAGATTAATTTCAATGCAGAGAAATGTGAGGAAATGCATTTTGGTGGAAGAAACATGAAGGGACAATACAGGCTCAATAGTACCATTTTGAGGGAAGTACAGGAGCAGAGAGACCTTGGAGTTCAGGTGCATGATTTGCTGAAGGTGGCCAGGCAAGTTGAAATAGATGTTAAGAAGGCTTATAGGGTCCATGGGTTTATAGATAGAAGCATTAAGTAGAAATGCAAGGAAGTGATGCTACATCTCTACAAATTTTTGGTCATAACACATTTGGACTATTATGTTCAGTTCTGGGCATCTCACTTAAGGAAGGATGTTAAAGCCCTAGAGAGAGTGCTAATGAGATTTACTAGAGTGATACCAGGAATGAGGGATTTTAGATACAAGGAACAAATAGAGAAATTGGGCTTATTCTTCTTGGAGCAGAGAAGATTAAGAAGTGACCTCACTGAGGTGTTCAAAACTATAAATGATTTTACCAGGGTAAGGAAGGGTATTCTATTTCGACTAGCTGGCATGTCAGTAACTAGGTGTCACAATTTCAAGATTGTCAGCAAGAGAGCCAGGAGTGAGATGAAAAGAAACTTCTTTACTCACAGATTTGTTGAAGTTTGGAATGCGCTGCCCACAAGAGTGGAAGATGGATTTCATACGAGATTGCAAAAGAGAGCTGGATATATACTTGAAAATGATTAATTTAGAGGGCTTTGGAGATCAGCTGGAGAATAGGGCGAGCTGGGTAGCTCTTTGGGAAGAGAGTACATTCTTGATGGGTTGAATGGACTCCTTCTGCACTGTAAAATTCCGTGATTCTATGATTTAAACAAAAGACGGATCTGAAACTGAAGGGAGAGAAGTTGAACTGTGTATTTTATGTGATTGTAACATGAACAAACAAGTCCAATTCTGAGATCTGGTGTCCTGCATACTAAGAATGCCTGAGTTATAACTAATTGAAAATTGAGTTGGATGTTTTCAGACTGCCCTAGCATTCAAAAATAAAACAGACATTAAGGCCTTTACATATGGTTTAGGACCTTTTGGGAAATTGATATTCCCAGTAGTGGGTCAGATGCCGGGACTGTTTTTCTCAGTTTCACCTGACCTGAATGTGATCTGGGAATTAGCCATCACCAGAAATGTGAGTTTCAGCAGTCAAACAAATTCAAGTGGAGGAAAAAATAGGAATGTTCCTTCTAATTCCATACCTAATGGCTGAAATTTGCCCTTAGGCTATTATCCTTCACCACCCCCATCACGAGTACCTACCTCCAAAAGGTAAGCGCTTATAGAGTCATGATCAGTATCTGACCAACCAATCAGATAATTTAGATGAGGGACAATTTTATGCCTTTTGTTTTAGGCCTAGGGGTATGAGCAATGATTTGATTTATGTTTATTTTTTCCTAATTACTATTTGCATACTTCTAAAATTGTAACACCTACTTTTCCATGTCAAAACGCCCAGGCTTACAACTTTGACAGAGGTTACGTACATAGTATGAGTTGAATCCATGGAAGGAATTGAAAACAAAGATCAGGATTTTAAAATTGACACCTTATCTGAGTCGGAACCAATAGAAGTCAGAAAGATCAAGAATGTTTGGACAAATGATGTATCAGTATGAATTTGTTCAGATAAGCTCAGGCTAGATTTCATAAGCATTATTTATTCACACAATACAAATGATGATCTTGCAGTTGGCATCTCTGTTTAAGCTGCTCTTGTTCCAATCTTTCAGCAGAGTCCAATCTGCCAACCATCTGCCCAAATGTTGATTTTGCCAAACCATCAAAGTTTCTGAGCTGCTTCCTCTGATAGCACTCCAATTCCTGTTGTTATTGTGTTAGGTTTCTGAATGCTACAGTCACAAGACTAATCTGTGAGGGCAACTGATTCAGTGTTCCCCTGTTACTTTGACATAACCCCTCAAACACAAACCTGAAGTATTCTACCTTGCTGCTCGTTTCTTATTCTTTCCATAGCTTAAACTTCTCATCAGCTTTGAGCTTGAAAACAGCAGGGTTGTTGATCTGCTGATATTTACATCCTCAAAAACAACAATCCAAAATGAATATCTGGTAAGTCACCTCATTGTTATCAGTTGATTCGTATTGGATACAATAACATTGTATTGTAAAAGTGAATGCAAAAGGACTGCATTTATTGTAAAATGCTTTGTGAGGGCCTGAAGGGATACATTTAAACTCTACTACATTCCATTGAAGAGATCACGTTTCTGGTGATCACCATATTTGATGTTTTACATACTGAACATATGAAATCGGTATAGCTGCATAAATAGATGCAAAATCCATGCTGCAACTGGAATGCACGCCTGATTGCATTAACATGAGGCTTGCCAGAAATTGATCCTCAGGTTGCATCAAATTAGTGCACAGTAGATAACAAAGAACAAAAGAACAAAGAAAATTACAACACAGGAACAGGCTCTTCCACCCACCAAGCCTGCACTGACATGCTGCCTGTCACAACTAAAACAACCTACCCTTCCGGGGATCATATCCCTCTATTCCCATCCTATTCATGCATTTGTCAAGACACCCTTTAAAAGTTGCTATAGGATCTGCTTCTGCTACCTTCCCCGGTAGCGAGTTCCAGGCACCCACCACCCTCTGTGTAAAAAACTTTCCTCGTACATCACCTTTAAAGCTTGCCCCAAAGATCTAGGTCTTAGGTAGCTTCCCAGATATAGCTCTTTCAACTGGGTGTCTTAAATATTTTTGCTGAATTGTAGATTCTGCTGTATTCTGCTGTGTGTGTGTGTGTGTGTGTGTGTGTGTGTGCCTGTGTCCTCCTTCTAATGATGACCTGTTCTATAGATAGGAGTCAAAACCAGCAGTGTTTAATTCTAATAATGGTGGAACACAACTTAACAATTGACAGGCAATCTTAGCATTTCAGATTTCAGTCAGGTTAAGATTTTGAATGTGGAATGCACTCAAAAAGAGCCATAAACAATCCCACCATTTTATTGCACCCTCATTCCCACTCCGAGCTCATTGCTACCAAAGTTAAAATTTTACATCATATCTAAAATCAGGTCCATTTAATGTTTTTTATACCTATCAGAAATTTTCTCATATGGGGAATTCAGTGCAGTTCGAGTTCATAACTGGTTCAATGAACTTGTAATGTTTTTCAGGTTAACTTACTGTTATCAGTATTGTCTGCTGACAAGACAGCTTCCAAAGAAATAGTTTTATTTATTCTTGTTTAATTTGTTTCTCTTGCATAAGATTTGAAAGATTACATCTGAACAAAATTTGAACCAGGTGTTTAGTCAATCCCAATCCTGAAATACACTGTAATAATGAATTGCTTGGGTAGAGATGAATTACTATAATTTAGCACATAATATATTCTATGTTATATTATACGTTATTCATTAGTTATATTGTACAGCATTTACAGTCTGAGAATACCTACATCACAGGATCCAGAGACAGTGAGGTTATGTCAGGCTTTGTACTGTATTCATGAAAGAACAGAGAAAGTATGTTTCACCTGAAAGATCCGCAACCTGTTACACTGCAAGATGTAGCAGATATACTTTAGGCCTAAAAAGGAAATATAAAACAATTGCATTATCAACAAAAATAAAATGATGGAACTCATTCAAATGCTTATTCATTTGCATCACCATTATCAGAAGAATCGTGGATAATAACAGTGATTTACCAGTCTATGTACAGTGAAGAACAAAGGAGACACTCTCCTCCATTTATTCTCATCACTGTACATAGGAAACATAGAAAAAGAAAGCTGCCTGGGCGTGCAGTGAAGGCAGTTCAATGGAAGTATTGAAGAATGTGCAGGGTTATGGGGCAAAGTTAGTATGGTGGCTCGGTTTTTAGCATTGTTGCCGCAGAGCACCAGGGACCTGGGTTCAGTTCTACTCTTGGGCAATTGTCTGTGTGGAGTTTACACATTCTCTCTGTGGGTTTCCTCTGGGTGCTCCAGTTTCCTCCCACAGTCCAAAGATGCGCAGGCTCGGTGGTTTAGACATGCTGAATTGCCCATAGTGTCCAGGGATGGATAGGTTATGTGGATTACCCACAGTAAATGCAGGATTATAAAGTTAAGGGGGGGATGGATCTAGGTGGGATGCTCTTTGGTGGGTCAGTGCAGACCTGATGGACTGAATGGCCTGCTTCTGCATTGTGGGGATTCTATGTTAGTATTTCTACGACACTAAGTCATAATACTCATTGGAAAAGCCAGGCTTGATGGATTGAATGCCTCTTTCTGCACCATCATAATATGATTCTGTGGGTCTGTGAATGCAGAGTCAAACCCAGCATCTTGGCTAATATGTAAACATTCCAAACATCACAAAGCGTATTACCTGTTCGTTTATTGCATTGTTAAACCCATTCATGATGTTTTAAGACAAAATTGGCAGAATACAGATGAGAATAAACAGAAGAAAAATACAGGCACAGAAAGAAGCCCCTTGCCCCATCATGTCTGTTCCTGCTGAACAACAACTAATCCAGCTAATTCCAATTCACAGATTTTGGGACAAAGTGACTTGTCACTTGGACAAGTCTGGACTAATTAAGAAAAGCCAGCATGGATTTTGTTTAAAGAAAAATCGTGGTTAGCTAACTTGCTGGAACTTTTGGATGAGTTAACAAGAAGGTTGATGAGAAGAAAGATTTTAAGGGAGGGATAAACCAATCATGGCTAACCGAGGAAGTTATGGAGAGTATTAATTTGAAAGAAAAAGCACACAAAGAGGCCAAAATCAATGTTAGCCCTAAAGACTGGGATAAATTCAGATTCTAGCAAAGGAGGACTAATTAGATAATAAAGATGGAGAAATTAAACTACAAGGGCAAACTACTGAGAAATATAAACTGATGATAATAGCTTCTCTAAATATATAAAAAGGAATAGAGAGTTCAAAGTGAACATGGGTCCCTTAGAAAATGAATCAGGGAAGACAGTTTTGGGGAACAAGGAAATGGCAGAGGAATTAAACGCATATTTTACATCAGCCTTTATGGTGAAAGATACTTCAAATGTTCCATTAGTAGTAAAGACTATGGAGGAGGAATTAAATACCATCAGTATCACTAAAGAAGTAGTAACAGACAAACTAATGGGACTAAAAGCAAATAGGTCCCCTAGCTCTGATGGCTTGTAATGTATGATCCTATTAGAGGTTGCTACAGAGATACTGGATGCATTGTTGTAATTTTTTTTTAAAATCCAGGTATTCTGGAGAAGTATCAGAGGATTGGAAAACTGCTAATGTGACACCCCTATTTAAAAAAGGAGGGAGGCAAGAAGTTAATAACAATGGGCCAATTAGCCAAAGATGTATTACTAGAAAAGGGTTGGAATCAATTATTAAGGAAGAAATAGCAGAAAATTTAAACAGTCATAATATAATCAAGCAAAATCAGCATGGCTTCATGAAAAGGAAATCATGCCTGATTAATTATTTAGTGTCTTTTTAGAAAGTCTCAACCAGAGTGCATAGAGGGGAATGAATAGATGTGAAGTATTTGACTTCCAGAAGGTATTAGACAAGGTACCTCACAAAAGGTTAGGTTATAAGATAAGAGTCTATGGTTGTTAGACATAGCATATTGGCATGGATACAGAATTGGCCAATGGGCAGCAAACAATGACTGGACACAAGGGATTCTTTTTCAGGTTGGCAACTCGTAATTCGTGGAGATCCACAGGGATCAGTGCTGAGACTGCAACTATTTGCAATACTTATTGATGACTTTGGGGAAGGAAGTGAATGTACTGTTGCCAAATTTGCAGATGACACTAAAATAGATGGAAAGGCAGTTATGAGAGGGATACAAACAGTTTACAGACAGATATTGATCAGTTCAGTAATTGAGCGAAAAGTTGGCAAATGGAGCATAATGTGTGAAAATGTGATGTTGTTCATTTTGGAAGAGAGAACAAAGGAGCAGAATATTATTTAAATGGATAAAAATTGCTGAAAGCTGCAACTTGGGGCTACTTGTGCATGAAATACTCAAAGCCAGCACGCAGGTGCACTGGATAATGAGGAAGGTTAATGGAATATCTGTCCTTATTTCAAAGAGGTTGAAGCATAAGAAAGGCAAAGTCTTATTGCAATTGTCCAAGGCATTGATAAGAGCACATCTGGTGTATTGTGACTGGTTTTGGTTCACTTACTGAAGGACAGGTATCATTTCATTGAGGCAGTTCAGAGAAGGTTCACTGGGATGATCCTTAGTATGGAGGATTGTCTTATCAGCAAAGGCTAAACAGGTTGGGACTCTGCTAACTGGAGTTCGGAAGAATGAAAGGTGATCTCATTGATGAGGGTTCCTAAGGGGCTTGACAGGGTAAATGCTAAGAGGATGTTTCCTCTCATAGAAGGGTATAGGACCAGAGGGCGTAGTTTCAGAATAAAGAGCTGTCATTTTAAGACTGAAATGAGGAGGAATTTCTTCTCTAGGAGGGTTGTGAGCTTTTGAAACTCTTTTGAAACTCTTGAAATCCAGATACGATCTCCGCAAGACCATTAGAGATGCCAAGAGACAATATGGAATTAGATTAGAGACCCAAACTAACCACACATATACCTGCTTTCTGTGGCAAGGCCTACACGACATAATGGGCTACAAAATGAAGCCCCTCCCTGATGTGGTCAGTGCATTTTATACTCAGTTCAAGTAGAAGGTCAGTGAAAATGTGTCACCTGCCCCAGATGGACATGTTCCCTCAGTCACTGCTGCAGACATCAGAGTGGCCTTCTTGAGAGTGAACCCACAGAGAACAACAGGCCCAGATGGAGTCTCCAGCCATGCACTCAGATCCTGTGAGGACCAGTTGGTGGGAGTATTCACTGACGTCTTTAACCTGTCCTTGCAATAACCCGAAGTCCCCACCTGCTTCAAGAAGACAACCGTCATCTTGGGACAAAGAAATCACATGCAACATGCCTCAAAGACTGCCGCCCAGTGGCGCTGACCTCCATAATCATGAAATGCTTCAAGAGATTAGTCATAGCTCACATCAACTCCAGCCTCCCAGCCGGTCTCAATCCCTTGAAATTTGCCTACTGGAAAAATAGGTCGACAATGGATGCCATTCCCCGGCCTTGCACTCAACCCTGGAATGTCTGGATAATAAGGACACCTATATCAGGTTTCGACTTACTGATTACAACTCTGCTTTCAACCCTACAATCCCAGCCAAACTAATCTCCAAATTCTGAGACCTAGACATCTGCTCAGCACTCTGCAACTGGATCCTCGACTTCCCGAACCACAGACAGCAATCAGTGAAGTTTGTAAAAGCACCCCCTCCATGACAATTCTCCACACTGGGACCCACAAGAATGCACACTCAGCCTCTTACTGTACTGTTTGTACACTCATGGCTGTGTGGCCAAATTTTGTCTGAACTCGATCTACAAGTTCGCTGATGAGACCACCGTTGTAGACCGGATACCAGACAATGAAAAGACAGAATACAGGAATGGGATAGAATGCATGATGATGTGGTGAAAATGTAAAAATATTTCCCTGAATGTAAGTAAAACTAAAGAGCTGATCATCAACTTCAGATGCAAGGAGTTGGGCACACCCCTGCCTGCATCAATGGTACTGAGGTGGAGCTGGTTTAGAGCATCAAGTTCCCAGGAGTAATGATCACCATCAATCTGTCCTGGACCACCCAAGTAAATGTGACAGTCAAGGAGGCATAACAACGCCTCTTCTTCCATAGGAGGCTAAGATTATAAAGCAGAAGTTGACTCACTTCTCTGAGAACTAAAACTGAAACACCCAAAGGGGAGCACCTTGCCCTATAATCTGTTAAAAAGGAGTGTGAAAAGTGGTGTAAGCTACCTTTCAGCAATTTCTAGTGGCAGAATAAAATAAATACCTGTCACGCACTTTAAAATCAACAAGTAACAATTTATTTATCTAACTCTAACAGTGAACAAAATAACTAAACTATTAACACACAAAATAAACCTCTTCTAACTACTGACTATTCCCATATAAAACAAGATTCTAATGGTATACTGTTCTAATAAATACAAGTCCCACTTCTATAAAATAAAATAAAATAAAGAATTTAATCTCTTGAAATTACAGCCAGGTTATACGTCTTCCAGAATGTTCTGTGCCTTCTCCATTGAATGTTCTGTCAAGAACACCTTCTCTGTTGATTCTTCTGTCAGGAATATTAATTAGTGTGCTATTGGTACCTTTAATATTTAGGTGATGTTTTCTAAGACTTAGAAGAGAGTGTGAGAGGCAATGATTCTCCCTTGAGAACTGAGAGCTGTTAACTCTGGTAAATAGCAGTTAGGTCTCCTGTTTTTGTCCAACTGCCCTCTCCTTTTATACCCTTGATAACATATCAATTTCTTACAGTTGGATTGGTCTTACATTGTCAAAACCATCAGATTTAATTTAATTGGTTTTTGGAATCTAAGTACCTGGTTCAAATTGATTGGCTAAATTCAAAAAATGTGTTGTTTTAGTAACAGAATGAAACTGCTGCTTGGCCTTGTAACTGCATGGCATTTTGATACAAGTGTCTCAATTTGAGTGCTCCCTGTACTTGCAAACTTTCAGCTGCTCACAGGCATCCCTTTTAAATCTCTAAGTTTAAAAATCACATCATCTCTTAAGGGACAATGCACTACTTCCCCCCCTTAACATTTTACAAACACCAAATTCTAACTTCCTGCCTCTCAATCCACAAGTACTCTACCCAACTCTAACTTCTTAAGAAAAAAATTAACCATCATTATGAAAAGATGGCTTTTTTTCTTTTAAAAACTTAAATCCATTATATTACTAATCCATAGCTCATTACTCTAGAGTTACACATTTTATACCAACTCTATACAACAAGGGCACTACCATTTCTATCTTATATAAAGATTTTTCTTTCAAACTCAAGATAATGTTTTCATGATCCGCAACATGTGCAATCTGTAAATTAAATATATGTAACATGATTTGGTGTTCTTGTCCTTAAATCTTTCCAGATTTGCCAAAGGATTGTGATCGGTATAGACAATTGCCTCTGGTGCATTGTTTGCAATGTAAACATTAAAATGTTGTAAGGCCATTGCCAAACTCAATAACTCTTTTTCAATGGTTAATAACACAGCTCCAACACCTACATTGCTTGCATCAATAGCAACTTTGATGGGTTTCACAAAATGGGTGCATGGCTAAAATGGATGCAGTGGTTAACACTGCTTTTAAATTCGCAAATGCCTTCTGCTATTTTTCTATCTACCACAAGTTCATGTTCTTTTTAACAAATCTGTCAACGGGACCACCACACTTCTAAAGTTTGGTACAAATTTCCTGTAGAACCTGCTCAATCCTAAAAGTCATAGCATTTCCTTCTTTGAGGATGGTCTTGAAATTCTTCGATGGCCTTTGTCTTCATGTTCTTCGGTACCATCCTTCCATGTCTTATGTTGTGCCTTGAGGACATCACTTCTGCCTTCGTGAATTCTGTTTTTGCCAATTTTATGACCAACTTTGCCTTCCGTAGTCTCTCAAAGAACTCTGCCAATATGCTCCATGTGATCTTTCCACGAATGGCTAAACATCATTAAGTCATCAATGTAGACAGCACAGTTAGTTAATCCTGCAATAACTTTGTTCACAAGTTTTTGAAAAGTGGCTTGTACATTCTTCATTTCAAAGGGCATGATTTTAAATTGATATAGCCCATTTGGGGTTACAAAAGCAGAAACTTCCTTCATTCTCTCCAAAAAAGGTACTTGCAAAATAAGTCCAACTTTGTGATGTAAGTGGCTTGTCCTACTTTTGAATACAGTTCTCCAGCCTTGGAATTGGCAATGAGTCAGATTTGGTCACAGCGTTGACCTTCCGATAACCTATGAAGAATCATCGAATACCATCAGGTTTAGGAACCAACATGATCGGCAAACTCCGTTTGCTTTGACTTGCCTCTGTGATGTCTTCTTGGAGCATCGCTTGCTCTTCCTTCTGAATCTGCCCTGCTTTGAGAGGATTAAGCCTTTTCGGGTGCTGTTTTATCAGAACAATATGCCCTATGTCAACCTCTGAACTATGGCATTAGTCTTCCCCATTCTAGTTCTACCTTGGCCCTCATAACACTGTAACAAGTCTTTCGATTCAGTTCTCTGTTCCTGGACATATAACTCACTACACTATCCCATTCCTTAAGGTCTTCCTCATTATTCA
Source organism: Rhincodon typus (assembly GCF_021869965.1). Taxonomy (NCBI): domain Eukaryota; kingdom Metazoa; phylum Chordata; class Chondrichthyes; order Orectolobiformes; family Rhincodontidae; genus Rhincodon; species Rhincodon typus. The sequence continues at coordinate 148,744,747 of NC_063332.1, read as the reverse complement.
ATTTATTCTGAGGCACCTTCAAAATCTGAATCATCTGGATTTGATTCCTTTCTCTGAGTGGCAGTAACCAATATCTGTTTCTCTGGTTCCCTTTCCCTGTCATAGTAATGTTTCAGTAAGGTAACATGACGTCCCTGATAACTTTTTTCTTTCTGGCACCTTTACCAGATAATTCACCTGATGTAACTTTCTCTCAATCTCATAGGGACCACGAAAGCTTGCTTTGAAGGGATTCCCTACCACTGGTAACAGTACAATACTTTATCCCCACAGGCAAACATACAAATTTTAGATTTCTTATCTACTTCCTGCATCATTCCGTGCTGTGCCGCCTTTAAATGTTATCCAGCTAATTCACCTACTCTGTTTAATCTTTCTCTCACCTCAGATACATAATCCAACTGCGAGATCCCTGTCTTCGGACCTATCAATTTTTCCTTAATTAGTTTTAAAGGCTCCTTTACTTTGTGTCTGAATATTAATTCAAGTGGAGTAAACTGAGTAAATTCATTTGGAGCATCTCTAATAGCAAATAATATAAATGGGATATCTTTATACCAATCATTTGTGTAATCCTGGCAATAATCCCTCAGCATTGTCTTTAGAGTCTGATGCCACCTTTCCAATGCTCCCTGGGATTCAGGATGGTATGCACTTGATTTGAAGTGTTTGATGCCTAAACAATCCATGATATCATTAAATAATTTGGCAGTAAAATTTGATCCTTGGTCTGTCTAAATCTCCCTGGGTAGTCCATAACGGGTAAAAAAGGCAAGCAACTCCTCCACAACCTTTTTTGCTTTGACATTCCATAACAGAATTGCATCCGGAAACCTGGTAGACACATCCATATGATTAGCAAATACTGGTTTCTACTTTTGGTCTTAGGGAGGAGACCTACACAATCAATCATAAACTGTGTAAAAGGTTCTTCAAATGTGAGAATTGGCATCAAAGGCACTGGTTTTACTACTGCCTGTGGCTTTCCTACCATCTGACACTTATGATAGGTACAGCAAAATTCAACCACATCATTATGTAATCCAGGCCAATAGAAATGCTTCTGTATCTTAGCCTGAGTCTTCCTCTCTCTGAGATGACCTCCTACAGGTAATTCATGTGCTATCCACAATACTTCCTGTCTGTTTTCTACACAATCTGATGAACTTCCGCCCATTTTCCACCTACACTAACCTGCTGAGGTCTCCATTTCTGCCTTAAGATTTTATCCTTAAGGTAATAGCATTCTGCAATACATTCTGATTCCTTTCTAGGCTTTATGATATAAATCCTTTATCGCCTCATCTTTTTATTGAAATTCCATTAATATTTCAGCACTAAACACCTCTGCCTGATCCTCTACCTGCTTAGGTTTTTCTTTTACCATTTCATCAAACAGAGTGCCAGCTAACTGGACCTCAACTCCTTCATCTTTCTCTTTTGTTTAACCTTGTTGTTTTAACTTATGACTGTGGGATCTTATTACCACACAGTCTGGAACAATTCTACAGTATTTTTCTTTTAACTCCTCAGTTCTCTGGTTTTCTTTTGGCTTTTCCACTACAATAGGCATCACTCCCACCTGTCATCCAGCTAAATCATTTCCAAGAACAAAGTGTATTCCAGAAATAACCAATTTTTCCATCAATCCCACTATCACCTCCACAGTCCTGACTGGACTTTCTATCCTTATCTTACACAGCGTAACACTAATTCTCTCCCTATTTATTCGTCGGATTACCATTCTCTCAGGCAATATTTCAGAAGGAGTGCAAATATATTCATCCCTTACTATTAGAGATTGACTAGCTCCTGTGACTCTCAATATTTTAAATTCTTTACCTACTCTACCTTTTCTACCTGAGTAAACCCTACGCACATAAGTGAAGTCTTTGAAAAGATCAGGCACTATCCTACTTTCCACCCTGTGATGAGGCTGTGCACTCTTCTGCAGCTCCTCGACTTCTCTTCTGATTTTCTTTACTACCTCAACTAATCTCAATGGTTTATGCTGTTTTACCACATCCTTTTTCCCAGTGCCTTTCATAACCCACCAGCACTGTGAATTTGTGTGTCCCCCTTATTGCAGTGAAAACAGCTGAGGTCTTTCAGCTCTTTTCCACCCTCTTGGACTTATTTTTACACCTGTGGTAAACTGTTCCCAGTGTGATCCACTTTTTGTTTTTCATTAAAGGATCTCCCTCTTTCCTAATTAATATCCCTCATGGAATGAAATTGCCGTGAGAAGCTAGATTTCGATTTATGCACTAATGCATTTTTGTCCGCCATCTCTGCAGCTCTTCTCGCTGTTTTAACTTTCAGTTCCTCAACATGAGTTCTTATCACTTCTGAAAGTGAGATTTTAAACTCCTCCAGCAGAATAATATCTCTAAGAGCCTCATACATCTTTTCTATCTTTAATGCTCTCGCCCATCTTTCAAAGTTGCTCTGTTTAATTCTTTCAAACTCGAGATAGGTTTGACCTGATTCCTTTCTTATATTTCTGAACCGTTATCTATATGCTTCTGGTACCAATTTGGAGACACTCAAACTAGCCTGTTTTACTCCTTCATAGTCTCTCTGACAGTGCTGCAAACACCTCACCAACCCTGCCTACTAACTTAGTCAGAATTAACATTACCCACATAGCCTCTAGCCAGTTCATTTGTTTAGCCAATTTCTCAAGGGAAATGAAAAAGGCTTCTACATGTTTTTCATTGAATTTTGGTAATGTTTGACATATTTGTATATATCCTTACCAGGCCTTTGGCTGTGAGGTGTTGGCTTATTATCGCTGTCCTCACTAAGCCTATCTTTTACCTTCATTTCCAACATTTTAAATTGACTTTCCTGTCTCATTGTCAACTTCTGAAGTTCAAATTCTCTCCCTTTTTCCCGTTCATGTTCAAGATGCTTCATCTTTTCCAACTCGAATATTCTTTCCTTTCCTTTCTCTTTTGCCCTGGATATCTTTTCTTTTTCTTCAGATAGGAATCTTCTTTCCCTTTCTTTATATTCTAACTCCAATTGTCTAATCTGCAATTTAGTTTTTTCTAACTCCACTACGTTTGACTGTTTCTCTGATATCCCTAAATACTTGACTAACTCTGTGACGACTTCAACTTTCTTCTTGCCCCTAGTTAAACCCAATTCTAGCCTGTCTACACTTCTAAAAGTGTACCCTTTCTCTGTCTTTCTAAACTTTCTTGGCAAGTTTAGAAAACATCTTCGACCCCCAAAACCTCTTCAGCGATGTCAAGAGCCATTTCACCACTTTTCACTTAACCAACAACAAGCAACCAAAATTAAACAGATTTCCCACTTGTCAATTAAATTTTATTTAAGATCTAGGACATTATCCCAAAGCCTGTTTAAATCTGCTGGGACCTTTCATACCCTAAATCTGTCCAGATCTGTCTAGATCCATTTAAATCTGTCCAGATCCATTCAAATCCATTCAATTCTGTTCAGTTCAATTCTAATCCATTCAAATCTGTTCAGATCTGTTCAAATCTATTCAAATCTGTTCAAATCCATTCAGATTCTGGATATGAGGTCCCAGTCTGTTATAAAGCAGAGGTTGATTCCGCTCTGATAACTAAAATGGAAACACCCAAAAAGGAGCACCTTGCCCAATAATCTGTTAAAAAAGGAGCATGAAAAGTGGTGTAACCTGCCTTTCAGCAATTTCTAGCAGTTAAAAAAAATAAATTCCTGTCAATCACTTTAAAATCAACTAGCAATAATTAATTTATCTAACTCTAACAGTGAACAAATTAACTAAACTATTTACACACAGAATAAGCCTCTTCTAACTACTGATTATTTTCGAATAAAACAAGATTCTAATGGCATGCTATTCCAATAATTACAAATTCCACTCCTGTAAAATAAAATAAAAAGACATAGAATTTAGTCTTTTGAAATTACAGCCAGGTTATGTGTCTTCCAGAATGTTCTGTGCCTTCTCCGTCAAATGTTCTGTCAGGAATGCCTTCTCTGTCGATTCTTTTGTCTGGAATGTTAATTAGTTGTGCCACAGGTACCTTTGATATTTAGATAGTGCTTTCTCTAACACTTATAAGAGACCGTGAGAGTCAATGATTCTCTCTTGAGAGATGTGAGCCGTTAACCCTGGCAAATGGCAGTTAGGTCTCCTGTTTTTGTCCAACTGCCCTCTCCTTTTATACCATTGATGACATATCAATTTCTTACAGATTCGTCTTATATTGTCAAAACGATCAGATGTAAATTTAAGTGCTTTTTGGAATCTAAGTGCCTGGTTCATATTGATTGGCTAAATTCAAAAACATGTTATCTTAGTAACAAAACAAAACTGCTGCTTGGCCTGCTAACTGCATGACTTTTTGATATACATGTTTCAATTCGGGTGTTCCCTGTACTTGCAAACTTTCAAGCTGCTCACAGGCATCCCTTTTAAATCTCTAAGCATAAAAAAGCACACCATCTCTTAAGGGACAATGCACTACTTTCCCCCCCTTAACATTTTACAAACACCAAATTCTAACTTCCTGCCTCCCAATCCACCAACTTCACAACACTGAGGAAATTCGGAACGTCCATAAGGACTTTTACAACTTTAATAGATGCACCATAGAAAGTATTCCATCTGGATGCATTACAGCTTGGTATGGTAACTGCTCTGTGCAGTGCCATAAGGGCCAGAAAAAACTACAGAATGTCAATGAACACAGTCCAGACTGTCAAGCAAGCCAACTTTCCATATATTGACTCCACCTACACTTCTCATTGCTACGGAAAGGCAGCCAACATAATCAGAGAGCTCTCCCGCCCTGGTCATAATCTCTTCCAACTTCTTGCATAAGGCAGAAGATACAAAAGCTTAAACACACCTACTACAAACAGATTCAAGAGCAGTTTCTTCCCTGCCGATATTAGAGTTTTAAATGGATTTCTCAAATTTCAAATCTAATGTTTATCTTGCTTTTGTATACCTTCTTTGCAGCTGTAACTTTGTATTCCTTGCTCTGTTCAATCATCCTACAATCTTTGTGTTGTTGTATGTTATGTTCTGCTGTACAGCATGCCACACAAAACTTTTTTACTGCACTTGGGTACAGGTGACAATAATAAATCAAATCAGGTATAGTCTTATAGTCTTTTGGGTGATTTTTGTTATACCCAACTTAGGCTGCTAAGGAGATTCTGCAGGCCAGTGAAGAATGCTGGTAACCAGGTTTGCCAGTTAGTTCTTATATATACCTTTATCAAGGTTCTTAATGATTTTAATTATCTGCCATTCCATGGGAATAGGCAGTCTGCTTGGGCCCAGTGCTTACTTTCCACAAATTACCTGGTGCCTTGAACTTTGTAGATGACAGCTGCTATCCAAAACAAACATAGAAAATACTAGAAAAATCCAACAGATCTGGCAGCATCTTTAGAGAGAGAAATACAAACAACATTCCAGTATGACTCTTATTCAAGCCTGAAAGTGGTTGAAAAATGCATTTTTTTATATAATTCTGATAAAAATGGAAATGGGGTGAAGGGAATAAATAGTGTCGAGACCAGTGTGAAAGACAAAGATTGTCAAAGGCAGAGAAAGAGAAAAGAAAGATGAAAAGTATCAGGAAATTAAGATGAGAAAGGGAGAGTTTGCATTTTCTTGACCACCTGCTGTCTGTTCTCAATTTTTCTTAGTTTCTGTCCCCCACTCCCAATAGCCTTGTCTTTTTTGTGTCTTGTTTATTTTGCTCTCAGTGGCAAAGACACATTATCTCCCTTTCACACCTTAATTTATAGAATCATAAAGTTATAAAGATATACAACACAGAAACAGACCCTTCAGTCCAACTCCTCAATGCTGACCAGATATCATAAATGAATCTAGTCCCATTTGCTGGCAACTGGCCTATATCCCTCTAAACCCTTTCTATTCATATATCCATCCAGATGTCTTTTAAATGTTGCAATTTTACCAGCCTCCACCACTTGCTCTGGCACCTCATTCTATGCGCACATCATCCTCTGTGTGAAAAAGTTGCCCCTTAGGTGCCTTTTAAAGCCTTCCCTTCTCACCTTACACCTATGCCCTCTCGTTTTGGACTCCCCTACCCTGGGGAAAAGACCTTGTATATTTACCCCATCCATGCCCCTTATGATTTTATAAACCTCTATAAGGTCACCCCTCAGCCTCCTATGCTCCAGGGAAAATATCCCCAGTCTATTCAGCCTCTCCCTGGCATCATCCTTCCAAATCTAATCTGAGCCCTTTCAAATTTCATAACATCCTTCCTATAGCAGGGAGACCAGAATTGCATGCAGTATTCCAATAGTGGCATTACCAATGTCCTGTACAGCCGCAACATAATCTCCCATCTCCTAAACTCAATGCACTGACCAGTAAAAGGAAGCATACCAAACATCTTCACTGTCCTGTCTACCTGTGACTCCACTTTCAATGAACCTGCACTCCAATGTATTCTCAATCTACACTTAATTTACATCTCTTTTTCTCTTTGACCAACTAATAACAACCTTTTCATCAACTGTACAAGGCTTATGCACCATCTTCCCTCTATCAAAAGTATATAAAAGAAAATACTTTGCAACCCCTTTGTGTTTTGAAGAAAAGTTGTACTTGACTCAGAATGTTAACTGCTTCTCATTCCATAGAAGCTGCCAGACTTTCTGAGTTTCTTCAATATTCTCTGTTTTTGTTTCAGGCTTGCAGCATCCACAATGTTTTGCTTTTACTTAAGTATTTATCCAATTTCTTTTTTAAATGCATCTCGCTTTCTTCGTCATCCTTTGAGACATAGATGATAATGTTCATCATTTGGGGTGCTTGGTAGAGTCTTGATAAGTATGTAGGTTGCTGCTGGAGATAGGACAGGACAATGCAGAAGATCCAGTTTCTGGTGATTTGCTGGGTCAGGATTTATTTCCGTCATGTTTTCGCTCTGACATGTTTGCTTTTGAGGAAGGCTGTACCATAAGTTACATGGTTACAACTTTACCACCCTATCAGACAGTGAACTCCGGACTCCTGCCAGGCCTTGTGTGTAAAGAAAACTCCTTAACTCTTCTTGAATAATTCTGCCAATTACTTTAACTGTATGCTGTTGGTTATTGGATTGGCTGGTTAAAAAAATAGATACTTCCTTTTCACTCTGTGTAGGCCACTTATAATTTTATAAATCTTAATGAAATCTCCCCTCAGTGTCTCAATTAACAAAGAACTCAAACCAAGTCAATATAGTCTGTCTTCATTGCTAAAAATTTTCATTTCTCGCAACATCTTCTTAAAAATCCTCTGAGCTAATGCAATCACATCCTTCTCACAGTATGATGGCCAGAATTGCATTTTCAAGCTGTAGTTTAGTTGGTATTGCACCATACCACACATATAAGTACCCTATCATTTATTGAGCCTTCTCTTGCCTTCTTTGTCATTCCCAAATGCAATACCTCAAACATCCGATTGAATTTCACTTGTCACTTTGCTGCCCCAGAGATTTTCTAAAAGCTAATAATGTAGAATGTATATAGTTAATGAGGCAGTTAAGGCAATTTGAAAGGTCCAGGGCAGATTCATTATTGTGGTAAGAGGATTAGTTTTGAGTGCAGAAAATAGAAACTGAAATTCTTTTCATAAGTTTGAAGAGATCTATTGAAGCAATACAAAATTATATGGGGTTTTGATAAAGCAAACAGGAAACACTTGATTCAACGACTGAGTCATAAATAAAGGTCATCATCGATGATGGGAGTAAGAGATGTGTTCTTTTCTTCAAGCAGTGGCTTGTTAGAATATGGAATGCCTGACTAGAAATATTGATAAAAGCAAAGTCTGTAGTGGGCTTTAATCAGATTTCGGAAATGTTTGTGGTAATTATACTTATACAATTAGACTTGTACAATCAAATGTAGGGCCTTCAGCAGCGTTGTAGAACAGAGAGACTTAGGGGTCGAGATACATAATCCTTTGAAGCTTGTATCACATTTAGATAGGGTGGTTAAGAAGACATTTAACACGCTTGCCTTCATTGCTCAGACCATTGAGTATTGGTGTTGGAATGTTATGTTGAGGTTGTACAGGATGTTGATGAGGCTGCTTCTGGAGTTCTGTGTCCAACTCTGGTCTCCCTATTATATGAGGATATTATAAAGCTGGAGAGGCTTCAGAAGAGATTTACCAGGACGTTGCTGGGAATGGAGATTTGAGTTATAAGGAGAGTCTGGATAAGTTGGGACTTTTTTCACTGGAGTGTAGGAGGTTGAGAGGTGACTTCATAGAGGTTTATAAAATCATGAAGAGTATAGATAAGGTGAATGGCAGGTGTCTTTTTCCTAGAATGGGACATTTCAAGACGAGGGGGCATGATTTTAAGGTGAGGGGAGAAAGATTTAAAAAAGACATGAAGGACAATTTCTTTAACACAGAGTGTGTTTCATGTGTGGAATGGACTTCCAGAAAGTGGTGGAACATTTAAAAGACATTTTGATAAGTACATGAATAAGAGATGTTTGAAGGGTTATGGGCCAATTGCAGTTCAGTTTGGGATTATGGTCAGCATGAACTAGTTGGACTGAAGGGTCTATTTCTGGGCTTTATGACTCTACGACTCCAGAACTGATAACCTTTCAGTAATATAACATGAGGTCAATACCCAGTTTCTGTGTTGTAAAACCTCATAATGTTCCTCAATCTCCTAATGCTACTTCAGCAGAAGATTAGTCAAAGCTCTAGAGAAAGAGCATGAACAGCCACTTACATAAAATCTGAGGTTTTTGCTAACCTTTTCCTAAGAGTACAGCAGGGGATTAATTAAACTCCCATAGAAATAAATGGTAATTACTTGGAGTGAGGAATGGTAGACTTGCATTCCTACGCAATGATCAATTATTGATAGACGAAAATGGGCACACCCAAAGCATTAATCTGTCTGTACCGTTCAGATGATGACTGGTTGATTGCATATTATAAGCAATTTTTTTTTAATTGAAGAATTGGCAGATCTCCCATGACAATATTCAAGATACGTTGGATTTTTTTAACTGACCAGAAGTTTTATGCCACATTAATGTACACCTGATGCTGACAGTAGGATGGAGTTATGTTGTTTACGGCCAGAAAGATTAAGTTTGTTAAGTCGACACAGCCCCAGGTCAATCAAAGTTTAGTTGTTGATTCTTCTGGAAACTTCATGCATTGCAATAGAACTGACCAACTTCAGATTCCATGGCAATGAGTGGCTTTCATTCTTTTACATTTGTAACAAAATGCAATACTTGGTGTGATGCCTGGAGGATGATGGTAATGAATTTTATACATTAAGCTAGATAGATTGGAGACATTGGCACTGTGTTCCTTGGAGAAGAGAATAGCAAAAACAGATTTGACAGACCCATTCAAAATCATCACCAGTCTGGATAGATTGGTTAAGGTGAAAGTATAGAGAACGAAAGGTAACAGATTTTAAAAAATTGGCAAAAGCAGCAATGGAGACACAAAGAGAAATGCTTTCATGAAGAGAATGGTTACGATTTGAATGCACTGCTTGAGAATGTGGTGGAAGAAGGTTCATTTCAGGCATCCAAGAGGGAATTGGAATATTATCTGAAAAGAAAGAAGTTCAAGGTTACAGAGAGAAGGCAATGGAATGGATCTAGATGCATTCATTCATTTGGAGTACTGACACAGATTTCATAGAGTCATAGAGTTGTACAGCATGAAAACAAGCCCTTCAGTTCAATTTGTCCATGCCGACCAGATTTCATAAATTAATCTAGTCCCATTTGTCAGCAATTGGCCTATATCCCTCCAAAACTCTTCCTATTCATGGACCTATCCAGATGCTCTTTAACTATCATAATAGTACCAGCCTCCACCATTTCCTCTGGCAGCTCATTCCATACACGAACCACTCACCACAAAAACGTTGCCTCTTAGGTCCCTTTTAAATCTTTTCACTCTCACCTTAAACCTATGCCCTGTAGTTTTGGACTCCCCTACCCAGGGGAAAAGACCTTTGCTATTTATCCTTTCCATGCCCCTTATAATTTTATAAATGTCTATAAGATCATACCTCAACCTCTGACGCTCCAGGGAAAATAGCCCCAGCCTATTCAGCCTCTCCTTGTAACTCAAACCCTCCAACCTTGGCAACTTTTTTCTGCACCCTATCAAGTTTAACAACATCTTTCCTACAGCAGAGAAACCAGAATTGAATGCAGTATTCCAAAAGTGGCCTAACCAATGTCCTGATTGACTCTTGCATTGCTGTAACAATTCTGTTACTGAGGTGTGAAATAAAGTCAGAGATAGGATGACCAGAAAGTCAGAAATGCAAACATAAGCTGCAGTACAAATGATAATTGGTCAAAATAAAACTAGCATAATGAGTGCATACTTTGTACAAGAGGGAATGTGAGGTTTCTGAGAACCAGTCTTCCTTGGAGCTGTCTGTGAAGTTTGCAGCTGCTTTTCTTCTACATTGTCCTTCATGAATAATATTTAGATCTTCAGCACGACTGTAAGGATTTAACAAAATGAGCACAAAGAGGCTTTTTGTTCCACTTTCAGCTTCATTAATTTTGAATGGAAGAAGAGAATAAAGATAGGGAGAAATTGCTAATTTCTATCAATCTCTGTCAATCATTAGTGTACAGACACAGCAAAATATTTTAATGAGCTACACATGTGATCAGATATAGATTTGCAATTCAAATTATCTTTAGTTTTCTGTTGAAAGACGTTTTTGTTGAGACACATGGGTTCATACCAACTCAAATAGGCTTCTGAATTCTTATCAATTAATCATACAACAAATACCATCATGTTTAAAATCTTGCACTGACTAACTTGTTCGTGTCAATAAATCTGTCAAAAAACTCCCTTCCGAAATTAAAAGTAAGGGTAAACATGTAACTATTAGAGACGTAAATACTCTTCTACTTCACTTCAAAAGATTCAATATGTACATTTTAGATGTGGTGAAACATATGGAACATAGTTTAATTTGACGCAGGGAAATGTATCAGTGAAATATGAACATTTTTTCCTACAATCTGTGAAATGTAAGGATGGGTTTTAGAAGATTGGGGATTTCTTAATGTCTTTGCTTCATCATTGGGATGCATTAAATGAATTTCTGCTCATTTTTATCTGAATATTTTCCACTTCAGTAGATTCAATGATTGAGTGGTGCAAGTCAGATTCAATGGTTTGTTTCTAGTGCATGGAATATTGTGCTACACATTTCTGTGTCTCATTAACTTGGTATATTGTTTCTAGTGTAAGAAACCTATTAGTGCTCATTCCTTTCTGCCATATTATGGGCCTTGCCAGCCCTGGATCCAAACGGTGTTAGTTGCCCGTCTTTTTTAATTGACTCCATGCCTATTTCAAAGCCTTTGAAAGTTTACTCGTGCGATGAGACAGAATCTTGCATCTGATGACAGTAAAATTATTTTAAAATTAATCAAACTGTATTAACTGCATTTTTTCAATTATTTTGGCCCATTATAGATTAAAAGGACTTGCTAATTACAAATAACAAGAAAGAAAGAGAGAAATGAATGTATGTAGCATCATAGCAATCCCAAGATATCCCGAAGGACTTTGGAAATGTGTAGCATTATGTTTGCAGTACAGTCAGTGTTGTAATCTAAAAAGCGCAGGAATAAATTTATGTGCACTTAACTGTATACATTGTGCATAAACAGCAATACAATAATGACTAGATCATCTGTTTTCGTGATGTTGGTTATTGAATAAAGGTTGACCAGAACATAAGCATTAATTTTTTTTGATTCTAATTCTACTCATTAGTTTTTGCCCCATAATGAAGTGAATCAGAGTCATCAGCCCATGATTTTAAGATGTCCCATATGTGCTAGGTTGGTTTGGCATTTCTTGAATAGTATTTTGAGACACTGTCCTGACAAGATCAAAGATGAATGTAAATGCCCAATGATTCAAACAAAAACAGCTTAATGTGATTTGGTAAGTAGAAAGTTCTTTCCTGATGTTACATTTAAAGATTTATTGGAATAATCGAGCTAGTCCAGAAGCACAGGAATTGTTCATATTTGGAAGACACAAAAACATTTTATTTCTACACCAGATGTTTGAACTGACTATAGATTATTTATTTGCAATAAATTATATTTGGAATTTGCACTTGTTTTTCATTATTGGCATTCTGTGACACACTGTGGTTAAGGACATATATATGAAGCTATGATGGCAATATTTTAATCCTTTAACCATTAAAAACTAACTACAAATATTTAATTGCACCATTGCATGCACCAAAGAGTCCTTTGCTTAATGCTATCCCTCTCTGTCTCCAATTATACTTTCCTCGAGTACAACACAAACATAGTTCACTATTTTCCACCTCCCCCAGGTTAGTTATTCTTGATATAAATTTAGCTGGTTATGATCAGAGGAGCAGGGAATTGGTGGGAAAAGTTCACACGTAGGTATTTATTGAAGAATGGATTTGATGGGCCAACAGATTACACTCAACTATCTTTAAGTGTTCTTTGAGTTACAGCCTCTTATTCTGTTAACCTATAAAAGTGTCTTGAACTCTTTCTCAGTGTTCAAGTATTATAACAATCGAATTATATTCCTCAACAACAACCTCTCAAAACTGCAAATAATAATTTCTTTGTTATCTTAAAGCTAAGGAATTATAATTACAAATCTTACAGAGTAAGTACAAAACACATCAATGACACAAAAATCAAATAAACACTTTCTTAATCAGGGGCACTTGTAACATTTATGAAATACCTGGATGAACACTTTAAATGCCAGGGCATTGTAGGCTATGGACCAAGTGCAGGAAAGTGGAGTTAGCATAGTTTAGTGTTTGTTTTTCAGTATAGACATAGTGAACCAAAGGGTCTGTTTCTATGCTGTATAACTCAATGACTCTATTCAGAGTCAATCAATAACTCAGTAAAGTCTATTACTGATACCTAAACTGAATGATGAACTTATATGAACATAGAAATGAGAAACGGATATCAGGAAGTGATTTCAATGTGTGAATCTAATCTCGCATATCAGATCGCAGTTATAAACTACTTGAGGTTCACTTGTCTATTTTTTGATATTATCAGAAACTGTTAGTTAGATTACTGAAGTCTAACCTTCATCAGGTATTCATTGATCTCCCTATTAATCTTGTAACTAAATCTAATCAAATGCTTAATAAAATCTAAAAGAAAACCTGATTGCATATAGTCCAATAACAAAAAATAGAATTTCTGTCTTTCAAAATTCAGAATAAGATTGCCCATTTTGTGTAAACAAGTCACTTTCATCTCTGATGTATTTCAATATGTATGTACAAAGCATGTTTATCTGTGAGTTAGAAAAGATGGGAAAAAAATAACAGTATTTCTATTATCACAATAAAAGCAAGTAATAAAACACTTTAATAGGTCTTGAGGCATTTATCATACAATTGTGCGTAAATGAAAGAAGGTCTTTGCACTACTATAATGACTCTTTGTGGGCATTTTTAGGTTTTACAATATGAGTATTTAGTTTTTGAATGACTTTGGTGGATTGAAAATTGAGGCCTGCACTGTTTGCATATCTCAACCTGTGTACACCGTAGAAGAAGTGTTATCAAGGAAAAGCATCTGGGTTTATATATGGATAAGGAGGATTTGAGTTGGCAAAAATGTTGGTGCATCCCGAAGTCAGATTCTGTATGCTCACCCTTTCAGATTTAACTCAATTTTTATTCTTGACAGGGGGCAAATTCTCTTAAGAGACAGGTTATTATCTGAATCATTGAATTAAAGCAATATTTCAAAGATGGATTCGATTTAATTGTACATTGCACGTGTACAGGTTTTCCAGGTTTCCTAAGACTCATCATTTAAAAATGGAGAAGATTGAACAGTAACTCAAAGGGTCGATTAAGAGTAAGGCAATTGGAGCAAAAAATAATCCATACTCGCTGTAGCATTCTTACCCACCACCGGGAAAGAGTTCATTGAGGGCACTTATGATGAAGGCTAATTCTTGCACTTGGAGGTAGTAACATTCTGAGTAACACAATGGTTACCTTAGATTGGGCCTCAGATGATGAGCAAGATGTCTATTAGCAGCAGCAACAGCTTAAGGTGCTGAGGTCTGCATGTGGCCAGTATAGAGAAGCAGCACTGAGATCAAGCTCAAAGCATGCATCATCCATTTAACAATGAAGTTTAGTTTTCTTGTTCCCTCAGAAGAGCTGTGGTTCTGCAATCTGAGGTTATCATATCACGTGATATGGTTGTAAGTTCTGTGCTGGACTTGCTACAGCCTGGGGAGGCAGGCTGCTCAGATCACTGCTTTGACTGTTGAGATTGTCTTGGTTGTCAACCTCTGGGTGTAAGAGCCTGCAAGAACGTTTTCATCGACTTCTCCTCCCATACTATTGCGAGAGTAGGCTCAATTATCAGAGAGGCAGCACATCAGCCACTGTCAAAGGGAAAATAAGTGAAAACATTTGGAATGGAGTTTGCCATTCCATGTCCCCTTTCACCATGGGCCTGCAGCATTTCACTCCATTTCACTTGCTGTGAGGTGTCTGTCAGGGAGCAGCTTGGTGCAGATCAGTGTGCTGCTGCAAAATCAAGGCTAAGGAGTATGCCATCCTGGCTAAGGTACAAGACATCTTAGCAATCGGAGGCACAGGGCCATACTGAAGGTCTGCATGGGCTCACTTGGTTGCAATGATGATGATGCATATAGTTGGCAATTTTATCCAGGACTTATTTTATCCATGTACTTTCTGTTAGATGGTGTAATATTAGCCATGAGTAGCAGAGTACAGAGTGACCACTGATCCTCCTTTCTGCGCTGAGTCTCGGGGGTTACCTAATTAGCAATGGTAGATTGGTAGTGGACTGGTCATTGACTCGTTACCTTTTCTGTAGAACCTTCAGTCTCCTGAATTCCCATTGCAGAGGAATTCTTCCCTGCTCACTCAAGTAGTTGTTCTATAACCCCATATGGAGGAAATTTAATGTTATGAATGTCCACTATAAAAGATGGTTCTTATGTTGAAACAAGTACTTTCTTCGTAATAGTGTTCTTGATTTCAACCAAGCAGTTTCTCTTTATTGACCCTGTCCTGAATCTGTAGACATTGGTCTGGTTTCCATGAAGTCACATACAGCTTATGTCCATTTAGTTCAAGCAAATTTGTACTCTCAGTCTCCTAATTCATTTGTATTGATATTGTATTGCTCTTTATTTCAATTGGTTGATTAGATTGGAGATCATTCCTTGCCTTCAAAGATTACTTGTAAACAAGAGATTTTCACATCCTTAATTGTAATACTAGAGGATATGGCTTACTAACATTATCTCTGTCATTGATATTGTTCTTTGAATCCAATTCTTCTCTGAAAGATATAAAGACTGAAATGTTACTCTTAAACTTATCTGGCAACAAAAATCAAATCTGTTGTATCGATTTGTTCAGAATACTGTTGTGCTGACTGAGTAATTTCACATTAAGATTCATCAGTTGGCTCATCATTGTTCTCAGTATTTGCTTCTTTGCTGTTTTTTTTGTCATCTGAAAGTTCTTTAGTGGTAAAAGGAATGGAAAATATTTCCATGATTGCTATAAAGTCTGCAGCTCCTTCATATTAATAGAATTAAATAATTCTCTTATGCCAACTTAGGTGATGTCAATAGATTCTTTCTTCCTTTTTGATTCAGTTATAAGTGTAGGAAGCCAAATCTTCGACCGTTTGCTCCTTTCCAGTTAGTTGATGTTGGTATATTTCTCAATCAGCGTTGTCTGCTTCCAAATTACATAAACGCTTTCAACTGTCTTACACACTGTGAATTGCAGTGATAGTTTTAACATACCCTACTCTCAAGAGTTATTCCATCTGTGTCATCTAGTCTCATCTCCATAGGCTGTAACTTCTGTTTTCTCAGCCATGGTATTTGATCGAATATAACAGTGATACTTGTACATACATTAAGCTTAAAATTAAAGGGATGCCTATTGGCAGACACAAGTTCTAATAAATTCAAAGTGGTTGAATCACCAATTTACCAAAAGATTTCCTCCTCTGGTATCTTTTCCAATGACGATTACTGTACTACATTGAGCTCTTTACGTATGTAACCTACAAATTTTGTTAATCTGAAATTGTGTTCTACTTCTGTACATCTTCTGGAAGTGACCATGGTTTTACAGATGTGGCATTCTTTTGTCACAGCTAGTCACTACCTTTGTCAATAAAGTTTTATATTTCTACAATGGTGACACTGAGTCTTAGTATCTATTATTTAGCCTAATTTTTGTGTTGACATCTTAGAATTGACTATGGCGTCTTTAAACATTATGAAGTAGTTAGGTTCTTTAGGTCTCCTGTGGTAATGTTATCCATCTCCTTTCAGGATTTTTCTGTGAATCTTCCTGGTTTTTGTTTTCAGCGTAGTTTTAATAGCAATTTCCAAAGTCAAATCATGCTTGGATTATAATAAATCTGCCAAAGACTCATCAATAATATCCAACAACAATTATCTTATGAATTGTGCTTTCAAAACACAATTTTCAACAAATCTTTAGAGGCCATTAACAAAACCATCTACACATAGCCCCGAATGTTGTATTCATTAGTTAAATCTTGTTCTTTTAAAAGCTTATTTCATCTTGAAGTAATTACTAAAAGCATTACAACATTTTAAAAATGTACTCTGCGGTATTTTATATTTTGGTGAAGAATCAACTGCTATAGGTACAATTGAATATGACTATATTTATTTAATCAGTCTGAGATTTTGTATTTAATGTTGAAGCAATTCTTTATCTTAAGAATTGTCTTCTCTAAGATGTGTTCTGTTCGCTTCTTAGATGAGATTACATCTTCGTGACTATATTACTTCATTTTAATGGGATCATGTATTTTTATTTCATTAAAGCTGTTATAAATTCTAAAGGATCTCAATAAATTTAATTATTTTGCAACTACTGGTTTTAAAACATTACACTTTGTACCACAGCAATGCTGTTGCAATTCTCTGCTTTAAAACTCTTTAAGTTTTTAAACTCTATTATAGCAAGTGATGGTATTTTCTTTAAAGTTTTGAATGCTATATTAGAGCAATATGATATCTGTATACTGCTGGTCAGGGTTTTCAATCTTGTTTTGCTGATCAAATTGCTGGTTTCCCACCTTTCAAAGATTTTATCATCTTCTGCAGCCAAGGTGGAAGTTTCCCACTTCCTCTCAGCAAAGTCAACATTTTTCGACCTTTTTACAATCAAAAATGCAATGCACATTTCATGCAAACATTTTAAATACATTATTGCTGTGGCCTTAATAGATATTCCCACTAAAATTGCAATTCAAATTATTCGTCTCTTAGTCTTATTATAATCTTAAAATTATTCTGTATTCTTCCATCAGACCCTGTCCTCAAAATATTTTAAGTTGTCCTTTAGTTACCTTAAAGGTACCCTGCAGCTGTTCTGATACTATGACCTTGGCATAAATTAATGTTCTAGCCCTTTCTCTGTCCACTGTAGCTGTGCTTTGTAGAGCCAATTTGCAATGGCAGTGGTGCTCGTTTGAAGGGTAATTACTCTTTTTTCACCTTCTATCCTTCCTAGCCCAGTCCTTTGTGCCATTATTTTAACAAATATCGCCCCTTGTCCAGAGGGATTGTTAACTTTATTCACGGAGCTCTGAACTGCTCCGACCGATTCTGTAGGTTTTGTTTTTCTTTATTTATTTACGGGATGAAGGCATCGCTGGCCAGGCAGCATTTATTTCCCATCCCTAATTGCCCAGAGGGCAGTTGAGAGTCAACCACATTGCTGTGGATCTGGAGTCACATGTAGGCCAGACCAGGTAAAGATGGCAATTTCCTTCCCTAAAAGACATTAGTGAACCAGATGGGTTTTTCCGACAATCGACAATGGATTCATGGACGTCATTAGATTCATAATTCCAGATATTTATTGAATTCAGATTCCACCATCTGCCATGGCAGGATTTGAACCCTGGTCCCCAAAACATTATCTGGGTTTCTGGATTAACAGTCCAGTGACAATACCACTAGGCCGTTGCCTCCCTGGAAAATTATGATGGGTAGAGGACATCTGTGAGGTGATTGAATGCATGAAGTTGTGTGATGGAACAGACTTCACGAGATAAAATGGGAAGCAGGATGTGATATGCACAACAGATTAGGAACCGAAGATCCTAGGCCCTTCCCCAGAAGATTAATGAGCAGCAGTCACCAATCTTGGTCTGCAATGTTTATCCACTTGTGAAACAGAAACGAATACAAGAACGAGAGATAGTCGGAACTACAGATGCTGGAGAATCCGCGACAACAAGGTGCAGGGCTGGATGAACACAGCATGCCAAGCAGCATCATAGGAGCAGAGAGGCTGCCAAGCAGCATCATAGGAGCAGAGAGGCTGCCAAGCAGCATCATAGGAGCAGAGAGGCTG
>NC_063332.1:148691677-148725856 GCF_021869965.1 Rhincodon typus | reverse complement strand
TGTTCATCCAGCCCTGCACCTTGTTGTCTCGAATACAAGAGCGGGTGCCTTCAAGTACCAACACTTCCTAGTCTCCCCACATTTAAAAATAAATCTGCTTTTCTCTCCAACTCTGCTTCAGGATTAAAAGCAGTATATTGCTCAGAGCTGTTCACACTCTGTTGGTGATATTATGTGAAAAGTTTGCCAAAATTCCTGTATGCTGATGTAACTGAGATTTGTGGTGAAGAAGTTGTGATTGAGTGGGAGTAGTTTGTGAACATTCCTTGATCTTAGGAAGCAGCAGTTTCAGATTCATGAACGAATGGCCTACTCCTGCTCCTAGTAGCACATTTGGCCCTTTTAGCTTGCTCCGCCGTTCGGTGTGATCATGGCTGATCCTCTGTGCCAACACCATGTTTCCACTTTCTCTCTATATTCCTTGATGTCTTTAATACTTAAACACGTATCAATGTTTGTCTTGAATATACTCAGTGACCCGTCTACACCAAGCCTCTGTGCTAACAAATTCCACGGGTTGACCACCCTCAGGGTGAAGAAATGTTTCCCATCTCATTACTAAATGGCCTATTCTGTACCCTGTGATTGTAAGCTCTGGTTCTAAACTCCAGGGGAAACATCCTCCCTGCATTTAGTCTGTCTTGTCCTGTTAGAATTTTACATGTTTCACTCAAATGATTCAAACAATGAAAGATATTGAACAGGTACAGTTAAAAATCAACAATCTTTTTAAAAGGAGAAACTGCAGTTGATTACATAGCTCTTTGAGGTAAAAACCAAAAGAACTGCGGATGCTGTAAATCAGGAACAAAAACAAAGTTGCTGGAAAAGCTCGGCAGGTCTGGCAGCATCTGTGGAGGAGAAAACAGAGGTAACGTTTCGCGTCTGGTGACCCTTCTTCAGAACTGATGGTGACTGGGAAAACGTCAGTTTATATGCAGAAAATAGGGAGGTGGGTGGGGTAGGGAGTAAACGATAGGACAGAGCCCAAAGAGAAAGAAAGACGGTTGGACAGACAAAGGAATTGCTAACGATCAGGCTGAGAGGGTGAATAGTTGTGAATGGGGACTGTTAGTGACTAACAACAGGGGGTGTGTAGTGGCAGGCTATGTGGTAACAAGGCCTGGTGTGTGGGGTGGGGTCTGGGACATGGGAGAGTTTAGGCCCTACAATTATTGAACTCAATATTGAGTCCAGAGGGCTGTAGGTTCCCCAAGCGGAAAATGAGGTGTTGTTCCTCCAGCTTGCGCTGGGCTTCACTGGAATACTGTAGCAAGCCGGAGATAGAGATGTTGGCCAGGGAGCAAAGTGGTGCATTGAAGTGGCAGGCAACAGGTAGTTCAGGGTCTGGCTCAGGGTTCAGGCTTTTTGAGGTACTTTTATTTTCTATTATATATCTCCATTTCCATCCGCTTTTGGTTTGCACCCTTAAATCACTACTGCCTTCTAGCCAACAGTAGAGCTTCTCTTTGGTTCTCTCCTGTCCTCTGAGCTTTACCTGCCTCTACACCTGCTATTAGGAGGTCTGGTGGTGTAGTGGATATTATTCCTGGTTCCACTACAGATTTTCCTGTTCCTCTGATGCTGCTTGGCCTACTGTGTTCCTCCAGCTCCACATTTTGTTATCCACTGCAGAAGTGTTATGTTTACATTCCACTCTCTGAGACTTGATGGTCAAAGAATGTGGATTCATAATGTGGCCAAAGAGGTAGACAATCAATTTGCAAGTCCTTCATTTGCGAGCAGTAAGAATGGCAAAGATAACTGCTCATCCACGTGTTGGGATGGGCTTGAATCCACTATCATTATTACCCATAGCTTCCAGACTACAACGTGCATATCAATAAGTGTATCTTGCCGCAGCAACTCAGGCTCCAAGTAACACACAACCATCATGTTTGATCAAAACTTGTCACATCTCCAACTCTTTCTAATTCTGGTCTAAGGCCATTAACCTGAAACATTCAAGGCTTTGGTCTCTGCAGACACTGCCTGACATATTGAGAGCTTACATCATTTTTTTATTTATGTTTCAGATATCTAGCATCTCAAATTTGGTTTTACAGATGCCTTTTAATTTTTTGTTTAGTTTGCACATTAGGGTGTAGAATGTCAATGCAATGTGTGAAACCTGCCACAAAATTAAAATGCTGTGTAGAAAAGAAAAGTTAGTCTTTTAACTTCACGATTGATCAACCGTGCATATGCTACAATCATAACAGAGGTCAAAGTGGCCAAACACCTTATCATTATATACAAAAGCAATGGTAACAACTGCTAATATGATATATGCTCTTCCTAATGGTAGTATTGATTCATTGTCTGCTGTTAGATCTTTGGTAGCTTGCCACTGTCTTCACCCTCAGACACAAGGCAAAAACACAGGTTCCAAGTCTGCCTCACCTAGAACAGGCTTCAAACTTACACTGTTGCCATTATTCTGAACAGGTCACGAGTGAACCAATCATCTGAGCTAACTGGATCCAATAATAGATATATATTGCACATCCAGTGAAGAGAAATGGTCTAGATTGCTTGGTACAAGCTTACCAGAGAGAAAAAAAATGTTGTTTCCAAACCAAGGAAAGAAATCACAGGAAAGATTACCTTAAACGGTACAATCCACATCTGTGTCCTTTAACACCTGGAAGTAAAAGTGCAGCTGATCCATGGGAACCTCATACAAGTCACCATCCAGGTTGCACACTAGGCTGGCTTAGCCAAATAATGTCATTGGTTCAAAATGCTAGAATGCTCTCTCCAATTACGCTATTGGTGTGCTAACACCACATGGATTGCAGTGGATGAAAAAGATGGCTTATCTTTACCTCAAGGGCAAATATGGGTGGGCAATAAATGCTAGTTTTGCCAGTGAAACCCATAACAAAATGAATTAAAAACTGTTCAGGGACTTTGAAGAATTCAGCAGAACATCTGCCTCATTTTTGGGTACACACGCTTGCTGTGGAGGCATCATATATCAATGGGAAGATGGACCACAGTCACATTCCCTTCATATGCACTTGGCTTGTGACTGTGTGCAGGGAATGGCTGCTGTCCTGACAGGAATGATGATCTTGCCATGTTTGTACGACTGTTTGTAGCTGTCTGCTTGGTGTATCTCTCTACACTCGGCTCATGATACCCCTTACATTGTAAAACAATGGTTTCACTTCCTGCATTCAGCAGGAATTCTCCCAGCCTCAACTACGTATGCCTCCAAACTGGTTTCAGCCTTTTGCCTCGTCATCATCCTGTCCGTCATGAGAGCACAACACTCACCATTGGACCTTTGGTGAGAACCTTGGGAAGAAGAAGTAAAGAAAGTTGAAGTGGAGGAAGAGGAAAGGAAAAAGCAGCTGGAACCTCTTTGCTTTGTGAACAATTATCAGATACTGCTTTCTCAAAAATCTCACATTTTTGCTGTGGTCACAATTCTCCAGATTTTTATTCCTGTGCTATGGGCCAGCACAGCATACACATGGGTAAAATCCATAAGTACAAAACATGTCACATCAAGTTCATAACAAGTTTATTTAACAAAATATAATAATTATAAAAATACAAACAAATTTGAATGATTCACTCTCGTGTATTCATTTAGTGTCTGTCTTGCAGGCATATCTGCTTGGTTAATGCTCCTGCACAGTGCAACTGTAACTGGTAGATGGTTCCTGACTTTTGTTGGTGGAAAAATGCAGATGGGTTTCCAAGGTAAAGTTTTCGAGAAGATTTGTAGCTCAGGTTGTGGATGAGGTTGTAGACTTGCTCGCCGAGCCAGTGGGTTGGTTGCAAACGTTTCGTCACCCTGCTAGGTAACATTATCAGTGCACCTCTGGTGAAGCGTAGGTGTTCTGTCCCGCTTGTTATTTATATGCCTCAGTTTGCTGGGTGGTTGGTATTATGTCTGGTTCTGTTTCTCAGTGGTTTGTACACAGGGTCTAATTTAATATGTTTGTTGATGGAGTTCTGGTTGGAATGCCAGGCCTCCAAGAATTCCCTGGCACGTCTCTGTTTCGCTTGTACGATTATGGATGTGTTCTCCCAGTCGAATTTGTGTCCCTCGCTGTCCGTGTGTAGTGAGACAAGTGAGAATTGGTCGTGTCTCTTGGTGGCTAGGTGGTGTTCATGTATCCGTATGGTTGGTTTTCTTCTGTTTGGCCTATGTAGTATTTCTCACAGTCTTTGCATGGTATTTTGTACATTACCCCAGTTTTGCCGGTTTTGGGTATGGGATGCTTTACGTTCGTCAGTCGCTGTTATAGGGTGTTTGTCGCTTTGTGGGCTACTCTGATACCCAGGAGTCTGAGTAGTCTTGTGGTCATCTCTGAAATGCCTTTGATGTATGGTAGGGTGATTAGTGAGTCTGGTCGTGTTGTTTCTTCCTGTGGTGGTCTGTCTTGGAGGTAAAGGCAGATTGTGCTTTTCGGGTATCATTTCCTTTTGAAGATTCTGTACAGGTGCTCCTGTTCTGCTTTGCAGAACCAGAACCAGAAGTAATACCAACCACCGCAGCAAACCAAGGCATATAAATAACGAACAGGACAGAACACCAACGCTTCAACGGAGACGCACTGATGATGTTACCTAGCAGAGTGATGGAACATTTGCAACTAAACCCACTGGCCCGGCGAGCATGTCTACAACAGCTCTCCAGATGTCCCAGAGCACTGCTGGGCGTTGAAATCCTAACTTTGGACTGCAGTACCTCAGCTATCTGGGTTGGATATACAATAGGCATCAGCAAAATTATTAGTGGAATAGCATTGTTGGAAGTGCAATATTGTGATTCCTGAGATGGCAGGCAGGTTTGTGATTCCTGAATTTACTACCAGTCCTTTGGAGTGGAACCTCAGCATCCCGGTAAATCTATCAGAGCACAGTTATCTGGAAAGCTGCAGCAGATAGTGAGCCACTTTGAGCACTTGCATTTGGAGCTTTGATGGCAGCAGTCTGTGCGTGACCAGCACCGAGCTTGGCTTGCATGGAAGCAAGATTGAATCTCCTGACTCCAGTCAGCTCTGAGACATAGTATGACTCAACATTTATAATTATGTTTATAATTATACGATGCAGTCAGCAGTTTACACTTTTAAGTTTCAGTTTGATGCATCGCTGCGGGAATGAAAGTAATCATATTACTCAATAGTACAGCATCGTACACCTACAGTTTGAATTATCACATACTCCTGTGTTCTGTCTGTGTATAGGACCCTCTTAAACTGAGACCAGGGTCCATAGGTACTACCATAACAATACCAGGCAATGTTCACATTCTTATACAGAGGGTCTTGTGTACTCAAAGCAATAGTTGGCTCAGTGCAGTTGCCCAGATCTCACCCACTCAATAGAGAGACTCAAACCCATGTTATAATGGTATAGACATCCATCTCGACTCAGTTCAGTACAAACTCCGAGCCCACTGCCAACCCAGCAAAGACTCCCATATTCACACTGTGCTGAATTTTGGACAAGGTCTTGTCTCCTCTATTTTCTTATCTAGGTTCATATCTTGGGGACATGAAGGATATCGAATGGTTCAGACTAGCCGTTCCACATCTCTTGAAGAGAGATGAGTCAAGAGATGTAGAAGAGAGCATTCCTTGAATCATGGTCCTAGTTTGAAGCACCTGTATCTCCCACATACCATTTCGAAGAAATGATGAAGGTGAAATAGCCTAACCCCACTTCTGGCAACAAGGAAGGACAATGGAGAACAAAGACTCTCTGCTAATCCAGCCTATGGACATTTCAGAAGGGGCACACCAGCTGCTGGTAGGATGACCTATCTGTATTCAAGATATTGTGAGGACTCCAGAGGGGATGGTCTCCTTGAATCCCAAAAAAGGGAATTTTCTTGCCCAGGTCAGCATAAACTCTTAGGCTTGGATTCTCTAGACATTAGCAAGGCTCAATTAGCAAGGCTCAATCTTTAAAAAGGACTTGTTGATCAGTAGCTGGTATGAGGGCTGCTACACACCCTGATTCTAAGGCTGCACCTTAAAAGATGACAATACACTGGGGGGACTGTGAAACAGAGGTGACTATGTATGATCTCAGTAATTTGCTTCAACTGTGATATAATCATGAAATCTGTAGTATGTGGATCTTCTGTAAACTCCTAAGCAGGAATATGATTCAAATAGGCCACTTGTCTATTACCCCTGTAGACTGAGGTGGAATGGATTGATTTGACAGAATCAAGACAAATCATTTCTGGTGCTTCTTGAACTATCATCTTGCTTGAAGTCAATTGCGATCCGGTAATTGAGGTCTTTAAGCAGTCGGTAAACAGCTCCAAAAACTCAAAGAACAATCTGTGATAACCACAGCACGAATACATACTGTAGCAGATTGATTTGCTGATATACCCAAAATCAAAAGGTTTCAAGAAAAACGGAGTATTTTCTTACTGAAGAGTTAACACTATTTGTTCATGGAATGTGAACATCACTGATTAGGTCAGCATTTATTGCCCATTCCTAAATGCTCACACATCAGTTAAGAGACAACTACGTTGCTGTGGGTCTGGAATCACATGTAGAACAGACCAGATAAAGATGTCAGATTTCCTTCCCTAAAGGACATGAGTGAGCCAGATGGAGCATAACAACCATTGACAATGTTTACATGGTCATCATTCGACCCTTCTAATCTCAGATTTTATTTTTTAATAGGTTCAAATTTGACTATCTACTATGGTCGGATTTGAGCCCATGTCCCTAAAACATTAGTCTGGGATTCTATATTACTCGGCCAGTGACATTACCACTTCCAAACTCATGACCACTTCCATCTAGAAGGAAAGGCAGCAGATACATTGGCACACCACCATCTGCAAGTTCTGCTACAAACCACTCACCATCCTAACTTGGAAATGTATCACTGTTCCTTCAGCATTGCTGGGTTAAAATCCTGGAATTCCCTCCCCAGTGGCATTGTGATCTACTTCCAGTAAATAGACTGAATGGTTCAAGAAGGCAGCTCACCATCACCTTCTTAAGGGCAAGTACACACAGGCAATAAATGCTGGTCAGTCAGTGATGCCCACACCCTGCAAGAGAATAAGCAAAACCATGCCACTTTCTTTCCCTTAAAACCACTTGTCACTTGTCAATCTAAGCCTGGATGCTGTCCATGTGTATCGAGCGCACAGACTGCTTCAGTATGAGGAGTCACGAATGCCATTGAACATTGTGCAAACCATCCCTATTCTGATATTACGAAGGATGGAAGGTCATTGATAAAGCATCTGAAAATAGCTGGGAATAGGGCTCTATTCTGAGCAACTCATGCAGCGATCTCCTGGAACTGAGATCTCTCTGTTGTGCTAAAATAGCATGGATGAATTTAACATTACCTCCTTCATCAAATCATCAGCAATGATCACATCTTCCTACTCAGATACTCTATCATCAAAGAGTAAGTCCATGTTCAAAATGGCATCCTGTGGTGGGCCACCTTCTTCGCCTCTGGGCTCATGTTCTGCCACATATAGATTTCCCTTGAACAGGGTCTTAAGATGTAAAGTAATTCATCTATAGTCCTAGGGTTAGCATGTCTTCAAAGATGGGTAATTCACAGTCTCTGCCGCTGCTGAACAGACACGGTTCATGGCAAGACAAGCTTCTCCATTCCATAAAGAACGATGAAGATTAGAATTGATGTATAGAATGTCCCTAACCTCATGCCCATTTCACCTCAAGGAGGCAGCAGCTACACCTTGACATTCATACCTATTGCACCTCACAATCAAACATTAGAGGGCTGTCAAAGGCCAGGCTTGAGCTACAATGCCATATCGGAAAGAACGGACACATTGACCTCAGCATCAAATTTAAAACGAGTCTCTTTGGCATTGACAGAATCATTTGAGTATCAGAAGTCACCTTGAAGTTTTAAACATCGCCTAGAAAATAAACATATTTGTCTTCACCAGTGCCTAGCTCACACTGCTGTGTCTATTTTGCTGCTTCTGCAGGCAATTGTGAAATGGTGCTATTTGTTTTAGGCATGGCATACTGCATTATTAGCTGATCAATTTTCCAACTGATGGGGATATTTTCCACCACAGGTGGAAACAAAGTGAACATGCCTTCCTCCCATTGTTTTGGATTTCCTCACGGCCAGCAGGCTTGTACTTCAGAACTCAGCTGTGAGCTGTCAGGGAAATTTTCTGTCTGTCAATAAAGGCACGTGTTCTATTTGTGGATTTCAACAATGTGAGGTCTTCTCTGTGCTGGAGAAGATCAGATAAAGCTTCATCCCAGAGAGCAACAATTAAATGTTCTCTGATAAGCTTATCTTGTACAGTCACAGTGGTTTACTAAACAATAGAGATCATTTATGAAATAATCTGAACTCTGCGCTGGTTCTGGTCTGTATCTGCCATGATCAAAAGTTGTGTGATGTCTTGGAATGAAGGAAGTGCCTGAATTAAATCTTCATATATTGCCATTGCTTTCCCTGTAATGAGTCAAGCAAGAATTACAGTAGCAATATTCCCGATGGCATAAAAAGCATGGTAATGTGATCTTCATCAGGTTTGAAAGCAAGACCTTAGGTGCAACTGTATTGAATAAGCTGTCAGCACCAACTTATTGACTGAAAAGCCTGGTCTGAGCCAGACTCATAATTTAAAGACTCAGGTGGGGGTAAGAAATTTCCTAGTTTTAAATGAGGAACTATGTTCGGCAGTCGGGCAGATTGTATTTTACATAATTTGCATATATCTGATCATCAAATAGCATCATTTCTAGGCTACGTGGAACAATCCCTCTTCCGTACCTACACCGGCCCTAAACCCCACCTCTTCCTCCGTTACATTGATGACTGTATCGGCGCCGCCTCGTGCTCCCACGAGGAGCTCGAACAGTTCATCCACTTCACTAACACCTTAAGTTTAGCTGGACCATCTCTAACACCTCTCTCCCCTTCCTGGATCTCTCTGTCTCCATATCGGGCAACCACCTAGAAACCGATATTCATTTCAAGCCCACTGACTCCCACAGCTACCTAGAATACTCCTCCTCCCACCCACCTTCCTGCAAAAATGCTATCCCCTATTCCCAATTCCTTCGCCTCCGCCGCATCTGCTCCCAGGATGAGGCATTCCACTCCCGTACATCTCAGTTGTCCTCGTTTTTCAAGGACCGTAACTTCCCCCCCTCAGTGGTCGAGAACGCCCTCAACCGTGTCTCCCACATCTCCCGCAACTCATCCCTCACATCCCGTCCACGCAATAAGAACTAAAAAAGAATCCCCCTCATCCTCACGTGCCACCCCACCAACCTCCGGATCCAACGCATCATCCTCCGACACTTCCGCCATCTGCAATCCGACCCCACCACCAAAGACATCTTTCCCTCCCCACCCCTATCTGCTTTCCGGAGGGACCACTCTCTCTGTGACTCCCTTGTCCGCTCCACCCTCCCCTCCAGCTCCACCACACCCGGCACTTTTCCCTGCAACCGCAGGAAGTGCTACACCTGCCCCCATACCTCCTCCCTCACCCCCATCCCAGGCCCCAAGAAGACTTTCCACATCCAGCAGATGTTCACCTGCACATCTGCCAATGTGGTATACTGCATCCGCTGTACCCGGTGTGGCTTCCTCTACATCGGGGAAACCAAGCGGAGGCTTGGGGACCGCTTTGTAGAACACCTACGCTCGGTTCGCAATAAACAACTGCACCTCCCAGTCGCGAACCATTTCAACTCCCCCTCCCATTCCTCAGACGACATATCCATCCTGGGCCTCCTGCAGTGCCACAACGATGCCACCTGAAGGTTGCAGGAACAGCACCTCATATTCTGCTTGGGAACCCTGCAGCCCAATGGTATCAATGTGGATTTCACAAGTTTCATAATCTCCCCTCCCCCTACCGCATCCCAAAACCAATCCAGCTCGTCCCTGCCTCTCTAACCTGTTCTTCCTCCCACCTATCCCCTCCTCCCACCTCAAGCCGCACCTCCATCTCCTACCGACCAACCTCATCCCGCCCCCTTGACCTGTCCGTTCTCCCTGGACTGACCTATCCCCTCCCTAACTCCCCACCTACACTCACCTATACTGGCCCCAACCCCACCTCTTCGACCTGTTTGTTTCCTCTCCACCTATCCTCTCCTCTATCCATCTTCTATCCGCGTCCCACTCTCTCCCTATTTATTTCAGAACCCCCTTCCCCTCCCCCTTTTCTGATGAAGGGTCTCGGCCCGAAACGTCAGCCTCTCTGCTCCTATGATGCACAAGCGACTGAGGTCGTGAAACAAACATGCACTTTGAGTCAGATAAAAAACATCCAGCATGACCTTGCTCTCCCTATGACTGCCTTTAAAGTTTCCTGCATTGAGGATTGCTGATTGAATTGATGCCTGGCTTGCTGCTTCCTGCTATTCAGAGAAAGCTGCTAGATCTAAAGACAATGGGTTACCTAGTTGGCAAGAAATGAAATATTTTCACTGTACATAAGTTATACCATTAATATATTTAAAGTGATTGTCTATGCATAAGGGGAAAAAAATTATAATTTATTAGTAAGAACCTTGAAGAATAATCTGAATATAAAGCATAGCTCCGAGCATGATGATGAAAAATAACCTGATCCTTCTCACACCAGTTTTCTTGGATTGTGTAGACAGAGGAAGTCTTTTATACTGAAAGGGTTTCCTCCTACAATCACATCCCCACCCCTTAAGAAAGACGAGCTTTTGTCTTGCAAAGTCAAAACCTTGAGTTCAGATTGTATACAATGCAAGGAAAAACTCCCATCGTTCCAATTCTAACATTAAATAAGGATGTGGGAGGCAAATGCTCGTTTATCTTCCATGAACAGTGACCCAGTTAATAAGCGGCAAGCACATAACTTACTCTCATGGGACATTTTAAACAACGCTATTGTCAGTATTAGAAACAATTTTTAAAAAATTTCGGGTTCCCAACAAGAAGCATCTATCTAGATCCAGCAGATGGCAGTAACAGACAGCGTAGTTGAAGAGCCAGGTTGAAACTTTGCAAGAATACGAATAAAATTCTGCGGTTGACATGCCAAACCATTATGGGCTTGGTGTGTCATGCATAACAAACTCTTCACAGAGTCAGGGATACTTCTGACTGTAAGTACGCTTATGCATGGACCTCTGTAACTTCTGCAGTCAGCAGTGGGAAGATTCATCCATCTGAGACAGTGCAGTGTTCTTTCTCTGGCCCTCAGCACACACACATGGATTAAGCTTCTGTGGGAACATGTCAGTCAGACAGAATGATCTCCTGCGTCTCCATATGGGTGGAAAAGTGCCAAGGAGTCTGAAAAACCCATAAAGCAAGACCACGGTCACCATTGTCACAGCATATACTGCCCAGAACAGAGAAGTGAGAAAAGAAAGCTCATAGCAACACCATGCAGCATTCAAGTTCACTGTGACTGGGAAGTTGTTCATTCACAGATTATGGTTTCTTTTTAATGCATTCCTAAGTGTTTTTGATTTTTTTTCTCCCCTGATTTAAATGACATTTATTTCTCATGAGCGTTTGTCCCAATTGTTTGAATTCTTTTGTGCCTTGTTCACATCACTGCCAGCAACGTGTCTCTTAATGGGAATACTCCTGTTTGAGACAGATGGATAAAGAAACAAGAAAGCAACACTGGAGTGATCACTGGAACTCCCACATCCGTGTCCACAGACAGCAGCTGCCTGACCTGCTGAAGATTTCCAGCAGCTTCAGTTTCCATTTCAGATTTTCAGTATTCCCGGTATTTTGTTTCTGCTGAAAAGATCTCCCCATGTTGGCAGATAACTGGTGCACTCCAGGCTTCTATTCCCAAAGAATTTAGTGGCAGCAAACTTAATAGAGGCATTGAGAATGCCTGATTAATTATGGTATTGGCTACTTTCACTGAAGCGTGTCAGTTATACCTTGCCTTCAGTGGCACATGAAAGGCAGTGCATCATGATGGTCACTAATGGCTTGGTTGCCATGAGACTTAGTGCTCGTGCTCCTATTCTGCACGTTGAAAAGATAGCTATCCTGGTCTCTTCTGGTAGTTTGTGGCCTATAATGGTTTCTCTTCTTATCGAAGAGCGACTGTTGTCTCACTCTGGTGTGTTTCTGACAACTGTTATTTGCATTACTGCACAAAACACTATTCTCTGTAAGTACATCCCTCATAGGTACAAACTATTCCATCCTTTGTTTATGGGAATGCTGTTGTCACTGTTACATTACTGTATGCATCATCATCAGATCTATTATCATTGAACTACACTTGCCATAATCTCATTTGCCATCAAAGCAAAGTTGTTGTCAACTGTATCTGCTGCCCCAGTACAGGTAGCTGGTAATGAATGCAGGGAGTTGGCTATAGGTTACCAGGGAGCCTGATTCAGAACTGTGCCATTTGAAGGGGTACCTTGTAGGGCAAGACTGGCACATCTCGGAGATATTCATTTGCAGACTGAAACTTACTTCCATCACCATATGCTGCAAAGATGGCTTATGGGATTGGGCAATTAGCACACCCTCCCCTCACAATTGTTGGATGCAGCACCACCTTCGGTTCAGCAACCATCAATCAAGGGATTCAGCTGTTGAGTGACGTTATCAAACAAGGGGTCAGAATCTGACCTACTTACTGAAAGGCTGGTGGGGTGTGAGATGGGCAGGGGAGAGTGTTGGTCAAATATTGGACTGCTCCATCAAAATGGGGAAGCGATCAGATGCTGGACTACACCATCATGTCTTGGTGGGGGAGGGAAGCATAGTAAAAGCAGGCACCTCCCTGTGAATTCATGCTACACTTTATAGTGTCCTTATCCAGCCCTAACACTTCAGCTTGACCAAACCTTCTAATCGCTTTCAGTTCTTATCGAAAAACTTTCAGAACTTTTGAATATATATGCATAGAACATTTTAACATTGTACTAATTGACCAACACATACCAATGTCATAGGAAAAAGCTCTCCTTTAGGCCCAGACCGTGACTGAAGTTCAAGATGTCCAAGTGTGCTCCACTTCCAATCCTATCTGTTGCCACGGTAACTGTTCAATTTGCCCTACTACCGAAAGGCCAGAAACACAGGAGCATGGTAAATCCCTGCTCCTGTTCTAATGCTGATGATCTTACAGATTGCAGAGAGCTTTTTCATCCCTTATATGGCAACCACAAAATTCCCTGGCAAAGTCAGAACCAGGAATTGGAATAGTGAACACATTGAGTTCAAGAAAAGTTGTTAAAATCAGTGAAAATATCAACATATGCAGAAGCTGCCTGCAGTTCTAGGTGTAAGTCAGGTATATATTGATATGTGTGTACAATTCCCTCT
The DNA here is from genome assembly GCF_021869965.1 of Rhincodon typus. Taxonomy (NCBI): domain Eukaryota; kingdom Metazoa; phylum Chordata; class Chondrichthyes; order Orectolobiformes; family Rhincodontidae; genus Rhincodon; species Rhincodon typus. The sequence continues at coordinate 148,712,533 of NC_063332.1, read as the reverse complement.
GGACTCTGGTCAGCATTGAATGAGACAATTTGATTGGGATTTTCATTGGGATGTGAATTTACCATGGCACACATGGGTTTTGTGAAACACACCATTGAAACAAAACTGAGAAGATTCAAAACCAAGGTATGGTGCTATTAAGAGCTTGGCACATTAATGTCAATAAATGCACAGTGCATTCAGTGACTTTCTTATCTTCCAGTGGGAAATAGTTTGTTGTGAGCACTTGTGTTATGATGTTAATCTATGTGTTTCAGACATATTGAGGCTCAAGATCAGAAAGGAGTGGAACATCCTGGCGATTTTGGATTAAACCTCTGATGAGGAGTAAAATGACAATCGGTGGCACGGAACTGTCAGAGGAAGGCAAAACACGCCCCCTTTTCACAGCAGGCAGCTGCCTGGGATTACCACTCACCAGAAAAACTGGCCCGTACTTCACACATATATGTAACACTGTTCATTATGTAGACATTCAATTCGCCCATAATCAATCTAAGGTGAGTGTTAATTCCTGAGGGTTTACCTCTGTTCTTTTGTTCTCAGCTTAAGAACATCCAACCCAGAACTGTCTTTCATAGTGAGAGTATTACTAGAAAGCATCCTCCAACTCAAAACCTGACATTGAATATTTAAATATTTTCTAATTAATCTGTTCAGCGATGTTACTACACACCCCTGGAACAGTTGGGATTTGAACCCACATCTTCTGGTTCAGAGGTAGAGACATTACAACTGCACCACAATGCCCCTATAATAATGAACATTTAGAGAGAATTCATTAACAAAATAATGGACGCCATCACCTCCAAGTTCCCCTTCAAGCTACTCACCATTCTGTCTTGGAAATACATCAACATTCCTTCAATATTGCTGAGTCAAAATCCTGGAATCTACTACTCCTCCCCCGCCATGGCATTGTGGGTCAACCCATAGCAGATGGACTGCAGCAGTTCAAGAAGGCAGCTCACCACCACCTTCTCATGGGTAATGAGGGATGGGCAGTAAATGCTGGCCAGCCAGCAAAGCCCACATCCCACAAATAAAATAAAGTAGCTGAAGTCTACAAATGAGTGTCATCAGCAAGACATGAAATCACTCTTTGAGTAAAGAAACAGAAATTCAAACTCCAGAACCTTTACAGCTGAGGAATACCTTAAGAATTCTTAAACTTAAGCCTCAAATGGAATCAGAGCATATTATAAGTAAACAAAATTTTGAGAAGCCGACTTAACTAAAAGAAACTTCTGAGCAACAACTCCAGCAATTAGCAGCCACAGCAGAACAATAGAATACAAAGACCTCCAAGATTTGTACTTCAGCAAGCCTGCAGCTGGCAGAAATTGAAAGGCATGGCAAAGTTATGGAATGCAAATGAACCAAGGTAAGTATTATGCGTTGGCTGCATTGAAGTACATGTTGACACATCGTCTGGTTTTTGCTGCCAATATCACAACAGATCCTACTCCAAGCACAACCCAGTGTTATTCTAAAGACCAAAAAATCAGTCAGCTTAGCAGCCATTCTTTTGAAACCACAGATTCAGTCATCTACAGGACAGGGTACCTCTTGGTAAATCAACAGGTCAACATATACTTTGTCTCAGTTCCTAGCTTGAGTTCATAAAATAACATTCAAGAATGTAAAAGAATGCATAGAGTTCACAAATTTCAACAGTCAATTCAAAACTTTAAATATTACATAATCTACCATGATCTTTTACACAACGATATGATTTCACACTGACTGTAGGACTATGTTTATTGAATGTGTATAATTGCCCATAATAAGAATGTACAGTCCCGTGATGACAGTGCAGTAAGTGCACAATTCAAACTGCATGAGTGACATTTGCTTAAAAGTGCTATACTATGACATGAATTTGGACTATTTGATATTAAACGAAACTGAAGGCCAACACAGTATTGAGTCAGTAAATGCAAAAGGAAGAAAGAATATGCCTTGAAAGAGGACTTATCTTTAGATGGACCTCAATCAAGGTATTCTTTGGTAAAAGGAGAAGGATAAAGTACCACTATGTTTCACGGTGTAGTCAAGATGATATGAAACAGGTTTAGTGCCACTTATCTATTAGCATAAACCATAATGAATGATAAGGAGATCAGTTAGATTGGCTGGCTGGTTTGCAATGTAAAGTAATGCCAACAGCATAGGTTCAATTCCTGCATCAGTTGAAGTTACCATGAAGGACTCTCCTTCTCAACCTTTCCCTTTCCCTGAGGCATGGTGAACCTCAGGTTAAACCAACACAAGTTGACTTTCTCTAATGAGAGACTAGCTCTATGGTCTGGGAGAACTACAGCAACTTTATCTTTTCAATGAATGACAGTAATGGATATGATAATGATAGCAAAGTATTACTTAAAATATTATCCTATCAATGTTGCTATTTACCTTAAATTGATTCTTAGCCTTATGAAAATTACAGACAGATGAGTATCATAAGAATGTAGTAACCAATATCCCTGACGTTAAATTCTGGGCTATTCCTTTTAATTTGGGGATTCTATCATTATTTTTCAAAAGATGGTTGAATGACTAATGCTTTCTCTTAGACACTGAAGAGCATCCTCAAATGTAAGTCTTCAGTATTTGCAAAGATGTTGGTTTTGGAATCGGAAACTGCTCTGAAATTGAGAGGCCTAAAACGAAATACATCTGCCCTGTGTCAATATTAGGAATATAATGAACACCAGTCCACATCTGCAAGCACACAGGGACATACAGGTAAGGTCATAACATGTATCTAAGAAGAAATTACAAAGATGTTCAGAGTTTTAGGTCTTGGACCTCCCTGCTAGTTAAAACCAATAGCTCAAAGGAAAAAAGTACAGTTAGGATCTCAGGATCTCAAAAGGGGTCAGAAACATTGGATGTCTAAAGAGACAATTGCTAGCATAAGTGCCAAATATCAAAGGAATGAGGACGAATAAACAACCACTCACATCTAGGACAGAACTAGGTCCAGAAACCAGACACTACTTATGTGTGATTAACAGGGCAAGCAAGAGAACATTTCTATGCAGATAAGCCAATGAATGTCCAACATGTGGAAGGATTAATATTGTATAATTTAAGTGTGGCTGTGCGGAAATCTCAGACAAACTTAATAACTAGCAATCATTAAGAAATCCTCCCAGCCCCGGAAAGAAGGGGGCCACGGCGAGAAAGTTGGGAAATTGGGCTTCTGCCAGTCAAGAGCAAGTATTGGATAATGAGATGAGATTCTCGCTAGTGAGCAGCAAAAGTCCATTCTCACTCATTATTACCCTTGTTACTACTTAATGTCACTTCATTAATATGCAGGCTTCCATTCTCCCACTCACAGGATGGAAATTGTACACTATGTACTCTCAACAAGGAAGTCAGAGCGGCTACCTGTCAACTCTAGCTCGCCACTTGCTCCTCTGGTTCACCAGCTGTACACCTGGCACTAACATCTCAGGGCATTCTCAACAGGCACACACCCCCTATCCATGGATCGTGATATTTTACCAGTCTTACCCAATCATTACGGCACATCTCCAATCCACTTACAGGCTAATATTCTGCAATTCAATGCTACACTTTGGAGTACACAGGCTCCTCCCATTACAATGCTACTGTAAGGAAGCTTCGTCCATAGCGATTGACTCCCAGCTCATGGTTTGGACCAAAGTGCATCTCAGGAGTCCTTGATATCATGGTCAGAAATTTCTGGAAATAATTAACAAGTTAAAATCAAAGATTATTGACCAATTTTGAGAGACTGGTACTAGCATTGTTAATAGTGTAGTCTTGGTTGACCTAAGAACTTGGAACTGAACTTCACAAGACTCACTACCTCATCAGTGTAATAGACCACATGCATGGGAAATGTTGGTACAGGGAGCTGGGCCAACAGCTCCATTGCTTGTAGGATGGAAAAGTCATCCAGATTATTAAAGGATTGCTGACTATAACGTAATAACTGGTGTGTATAACGTTAACTCTACAAGTGCCTGGAGGGAAATGTGGAGCAAACCTTCTCCCCAACTGTAGCTAAAGTTTTGAAGGTCCTCTTTCAGAAATATACTGACTTAAGGTGGTGACCTGCTGGGAGCAAAAATAGGATGCTAGAGCTTATGAATTACATCCAGAATTAGACAGAAGTTAATGTAATATCCAACTGATCAGTTTTAAGATCATGTGTGTTTATTTCTCTCTGCACTTAGTCAAGGTTGAGCATGGTTACAGAGAAAGGGAAACTAAACTGAAAGCGAAAATGTGTAAGTGTGAGAGCAGACATGGAAACACTTGTAAATAACGATCCTGTTTAAACATAGGCAGAGATGATGCACCAGTTTCTATTTCTGAAGGATAAAACACAAAGTAAGATTGATTTCACAGGAGCCACACAAAAATAAGGAAATGAAGATGGAAAATTTGTTTTTTTTTATTTTTTACTTTTGCTTGTGGACTGAAATGAGTAAAAAAGAATAGACTTCTCAAACTGAAGACTGTGGAAGGAATTGCTACACTTAAAAGAAAAGTTACTGGAACTCATTGTGAGTTTTTGTTACACTGCTATTTTGTTTATGTTGGGGGGATGTGTGAGATAAAATGGCATGCAACCTTGGTGCAATTGTGGAGTGAGATTCTGTGGCAATGGGTAGCTGTTTGTGCAATTGTGACTAGTTGTGGATTTCAAAGGTCATCTGGGTGATGACAACTGTCTGGTTCCTTGGCAGCTGACCGGCATGTGGGTGTGAAAAACACAATACAACAGTTAGAGTTTACCAGACTGGGAGAAACCACTAAACTGCTCGAGAAAACAAAACAGGTTCTGTGTCTCTCTATCTCTCTGCAGTAAACGTAAGGCAAAAACAACTATTATTTTCTCCCAGAGATAGTAGGAACTGCAGATGCTGGAGAATCCGAGACAACAAGGTGCAGGGCTGGATGAACACAGCAGGCCAAGCAGCATCATAGGAGCAGAGAGGCTGACGTTTCGGGCCTAGACCCTTCATCAGAAAAGGGGGAGGGGAAGGGGGTTTTGAAATAAATAGGGAGAGAGTGGGAGGCGGATAGAAGAGGGATAGAGGAGAGGATAGGTGGAGAGGAAACAAACAGGTCGAAGAGGCGGGGATGGGGCCAGGAAAGGTGAGTGTAGGTAGGGAGTTAGGTGTGGCTTCCTCTACATCGGGGAAACCAAGCGGAGACTCGGGGACCGCTTTGCAGAACACTTACGCTCGGTTCGCAACAAACAACTGCACCTCCCAGTCGCGAACCATTTCAACTCCCACTCCCATTCCTCAGACGACATGTCCATCCTGGGCCTCCTGCAGTGCCACAACGATGCCACCCGAAGGTTGCAGGAACAGCAACTCATATTTCGCTTGGGAACCCTGCAGCCCAATGGTATCAATGTGGATTTCACAAGTTTCAAAATCTCCTCTCCCCCCACCGCATCCCAAAACCAGTCCAACTCGTCCCTGCCTCCCTAACCTGTTCTTCCTCCCACCTATCCCCTCCTCCCACCCCAAGCCGCACCTCCATCTCCTACCGACCAACCTCATCCCGCCCCCTTGACCTGTCCGTCCTCCCTGGACTGACCTATCCCCTTCCTAACTCCCTACCTACACTCACCTTTCCTGGCCCCATCCCCGCCTCTTCGACCTGTTTGTTTCCTCTCCACCTATCCTCTCCTCTATCCCTCTTCTATCCGCCTCCCACTCTCTCCCTATTTATTTCAAAACCCCCTTCCCCTCCCCCCTTTTCTGATGAAGGGTCTAGGCCCGAAACGTCAGCCTCTCTGCTCCTATGATGCTGCTTGGCCTGCTGTGTTCATCCAGCCCTGCACCTTGTTGTCTCTATTATTTTCTCCCACCAGTTCTGTAAGCTGTTGCCTTTAACTAGTAACTAAGAGACTTCATAATTCATGTACCAGCCACCCTGTGTCTCCTGTGAAGAATTGAAAGAACATGGAAAAAGGAGATCAAAGAACAGAATGTCTTGGAAAATAAAAGGGACATCTCATTGATAGATCACTATCAACTGGTGCTATTGAACTGTGCATCTCCAGTTCTTTCACCCTTAACATCAATGTGTTTTGTTTGTTTGTCTGGCTGTCTGGTCTATGTGTGTAGGATTCAAAATAGTGCTAGAGTTTCAACCAGTAGAGTTATATGTTGATCGTAGTTTTGTTACCTATGGCTAAAACTTACTTGTAATAGACAATAGTCTTTTGTTCCCTATGGGGACCTGGTCAGTGTTTTCTAGAAACTTGATTCTATCAAACAGAAAAAATGGGTATTTTATTTAACTTATTAATTTTTGTGATGACCCTGATAGTAATAGGACTTGAGAATCAGCACACTTTCCCAAGTGGGATGTAACAACTACAATTATCATGTAACAGGATTCAATTTTTTAATAGGAGTCAATAGGAGTCATAGAATTCAGCTCCATAGCACTACAAGGATATTTTGTATGTAAACTAGCATTGTGTGCACATAGCCTGGTGCAGTCCATAGTCTGTTTTGATATAGGCATTAGCTTGAACGTTATAACGGTGTTCCAGAAGTATGCAGTGTTTGCAGATCATGATGTCAATCAACACATAACATAAATTTTACAGCAACAGTGATGTTTGTGACCTCAACACTCCAGCTAAAAGCCTCTCTTAAACAGGCAAGGCTGAACATGTGTTCCCCTTTTATCTCTGACTACCAAAAGGAATCAACTACTTTCAGATTGATTTCTGTAATGTTTACTGAGTCTGTAGACATGCTGTGAGTTTTCTAATTGATACTAGGGAAATCTGCAAGAAATGGTGATGCATGTGGCAAAATTTATTTTTTCATTTCGATATCAAGGGTGTAGCTTTAATCACCTTCCCCTATTCATAAGTGCTATGGCTACCATCCCTCTGGGCCTACAGAGTATCAGCTTGATTGAGTAGATGGAACACAGAGAAGAACGGGTTGCTCACAGAGGGAGGAGGAGGAAGACAGAAAGACTCTTAACAGGGGGTCTTATCGATCCAGGTCTTCAGGGAGAAATTCCCTTTCCTCAGCAACATTTATGAGTTGTGTTATCATCTTCCGTAGACAAATTAAATTGAAACAAGAGATTTGAATTCCCAGTGATGACCTGAAAGGAATCGTGTGCCGGGATTTCAATTTTAAAGTCTTTTTGGTCATTTAATTATTCTGATTCCTTTGGGGGAAACATAAACCAAAAATAACTAAATATATCAACCAAGCATCAAATTAAGAAATTAACAGTCATATCAGGCACATAGGAAGGTGGTTATAATTGTTTCAGGTCAGTCATCTCAGCTCCAGTACATCTCTTCAGGAGTTCCTCAGGGTAATGCCCTAGGGCCAACCAACTTCAGCTGCTTCAGCAATCATCTTCGGTCCATCATAAGATGATTACACAACGTTCAGCACAATTTGCAATTCCTCAGGTACTGAAGCAGTCCATGATCGAATGCAACAAGATCTGGACAACATTCAAGGTTGGGCTGACAAGTGGCAAGTGACATTTGTGGTACACTAGTGCCAGACAATAATTACCTCTGACAAGACAGAATCTAACTATTGTCTCTTTACATTCAATGACATTACCATCACTGAAGACCCCATTACCAACATCTTGAAGGTTACCATTGACAAGAAACGGAACTGGACTAGCCAAATGAGCACTATGCCTACAAGAGAAGATCAGAGGCTAAGAACAAAGAACAATACAGCACAGGAACAGGCCCTTCAGCCCTTCAAGCCTGCGCTGATATATTTTGCCCTTCCATACTAAAGCAGTCTTCACTCACAGGATCCGTATCCCTCTATTCCCTTCCTATTCTTGTATTTGTCCAGGTATTTCTTGAATGCTGTTATTGTGTCTGCTTACACCACCTCCTCTGGCAGTGCATTCCAGACACTTATGACTCTTCATGTGAAAAACAAGCCTCGCACATTTCTTTTAAACATCCTGCACCCCCCTCCCCCCACACCTTGAACCTGTAACCCCTAGTAATTGACCACTGCACACCAGGAATAAGCCTCATACTTTCCACCCTATCCATGCCATTCGCAATCTTATAAACTTCTATCAGGTTGCACTTCAACCTCCTGCATTCCACTGAAAACAAACCCAGTCTATCTAACCTTACTTCATAGCTAAAATCCCTCATACTAGGCAACATCCTGGTAAACCTCTTCTGTACCCTCTCTAAAGCATCCACATCCTTCTGGTAGTGTGGTGACCAGAACTGTACGCAATATTCCAAGTGTGGCCAAACTAAAGTTCTATGAAGTTGCTAGGAATCCTTCTGTGAATAATTTACATCCTGATTCCCTAGAGCCTTTCCACCACCTACAAGGAGTATGATGGAATATTATGTTGTTCATCTGTGTTCCTTGGATTTCCAGTCTAATGACTCATCCTGGTATCCACCATTTGGACAAGTTAGTTTAAAACTTCCAGCATGGTAGTTTTTAACCTTCTGCAAGAACATTGGTTCCAGCTCTGTTGAAGTGTTTCTTACTAAACAACAAGAGTTGAAAATGGAGATAATTGATTATTGGGTAATTTATTGGTTAAAAGGGTTATTTAAATTAAGCACAGTTTTATTACCCATGGAGTTTTTTTGGAATTCTGTCTGTGTTTTCAACTCTTGGAATGTTAAACCTTGCCAGAATTGATGGGGAATGATGTCTCACAAAGGAACTGTGGCAGAGGCCTGAGACAGTGAAGGACATGATGAGAGTTTAAGGTGGAAAATGGGCAGGTGTGGATTGCCTTTCTTTTCATGAGTTAACTATTATTTATTTCAAGCATCAGTCTATAATTTGAGATCTCCTTGCTTTGCCAGCTGGCCAGTGCCTCTTGGGTCTCTTTCTCCACTTCCACTCTTTACTGCACACCCTCCTCAAGCTGTAGGGTTGCAGGTGCATCCTCTCTCTAGTAATTATTATGGCTTTCAAATTCTAAAGCCTATCTTCAGGAAAACATTACGATGCATGCAGCATACTACCATGATCCTTGAGTCTCAGGCTGGGCTCCATTAGTTCTCCACCTGATTTATCCAACATACCATAAAGATCCTGGAAACTGTGTTTGAACTTTCCTTCAACTTTCCACCTAATTTATCTTGGGACTTCCAACAAGACTTTCGAATTCCTGTTGTCTGTTTCTTGTGATTTGCTAAGTCTCATTATAGTTAGTGGTCTCATCTGTCTATGAAAGCCTCACTAAAGCCCTGTGCAAGCCGACAGAATAGCTACTGAGGAACTATGAGTCAGACAATTAGCTTCACACACTGGGTCCTCAGTGATGGAATAGATGCTTTTTTTGTTGACAACCAACCAGTTGAACTTGACCGCCAACTATTGACACTAGGTCTCAAAACGACGGCTGAGCAGAGCGCAATGACATTATAATGCCTTAAGTTTTTACAGCAGCAGTATTCAATCTTGCCTTCTGATGAGCAGACACCTGTGGCATTCAATTTTCTAGGCCTTTAGGTCATACACATCATTGCCCACTGATTCACAATGTCATGGTGTTGCCTGTAGTCTAATCTCTAAAGTATCTGTGGTGCTAATTTCTAAACTTATAAATGCAATAAACTTTGGTGATGGTGCATCTTCATACTGAATACTGATCTCTTCCTGCATTGGCTGAAACAAGTCCTCAGCTTCTGAAATGAAAGGTCATTCATCTGAATGTGTGGCAGCAAAACAGAGGAAAAGTGACCGTTGACCAAACTTACAGTTTGCCATGGAGTATGTAGGGTGAATTTGAAGTAATAGATGAAAAACTATTGTAAAGAAACTCTCGAAATAGTGAAGGCTTGAACAGCGCAGCCTATTTTCACTTATTTTTGCATGTTATCCTTGCCTTTCTCTTTTCTGGTCCACCAAGGGCAGAATTATAAGGTCTAACATCCAGTTCAGGCACTACCATGCTTAAACATTCTTCCAATGAAGATGGAGAATAATTATACACAAGGTGCCTCTTTCTTCATTGTCCTTGATTCTGTTTGTCTTACAGCTCTGCAGGCAACAGTATGAAGGCCAAAAATCTGTTATACTGATTCTCTACCCTCTGTCCCTCTACTTTACTGCACAATTAAAGCAAATATTCTATTAAGTTCTGAACGTGTGATGAGGAATGTTAGCATCATAACTTTGCACTTGTATTCAACTTTATCTTCCAGCATTTAGTTGCTTCACCACATTGCCTGGACATTCGATGTAATATTTATTTTATAAATCTCAAAACTGCTTTGAAACTTTCTACGAGATCAAAGGTGCAATATAAATTAAAAGTTGTTATTGTTGAGTTCATGATTATTCCATATTCCTTTTGTGTCTCCTTTCCTCAACTGGAGGAATCAATGACTTAAATAAAAGAGAAAATGGATGATAAAAGTTTGAGATTTGGGTGGTGGTGTGGGTATAGATTCCTTTTCCTTTGGCAAGAACATTTAAAAATTATTGTCAAACCTAATTGAAGGGGGTTGATAACAATGCACGCTTAACAGGAATGTTACCCAAAAGGAATGCTCAAATCTTCTACCCAAGTTTTTGTCCCTTGTGTGACAGGCAAAAGACAGGGAGTTGATTCAGACTTTAATCAAGCAAATCCTTCTTTATTTAACTCTTTTGGTACCAATACTCAATATTAAACATACTTCTTATAAGATAATATGGACCCTTCAGAAGGGTCCCGACATGAAATGTTGACTTTCCTGCTCTTCTGATGCTGTCTGATCTGCTGTGCTCCTCCAGCTCCACATTTTATCGACCAAATAACCTCCCTTACTTGGTGAACACAGGAAACTGCAGGTCACAGCTTACAGGACATGTCCCAACATGTCTTGGCTGCAGTTTTAATCTAGCTCAGAATTTAAACCAGCTTGACCAAAATTCCCAGCATGCTTGATTGTAGCACTTAAGCAGTCTCATACACATTTTTCCTGCTGGCCACCTGACCACAGGAGCACTTAAAGTGTGAACCTTGCAAGCACTGAGGCTTCACAACTCTATAAGGATTACCAATGGGTTATGGCTGTGAACATTTTGTATTCCATTGTTTACTGATAAACAAAATTCTCTTTCTGGGAAAAGGTATTAGAAAAATATTGAAAAATTGTATTTTGGTTTTGTACCCAGAAATAAGCATACCAAAAAAGATATTGACCAAATAAAATGACTGATAGGAACAGTAATGTGCTGTGGCAGCACAGGATATTTATTGTGTTGTCCTTGATTATGTTGAGCAATAGACCTTCAATATAAATGTGCAACCTTGTCTTTGAAATGATGTAAGGCAGAAAAATGAAAAGGGCAAAATGTAATGAACATGAGAACAAACAAATGAACAAATAAAATAGGAACAGGTATAAAGAACAATGTCAATGTGCTATCCTTAGATTTTTCAAAAGGCACAGTGGGCACAGTGGTTAGCACTGCTGCCTCACAGCACCAGGGACCTGGATTCAATTCCATCCTTGGATGACTGGTTCAGTCATAGAGGGCATTGGTGAGACCTCATCTTGAATACTGTGTGCAAATTTTGGTTTCCTTATTTAAGGAAAGATGTAAATGCATTAGAAATGGCTTTGCAGGAAGTTTACTAGATTGATACCTGGATTGAGTGGGTTGTTTCATGAGCAAAGCTTGGACAGAATGGGGTTTGTTTCCACTAGGATTTAGATAAGTGAGGTGTGACCTGATTGAAGTGTGTAAAGTCCTGAATGGTATTGACAGGGTAGATGTGGTAAGGTTGTCCCAGTTGATGGTAAGGCCAGTACTTGGGATCACTTTTTTAAAATTAGAGGGCATCCTTTCTGGACAGAATTGAGGAGAATTTCTTTTCTATGAGAGTTGTACAATTTTGGAGGTCTCTGCATCACTTCATTCATCACATCCTTCCAAATAAACATGGATGCGTTTATGCATAGTCTCTATTTTCTGTCAGCTTGCTAATTTTCTATCCAAGCTAACATGTTACCTCTTAGAGATAGCAGGAACTGCAGATGCTGGAGAATCCGAGACAACAAGGTGCAGGGCTGGATGAACACAGCAGGCCAAGCAGCATCATAGGAGCAGAGAGGGTTATACTTAGATCTTTTACGTTCCACAATAGTTGATGTGGCACCTTAGCAAACGCCTTTTGGAATCCAAGTCAAGTATATCTACAGGCTCTCTTTTATCTACAGGATATGTAACACCTTTGAAGAAGTCTAATAAATTGGTTAAACACAATTTTCATCTCACAAAACCATGTGGACTCTTCCTGATTGCTTTAAGATTTTCTAAGTTATTGGCTATGACAGGAGTTCTTCATCTATTGGCATTACACATTTGTTAGAATGTAGGGGAAAAAGTGTGATGTCTGACTCCTTGATAACAACAGGTAACTATTACTGTGTACCTCAAAGCCAAACAGAATGGCCGTGACACAGAAGAATGCTACAATTGGTTCATAGTGAAGGTATGATTCAGGTCCTCCATCCTTCTAGGAAGTCTCCAGTCCTGCTGACATTTTGTATTCTCTCCCTGACAACATCCCCTCCCCTCCCCCACCCAATTTTATTTTTCAGAAAGGACCGGAAATTGACATTCCTGAGGAAGACAGAGTCCAAAGCTGAACCCTTGAGGGTCTTTGATATGAGGAGGGCACAGACAGCTGCTGGAGAGATTTATGATACATACTTAACAGAGAGGCTTTTAGTAAAGTTGGATCATGTTATAACTATCCAACATCTGCAAATAACCAGGTTTCTCTACCTAATTTCAAACTAGGACCCTTGAGAACACTCCATTCATCATCAATGCAGCAGTCCGATGAGGGTACCAGGAGCACAAACATTTTTCCGTTTCAAATGAACTTTATGTTTCCGCCCAAAAAGTCATGAAGATCATAAACTTTAAAATATATATAAAATGTTTTGTAGCTGTACGGTTAAAATTTAGTTAGTTTAATCACTTGTGTAATTTCAAGTTTTGTTTTGCCTTGTTTTATTCTTCTTTCTAAGTGCCATTGTAGCAGTCTGAAATGTGCAATGCTGCTCGGTATGAATTAAACTCATGAAGTGATGTTTCTCTCAGGGTCCAAATCCTGTAATGACCCTTATCAAATTGCTTCCTTGGGCTTATAATCTTTACAGTCTTGATCAGCTGACATTTATCTGAAACAAGTGAAAGATCCAAGAGGAATAATTGGAGAATTCTTTGGTGCTTCTGTCTGGAACATGAGCACAGAATCGTGCAATTGGTTACCATTCAGGGAGAATGAACATTACTTATATCTCTAAATCCTCCACAGGAATTATCTTGAACGTAAGGCAGATGTGGTACTAAAATGAACATATTGAAATCGGGCTGAAATTGCCCTTTCTTTCTCTGCTTTCAAACAGCTTGAATATTGCCAATTAAAGTCAGTATATAAGAACACTGAAGCAGAAATTGGTAATTCAGCCTCTCAGGTCTGTCTAGCCATTCTGCTTGACTATGGCTGAGCTGTATATAGAATCATTGAGACTTCTGCAGTGGCCATGAGGTTCAATTTGACAATGATGGATGGGCTGGGAGCTGGAACAGAATAGGCTAAAGGGATAGAGTGGAGCAGAGACTGTTGTTGGATTGGGGTTTGGCATGTGCAGTCAGTGGTTTGCGAGGCTGGTCAGATCATGTGTGAAGCCCCTGCACTGATCTACTGCCATGTAATGTTTATATGTAATCCGTTTATTTGACTGTAATATTTATCCTTATATCTATATCTTATGTCTAACTTATACTATGAATCACTGTAAGGTATTTTCTTCTTTATTCCTCTTTTTGTATCTAAGATTTGTACCTAGGATGGTGCCTTGGGAGACAACATTGTAAACTTTTCACTGTAATCTTTTACTTCTGTACGTGTCAATAAAACCTAATTCTATTCTAATTCTCAATAGAATTATGGAAAGGATCACCAGCTTACCACCACTTTCTCAAGGGCTACTAGGGACAGACTGTAAATGCTGGCCCAGCTAGCAACACTCATGTCCGACAAGTGAAGAAAAGAAGGATTGAAAAGAAATTAAGTAGAGCTGCCATTAAAAAGGAGGTGAACTGTTTGGACAGCAACATTTACATGTCTAAAGCAAAAAGGCAAAAGGATGGCAATAATGTATTGTGAGCAATCACAAGCAGAGTAACTGTTTATGGGGCAAAATATAATGCCAATTGAAGAAGTGTTGTAGTCATTGGGAAGGCAAAAACAAAATCCATCTGGATAGAGATAAAATATAATAAAAGCTTAATTGTGTATATAAGGATAGTGTACAGACCACCTAATAGGCAAAGGGAGATGGAGGAAGAAATTAAGGGAATGAGTAAATACACAGAATAATAAAATTACATCATGCTAACTACTCTTATGTTAATCAGTGAGTGAGATGCATGAAGAGATGATGGAGTGGAACAGATACAAACTATACTTGGCCCATTTCTATTCCAATATATAAGAAGTTCAACAAGGGAGTAGCTACCATAAAATTTAATTATGAGGAATAAAACAGAGCAGATCAAAAGGCTAAAAGTACAGAACATCAATGCAATTATGATCAAAAGTTTACACACTTTAAATAACAGTTGAGTTGGAAAATATTTGATGGAATCTAGGATAATAGATTGGAAAGAAAACAGATTTGAAGGGCTAGGAATATAACCTGGGGACATAAAATGAACAACAATATCGGCAGTCTCAATTCTTATTGTGTTTTTTCATTTGGTTCCATAATTTTTTGCACATTTCTTCCTCCCCATTGACGATTAGGTAATTTGTAGAATATCCCTATCAGTGTAATTAATCCTTTATTATCTTTTATCTCCATTCATATGGATCCTATTTCTGTCTTACTGACAGCCAAAGAGCAAAGGGAAACATTTAAAATTCCAGTCAACAAAGTCCAAGAAAACATACTCAAGTCAGAAACAAGAATAATCTAAACATGTGAATCATCATGTATGAGTGAAAAAAAGGAAAAATTGAGAGGAAGAGACAGAGATGTGCAGTAGTGGAGAGCATGACAAGAGGCAATACAAGAGATTAGAAGAGAAGCAAAAAAAAACTATTGTGAGAGCAAAGAAGAGCTATGAAAATAAATTTCAAGGAACTTGAAATAAAATAGACTCTAAAGACACGTAAAATCAAAACAAAGGAAGGTTATATCGGTCATAGGGACACACAATGAACAGGATAATATCAGATGCAACGACAGAAATAGCAGAAGGTTTAACTAATTACTTCTCTTCATTACTTACAGGGAAACAGGATGGGTACAGGTGTGCATGACCTCAGTTGAAGAAATGAGAAATTATATACTTGCATTTAAAGTTTTAAAAACCGCTATTATAAATATTTAATAAACTTAAGAGACTGGTTTGGATGGTTTGTTATCATATTTTAGAAGCAGTGAGAGAAGAAATAGCAGAGGTATTAGTATACATTTTTCACTTCATTAGTAAAAGATGTAATTCCAGACAGGCAACTAATGAATATTATACCTTTTTTAAGAAGGGAGTTAGAACATGCCCAAAGAGCTTTTGACAGTCAACTTAACAATGGTACCAGGAGAAGTAATGGAATCCTAAGTAAAAGTGAGAGTAGAAAAATATCTAGAAGTCAAAATAATAATAATGAATAGTCAACATGGATTTTAAAAGAAAAGGTCTTGCATGACAAACCTTGTTGATATTCCTTGAAGAGGTAGGAGAAAGAGTACACAGGGCATTGTAGAAGATATAATTTATCTGGATTTTCATAATGCCATTGATAAAGCATCACTTAATGGACTAAGGAATAAAGTCAAAGAATGAACTGCTAGTAGACAAGTAGCAAAGGCATAGCTAGCTTGATTTAGAACAGAAAGTAGAGAGTAGGGTAAATTGTAGTTATTCAGAGAGGCAGAAGGAGGGAGGTGGTGTTCTGCAACTGAAGTTTATAATTTATATTCCTGATTCAGACTTTGAATCTACCCCATTTAACATGGGGGTGGCAGTGCTATACTACATAATGAAGCTTGGATATTCACAGTGCAAGCGCAAGAATTTATCTCCAAAGGAACTATATTGTCATCACTGCTACCAGTAATGTCATGAATCTGCAACAGCTAGACTGATGAGGATAAAGGTTGGTGGGTTTCTACCCTTGTGTTAGTTCTCTCCTGCATCAGGTCCAGACTGGTAGGTATTTCCTTAAGAGCTCACAAAGCAAATTCAATAGTGGTACACCAAACTAGTCTTTACAATGTACGTTGAAGTACCCCCAGATAAAGTACATTATTTGTCGTCACCGATCTCAATATTTCTTCTTGTGTTCATGTTCAACACAAAGGAGTGTCGATTCATCAGCACTGTGGGAATGGTGGTTGATGATAAGCAGCTGGAGACTTCCTTGCCCATATTTGACCTGGTGCTAAGAGACTTCACAGGGAGAGTTAATGTTGGGCACTCCCAAAGCCATTAAATTCCACCTTGTCTTTTGGAACTTTCCTTAGGTGGGGTAGAATATACCCAGGAGCGTTGATGGAGGATGTTGGGTTTTTGGTTTCAAGGCATGCTTTGATGCATATAACTATATCAGGCTGTAAGTCTGCAAGTCTGTAGGACAGCTCTTGTAATTTTGGTACAAGTTCTCAAATGTCATTGAGGGGGACTTGGCAAGATCAACTTGGTAACGCTCTTTCGATATTCGATCGCAACTTGTGGGCATCACTGACCAGGCCAGCATTCATTGGTGATGCCTAATCATCTTTGAGAAAGTGGTGTTGCGCTGCCTTCTTGAACCGCTGCAGTTCATGGCAGTTACATAGACCTTCAGTGCTGTTAGGAAGTGAATTCCAGGTGGATGATCCAGCCAAAGTTAAGGAACAGTAATATAGCTCTAAGTGTGGCTGCTGGGGTACTTGCCAGGTGATAACACTTTCAGCATCTGCTATCATTATTTTCCCGGGTAGTAGAGACCTTGGGTTTGAAAGGTGTTGTCAAAGCAGCCTCAGTGAATTGCTGCAGGGTGTCCTTAGGTGGTATGCACTGCTGCTACAATGTGTCGATGGCAGGTGGAGTGAAAGCTTAAGGTAATGGATAGAGTGCCAATCAAGGGAGCTAATTGGGCCTGGATTTAGTTGATTTCGAATGCTGTTGGAGTTGCACTCATCCAGGCAAGTGGTGAGTATTCTATCACACTCTTGACTTTGCAGTTTTGATGAAGCGTTTGATGGTAGGTGAGTCTGGAACACCACTTTGGAGAAACAAAAGTAACAAAATTGCAGGGCCGAGCTTGATTAGCTCTGGTTATTAGGGACCATCGACCTGAAATGTTAGATCTTCTTTTTCCCTGCATAGATGCTGTCAGACCTGCTGGGGATTTCCTGTGTTTCCTTTTTATTTCAGGTTTTGACCAGAACAGATTGGCAGGTACCATAACAGCTCTTACCCAACATTTTGCTAAAATATGCAAAATTTGAATTTACTTTGAATTTAACCTTGCAGTGAGGATTATCAGATTGGCCATGAACTCGACTGACTGAATGGCTTACTACTGCTCTTACATCTTATGGTCTTGCATTCTAGCTTAATCAGCCAGTAATAGCTTCCGCTAGCTCTCTGCATGTGGCTACTTCCAGACAATGCATGTGACGCACAAGTGATTGATCATTTCCTTTCTTAACTGTATTGTGTAGTATAGCTGCTATTGCTTTTCCTGATGAATCTGTTGTAACATACATTTCCACATGTGGTTGAAATGCCACAAATTCTGGTGGAAATACTATCTTTGCTTTCAACGTGTCAACTACTGTTTACTGCATGGTTGTCCTTTCCTACTGTGCATTCTTGAGCAGTAGCTTTTGAAGAGGTTTCATGATCTTGGTGTTCTTAGCAAACAAAAATTGTCATAAAAGTACACAGCACAATGGAGCAATATCAATTGTTTCACATTAAACAGAGGTGGAACTGCATGAATGGTTTTGAGGCTGTCATGTGTAGGCAATTCACATCTCTCTTTGTTGAATATCAAATTATGTGGTTATAGTCGAGTTACTACTGCTGATAGCTCACTGATCATGTTATACTTTGTCCCTCCCATAGACAGCAAGTCATCTGGCATGATTGAAGAAATGATCTTCTAGTCTGTATTAGGTGCTGAATTTATTCCATAGGGCAATCTGTGGGACCCAATCACACCTTCATGAATGACAATAGTTGTAAGATATTGACTTTGGTCTTTTCATGGTACCCACAGATAGCTCAGCCACATAATGGAGGCAAAATACTGTGGATACAGCAAATCTGAAACAAACAGTGAGAATGTTGGAGAAACTCAGCACTTCTGGCAGCATCTGTGGAGAGAGAAACAGAATTAGTATTTCGAGTTGGTATTACTCTCCGTCAGCCCTAAAATTGTAGCTTTGCTACATGTCACGTTCATGAAAACTGTGGAGCCATGAGATGATAACAATAACATTTGGACCATAAAAAAGTTATCTGTCTGGAATGGTAGCTTTGTTAAATGCCTTAAAATTGATGTATAGTCTGAGTTCACAATTCTTGCATTCGCAAAGTCTAGATTCAACACGCATGGTGATGGGCCAATGTGCTCAAAAATATTGAGTATTTGTAATCATTTTAGTTGCTGTGATGCCTCAGTGAAGATTGCAAATGGCAACCATCTCAAACTTATAGAAACTGATAGAATTGACATGTTACTGTAAGGAGTGTGACAGTGTCCCTTAATCTCCCCAAATCCAGGAAAAAGGGGAGCATACGGTTGTGCAACGTCTGTTTCCATGATCATGACAATCATATGTTTTCTGGTGGGGTTTCGCAATTTTGAAGGCAAACCTATCAAAAACTTTATCCCCACAAGCCAGGCAGCATCAGAGGAGCAGGAAAATTGATGTTTCAGGTCAGGACCCTTCTTCAGAAATGGGGAGGGGGAAGGGAGCTGGAAAATAAAAAGAGGGAGGAGGGGTGGGGCTGGGGAAGGTAGGTGGGATGGTGATAGGTGAGTGCAGGCAGGGAGTGATGGGGATTGGTCAGTGAGGTGGGAAGGATGGATGGGTTGGAGACACATGCCTGCTGTGTTTCTCCAGCTCCATACTGTATTATCTCTGACTCCAGCATCTACAGTTCTTGCTATCTCCATAAGTCTTCTGCCTTTGGCTACATATAATGGGAATCTGTGTTTATCCAGGGTGACATTTTGTAATGCATCGAAACTATGATCATTGCCTAGACCAGAATAATTGAAAGTCATCATTAGTTTGTGGAGTGTCTTCATATAAAAGTGAGAGAAAATTGTGGAAAATTCCAACATCATGTCACTCACTGGATACTTTAGTACAAACATCCATAAGAGACACTGAAAGCTTGTCTTAAAGTGACCTGATACATTACTGTTCATGACAAAATACACAGGCTCATTATCAAAAGGACACCCTTGCAAGTTTAAAACCTATGATATCTCTTCTTTAACAAAATCAGAAATTGCTGTAAAAACTCAACAGGTCTGGCAATATCTGTGGACAGAAAGCAGAGTTAAATGTTTCAGGTCCTGGGACCCTTCTTCAGAACATAATCTGCAGTATCCAGCATTTCCAGCATCCACAGATCTTTGGTTTATTGTTTAGTGAAGTCACCTCTTTGACCTGCACACCTTTGCAAAATGATTCCACGTTAAACAGGAGTTTCACTGTTTGCCCTCAAGCTGAACATTATTTTATGCACAGATGAGTGCTTATTAAATTTGGGCACAAGTTTGAAAGTAAATGACTGTGAAAAGGTCACTGGCATCTCTGGTGGAAGGTATACTATTCGAATATCACAATTTTATTTGATCCAAAGTATTTTCAAGAAGACTTACCACTTTTGAAAAAGTAAACAAGTTTTGTATAAACTGCTCAAATATTTGCTGGTCATTTGTTCTGAGAAAATGTATGAGGATCACTTTCTTGCAGCTCACTGCTACTTCCAGACTGAAATTGATCAATTCTTCCTGTGAAGAAAGGACAAATGCACAAATTGTCAAATTTAAACTAATTTCCACCATTTTCATCGCTTTATGCCTGAGAGATATGTAAAGATGATGCATTCCTGGCTATATGCTAGAACAGGAGTTTTATTTAATGCTTTAAAGCACTGGCTCTCATGCTTCCAGATGCTTTCTACAGTTAGTTCATCTTTCTCAGTCACCCTCCCTGATCACACAGTACAGAGTGCAGTTAACAGACACACATATTCAAACAGTGAACAATTACACATGTGATCACTAGATCACCTCGTTTCAATCTCTCAGATTAATAAGCAGAGACCTGGAGTGTAGCTTTCTTTTTCCTGGGGCTACTGAAGCCACTGAAATTACTACACAGTTCAGTCATTCTGAGCCCTTTTACTGAAAACCAGTCCTTCGGCAGATTTGTTGTGTTATCCAACTGTCCTCTCTAATTGGCTGGGAATCCAGTTATCCATCTCAAATAGCTTAATCAAATAAATATCATCAATCCAATCAGATGGCCACTGACAGAATTTCTGGACCATAGCTATTCTGAAGCATAGGTCCTTTGTTTTAGCCTGCCCTTATAATTAACGACCTAAAAATTAGCTAATCATTATGGGCCCTCATCTCTGCATCTTCTCTGAGGACTCAACATCATTTGCCAGGTATAGAAACAGCTGAAAAGAAAACATTACCAAAGCAGAAAAGAAAAAGTCACAAAGAATGACGAACAGATGAACACCTACGCTCGGTTCGCACTAAACAACTGCATGTCCCAGTCGCAAACCATTTCAACTCCCCCTCCCATTCCTCAGATGA
>NC_063332.1:148652361-148691577 GCF_021869965.1 Rhincodon typus | reverse complement strand
CGCTTGGGAACCCTGCAGCCCAATGGTATCAATGTGGATTTCACAAGCTTCAAAATCTCCCCTCCCCCTACCGCATCCCAAAACCAGTCCAGCTCGTCCCCGCCTCCCTAACCTGTTCTTCCTCCCACCTATCCCCTCCTCCCACCTCAAGCCGCACCCCCATCTCCTACCTACCAACCTCATCCCGCCCCCTTGACCTGTCCGTCCTCCCTGGACTGACCTATCCCCTTCCTAACTCCCCACCTACACTCACCTTTACTGGCTCCATCCCCGCCTCTTTGACCTGTCTGTCTCCTCTCCACCTATCTTCTCCTCTATCCATCTTCTATCCGCCTCCCCCTCTCTCCCTATTTATTTCAGAACCCCCTTCCCCTCCCCCGTTTCTGAAGAAGGGTCTAGGCCCGAAATGTCAGCTTTCCTTCTCCTCTGATGCTGCTTGGCCTGCTGTGTTCATCCAGCTCTCCACCTTACAAAAGGGACAATCTGATTTACCTCAAATAAAGAAAAGTATAAGGCTAGGCTGTGCACTGTTGTTAAAATAATTCAATTTATACATAGAACAAATGGCCAAAGAATTAGATGTACTTCTAGGGGCAAAGATTGAAGGCAAGAGCACAACAAACTGCTGGTATGCTAATAACACAGTGTTTACATGTAGAGTCAAATAAGAACCTTCAACATCTTTTAAATCAATTCAACTCTACAAGTTCGAAACATAAATTGAGTATGAACACCAAACAAAAACTACAGATAGTAATGCTGTGGAGGTGCTGGTGTTGAACTGGGGTGGACAAAGTCAGAAGTCACCAGGTTATAAGGCCAACAAGTTTGTTTGAAATCACAAGCTTTTGGTGCACTGCTCCTTCATCAGGTGAAGCTCCAAAAGCTTGTGATTTCAAATACACCTTTTGGACTATAACCTGATGTTGTGTGACTTCTAAATGTAATTAGAAGAGATTCAAGATAAACTTGAGTGAAGATTGAAAAGATGTTTTCACACTGGAGCAAATAGATACGTTTGTATATTTAGGATAAACGATAAACAAAGATGGCAGTACGATGCAGAAGTTAAAAGTAGGATGGAGCTAGCCAGAAGTAATTTTGTGAAGGTGGAGATGTTAACAATGCAAAAACTTTGTAACAAGGAAAGAAGTCTCCTGAGACACTACATTACATTCATTGTCCAGTAAGCCTCAGCAATGTGAGCAACAAGTAAACGTAGGAGAAAAAGTGGAGGCATTGGAAATGTGGATACTAAGATGCATAATAGAATTTTCATAAACAGAACCAGAATACCAATGAGGAAGTGCTGAAACTGCATGATCAAAAGAAGTCTAAAAGTTTTATCCAGAAAATAAAATGCTGCTATTTCGTAAAGTTACATAGATTCCTTACACAGGGCAAAGTGGAGGGCAGCAGAAAGAAGGGTGAACCTAGGCATAGTTGGATGAGAAACAGTAATTACTGGGTGCAGACAGGGTGCAGTTGGTACACATAAACGCGAACATCCGCGAAATGAAAATCCTCCACCAACCTGGTCTGGCGTTGTGGAGTGAACACCCTATCATCAAGTTCCATGGGGAGGCCTTACAGAACATTGACCACTTCCAATACCTTGGAAGTGTCCTCTCGACCAATGAAGCTATTGAACAAGAGATTCAGTACTGTCTCCAGTGTGCTAGCACGGCCTTCAGCTGCCTGAGGAGAAAGATGTTCGAGAACAACAACGTCAGATCTGACACCAAGATCATGGATTAGAGCTGTGGTGGTTCCCAACTCTGATATGGCTCTGAGACGCGGACTGTCTACAGCAGACACCTCAAAGTACTGCAGCAGTATCACCAATGCTGCCCCCACAAGATCTTGCGAATCCACTGGGAAGAAAGATGCACCAACACCAGCGCCCTTGACCAGGACAACATCACCAGCATCTTGACACTGACCACCCTTGATGAACTGCCATGGGCTAGGCATGCCATGCACATAACCACATGAGACTCCCCAAGCTGGAGCTTTATTCCCAGCTTTGAAACGGCAGGCAAGTCCCAGGTGAACAGAGATAGTGCTTCAGTGATACCCTCAAGGCTGCACTAGTGAAGTACAGCATTCCCACAGTCACCTGGGAATCACTTGCCCAAGACTGTTCAAAATAGAGGAGAAGCATCTGGGAAGGTGTTGAGCACCTCAAGACTTGCCATTGGGGAAAAGCTGAAGCTGGATGAAAATAGTGTAAGGACGACACTGCCACACCAGTGCCCCACCAACCCCTTCCCATGACTATCTTCTTCCCCACATGTAACAGAGCCTGTGGAAGCCACATTGGTCTGAGAGTGGAAGAGAGTCATTTTCGTCTGTGAGGGTCTGCCAATGATGATGATGATGATGATCTAGTCATAGAATCATACAGTCATACAGCACGGAAACAGACCCTTTGGTCCAACCAGTCCACGTCGAACATAATCCCATAGTAAACCAGTCCCACCTCCCTGCTCCTGGCCCATATCCCTCAAAACCTTTTCAATTCACATAATTATCCAAATGTCTTTTAAACTTGGAATTATATCCACATCCACCACTTCCTCAGGAAGTTCATTCCACACGTGAACCATCCTCTGTTTAAAAAAAATTGTCCTCATGTCTTTTTTAAATCTCTCTCGTCTCACCTTAAAAATGTACTCCATTGTTTTGAAATCCCTCATCCTAGAGAAAAGACAACTACCATTAACTGTATCTATACCTCTCATTATTTTATAAACTTCTATAAGGTTGCCTCTCAACCTCGTACACTCTAGCGAATAAAGTCTCAGCCTGTCCAGCCTTTCTTTATAGCTCAAACCTTCCATACCTGGCAACATCCTGGTAAACCTCTTTGAATCCTCTCCAGCTTAATAATATCCTTCCAATAGTTTAATTGTAAATAATATGGCAGGAATTCAAGGACTTCTACATTGCTTTCAATGAAAGAAACAACTCGGTGATAGTTTGCTCATGCTCTAACACATTAACTCAAAGTAGGCTGTTTGATGAAACATGGGTATATTTGAATGTAGCCTCAGTTCATTTTACGCTCCCAGATACATGATCCAATTCACACCAAGCAGCTGCCCCCTTCCAGCATCCTCTGCAGAAATATTTTTAAAAAACACTGAACAAGAAGAGGCAAAACAGGCAAGTTCCCCTCCAGCTTCCTGCCAGAAAGTTGTATTTGGCTCATTATAACCTATGAAAAATAAAAAGAGAGAAGAACGGGTATTATTCTTTCCTTGCATCGGAAAGAAATCTGCAAATACAAACCTCTGTACCTAGAATGACAATAGTATCTCAACATTTCTAAACATACACAATGTATATTTGCATAGAAGAACAAACAGGATTATTAAATTTGAACTAATGTGTGATTATCCTAATTTTGAATATCATAGTCTTTAGCATTACAATGATGGCGACTCACTAGAGTTGACTAGTACTTTGACCAGACCACATTCTCGATTCTTCAGTTTTGTTCAGTCTTGGCGACACTTCTGATATATGAGGTTCTGTCTTTTCAAGAGTCAGCAGCTATACTACATTACAAACATATCACTTCACTCTCTTTTTGAACAGAGCCAGAATTGCAGCCAGAGCACTTAGGCTTTTGTTATTTTCTACAGTTTTAATTGTCTAATCATGACAATGTTGGTGCAGATGTAATTCCAGAGTCACAAGAAATATAAAATTCAAATCTCAGCTGTGAAAATGCAAATATCATAGTTTCAACACTGCAGATAAGGTAGCAGGTGTTCAGAACATTGCTCTTTAACTTGGCAGACATACCTGCTCTTTGTATTGTTGATTTTGCTCTTTACAGAAGAAATCCTAAGAGGCAGCAGTCATGTTTTGCATGTTAAGTTTTGTACATGGCTTCATCATGCTCCCTCGTCCCTGTCTCTAACCCGTATTAACTTACATTCCAAGGTCTATTCTGTCAATGGCAGTGATTATGTTCTTGTACATTAACATCAGAAAAATATGATACTACATTGGAAGCATAGTTTTCTTTAAAATTTATAGGTTTAAAGATGTGTATGTTTTCAAGCTGTCTGCATAATTTTTCTCTTTAGGGAAATGGTATGATTTCTATTGATGGTGAAGAAAAAACTGGCCCCAAACTTTTTTCTATGATGGGGAGAAGTGACGAGGTAGAATCTGAAGTGGTTCTCATGCTGAACCAGGCAAATGGCCATTATTTAAAGAGACATTTGTTTGAGTTGAAACTGGAAAATAATCAGCTTAATGCACTTTCTATGATGTCTCATCCAGCTAAGATTACAGACCAGAACAACGGGATGATGTGGAGTCAAGGACATTTAAACAAGACAAGTGGGATAAAGTGCCAAGTGAAATAATCCACAAGCCTCAGACAAGATTTGAAGAATTTCATATTTAACACTTGCTTTCCATTTTAAAAAAAAGATACACGAGGGATAAATAATACTACAGAAAGGTACCAGGCTTCTGTTTGTTTGATATACCTAAGAACATCCCAAATGGGATATTTATACAATTGAGTTCATCTATAATGGGTAGAAAGTGTATTTACATACATATTCAAAACAAAACTTTTCCAAATTTACAAACATCTGGAATTGATCATAAAATGATTTCTTTTAAATAATTTTGAAATTGTGCAGAGTTACAAATACAGTACATTAATAAATATATAATATATAACTCAGCCATCCTTCTAGTGGAGGTACATAAGGAACGGTGATACAAGATGACATTATCACCATATAATGATTACTTCTGCTGCTTTGCAAGCTGTCATGGGTGCTATAAATAATTTTGCTCACATAACTGAAAGTGATTTATTGTTATGACTGTGCTTTGGGACATATATTCTATGTGGGACTGAACTGTCATATTCAGCTCACCAGATACAATGGTCGATTGTGCACTTGTACCATGAGGTCGGAACATTCTCGTTCCTCCCAGAAAGGAATCAAACCACAGGGAGAGTGAGGGTCTTGCACTTACATAGGTCCAAATACAGTTGAACAATAAATGTCTCCAGTTTAGTTTGTTACCTTTAGTAAAGACAGATGGCCATGGTGACATTGCTGAGAAGCTTGATGAATGAGTGACCAACAATGTTCTTGTTGCCGTCATCTTAAAGTTACAAAGGAGAACACATATTCAGATTGTGCACATTTCGTACTTTTTTTTAAGATTCTTTTCCTAACAGTCCACAATGTCTCATTTGATAGGTGTTCATGTGACCTATTGTTCTTCCACTTTGTAATCCCAGCTGCAACATTCTGTCAGCCAGCCAGAAGTTAACCACATTCAGTAGATCAAGGCAGAACAAGACCACTAATCCCTCAGCATTTTCTACATGGTACCTCAGCTGATGACCTTTCATCACTAACAGCTTCCTTCATCCCAGAGTGATTGCAAACAAAGATGTCAGGGAATAACTGAAGCTGCAGTAAAGCATGGGAAAGCTATGACAGGGACAGTGATAAATATCGGTGAGAGAGGCAAAATGACACCCTTGTGCATGAATAAATAATAGTGAGCTTCAGTGGGTAAGGCAAGGAAGAGTGGACACCTTTAATGAGGCTAGAACACCAGGGAATATGGAGAAAGATTAATGGAAAGTCTAGGGACTTGAAATAGCCTGAGAATGGTTAACAAGGGATTTATAAAGAATTGAAGGATAGACTACTAATTGTTAATTAACAGTACAATGGGCAAACTGGGTAGCATTACCTACATTTCATAGTCACTCAATCTGATTGGTGATCGTGTTGATCCAGGTGCTCCTGATGAGACATACCAAGTCATGGAAGTATAATGATCATAGTCTTGTTCCAGCAGTGAAAGGCCCCATAGGCCAAATGAAACCCAGATGTGCAAATATTAGAATGTATACTGTTATTTTAAATAAAAATTGAGGAACTTACAGACAGACATTCATCCACTGGGCTTTTTTTTTTAAAGTTAATATATTTTGAATTTCCTCTGTCCGAGTGGTCCCCAGATTATTTCCTGCAAATGCTATTAATGTACTTTACAGCTCCAATGGATTGAATCTGAACCTCTTTTCCTTTACCGAAAGCTGATCAACGAAATATTTGCCAATTAGTAGCATTCTAGTATAACACCCAGGTTCCCTCAGGAGTTACAATGAATGGATATTGTAGTGACTTGTAAAAGTAACTCTTCCCTTGTATTAGAGCCAACTGAAATGGGATGAATTAGCTCCCCTTGTATCAACTGGTTTATCCAAAAATTTTTTTATATATATCCACACACATACATACACATATATAAATATGATATACATATATATATATATATATAAAATCACAAATTAATATGATATATACACACACGTATAAATATGATATCCATATATATACATACATAAACATACATACATACACATATATAAATATTATATATTATAAACATACACATACAAAGGTAAAAAAGCACAGTGTCTAGTACAAAAGGAAGATGAAATGAATGCATAGTTAAACCACTTAAGGTTCTCAAGGCATTAGGTTTTAACCCAAGAACACAATTATTTGATTGCTGTCTTAAATCATTAGCAGTAGTGAATATTTCAGTTGTCCCCTTTGAATTCTTTGTGTTTCAATGTTTCTTTCTAATTAGCTGCATACCAGGCATTTTTTTCTTCCTCAGAGGCCAACAGATTAATTTCTCTGGCTTGTTCTCATTTCTGCAGTCAAAAATCCATCTCCTCCATGCTGTCAATAACAGTTTCCTGCAAATGTGAAAGAACCAAAAAAAACTATGGATGCTGGAAATCAGGAACAAAAAACAGGAAAAGTTCAGCAGGTCTGGCAGCATCTGTGGACAGAGTGCAGAGTTAACATTTTGGGGCCATTAACCCTTCTTCAGCACACATACTACCAGGCCTGCTGTGTTTTGACAGCAATTTCTGTTTTTGTTCCTGAAATGCAAGCTGTTTTGTCTGTTTTATTTCTGTGTTCATTGTTTCCAAGCTTCATAATTGCCAGTAATATATTTTATCTTCAATAGATGATGCCTGTCAAAAAGGTTTGAATCAAAATAGGAGATGAAGGTCTTGCCATGCCCGATTGAGTAGATTGGTTTCAATGTCTTTTAATGAAATGTTCATTTCAGTTCAGAAAATGGATTTTATTCCATGACGGTTTCATGAACCTTAGTTAACCTGCATGGTCAGTCGATCACTGTGTCCATTTTAGACAATGTTTTTTTCCCCTTTTAAAAGTCATTCCAGTCCGTGAAAGTCCCAAATATTGAAAATGGACAATAAAGTTTGGACCATTAATTTTTTGAGTTATACACTGTCACAACAACAGCAATATGATGTCTATGGCTGTATTAATGTAGAATAAATTGTGGAAATTTGAAGTCCAAGCCTGAAGGCAGTTCAGAAGTCCCCTGCTGGGGAGGCAATGGCCCCTAGTGGTATTATTGCTGGACTGTTAACTCAGAGACCCAGATAACATTCTGGGAACCCGGGTTCAAATCCTGCCAAGGCAGATGGTGGAATTTGAATTCAATAAAATATCTAGAATTAAGAATCTAATGATGACCAAGAATCCATTGTTGATTATCAGAAAAAACTCATCTGGTTCATTAATGTCCTTTAGGGTGGGAAACTGCCATCCTTACCTGGCCTGGCCTACATATGACTCCAGACCCACAGCAATGTGGTTGACTCTTAAACTGCCTTTTGGGCAATAAATACTGCCTAGCCAGCAATACTCTCATTCCATTAATGAATAAAGAGATCTTGACTTTGCCTTCTCTCAATTAGTCTGCCTTACATCCAATCTTACAATGTGGCATTAAACAGTATCATGAAAGAGGAGGCTGTACGTATGGACAAATTGGGATCCTATGCTCGCCAGTAGATTCAGCATGGGAGTTGATCAATATCTGGTCCTGCAACAAATGTTGAGCTTTAATGGGATACCTGCTTGATGCCTGCAGCCCATTAGTGGAATTCAGATGTATTCAGGCATTACACGGGGATGAATAAATAGACAGAACAACTCTTCTGCCAATTTTACGAATATTTGTGATTAAAATTGAAGATTGATACCTGGGTCCATTTC
Source organism: Rhincodon typus (assembly GCF_021869965.1). NCBI lineage: Eukaryota > Metazoa > Chordata > Chondrichthyes > Orectolobiformes > Rhincodontidae > Rhincodon > Rhincodon typus. Next base: position 148,683,460 of record NC_063332.1, on the reverse strand, counting down.
AAAAACTTTGTTCATGGAAGGATCACAAGGGTACTTTTCAGTTTGTCATAATGGCTCAAAGGCTGATGTTATAGACTTGAACAGGTAAATGTGAGATGCTGTGATCCAGATGCAATTTGATTGGTCAAACTACTTGATGTTAAAGCAAAATACAATTTATTCAAACACTATAGTTAATTTACAACACCAGAAATAAGAACTTGGGATGACTCAACTCTGTTGGAAAATTTAACTGAATAATAAATACAGTAACTATTATTAATTAACTGTTCCAATATAGTAACATCCCATGAACACACCCATGGCAAAAAGGCAATTTCAGAAAAACAGATTATCCCATGTGTGATTCTATCAGCAAGAAAGAAATACATGCAGCTGTTCCAGACACAGAGAGACTGACACAGAGAGAAGGGGAAAAGACAAAAAAAAGAGAAAGAGACAAGAGAAACAATTGCAGAAATCTAACTAAAAAATTCTGGATCTATGAGAGCTAAACCACACCCACTCAGGCTGCTTCTACTGTTCCAACTTTAAAAGCAAACCCTAAGACCTCACAAGTTGTTTATCTTCTCATAGGTTGCTCATCACCTGGTCCCCAGTCTCTGTCGAAAAGAAACCAGGACAAAACATACCTCTTAAAGCCACAGTATTGTCACACTGAGGTTCAGGACAAAAATAACTGAGCAGCAGCATATAGCACAGTAACAAATCAATAGTGTCTTTTTTATACATTTAAAGTAAGGTCTCCAAAGTCTGATTGGCCCAGGGGGCTGTTATCTCATTAGAGAGACTATTGGTGCTTTAATCTGAAGGCCACCACACATCAGATGAGGGAAGAGGTTGAGAAGGAGTGTCCTTCTTGGGAACCAGAATCTGAGCAGAAAAGCTAAATAGTGTGGACACTGGGATTTTAAATGAGTTAAAGTCGGGGAGGGGTCAGGAGAACTCATTAAATTTTCCAGAACAAGTAATAGAACAGAGAGTATGGAAAGGGTCAGCAATCCAACTTCAGGCACAGCAGATAAGGGTACTGCTATGAGTAAGGGGAATGGTCAATGCAGTACTGAGGGTGTTGTATTTAAATACACACAGTACATGAACCAAGATAAATGCATTAGTAGTGGTGTTGAAACTGGTGGGCATGTTGCTGTGGACATCACCAAGACCTGGTGAGAGCATCAGAGCTAGGAACTAAATATCCATGGATAAAGGTCCTATTGAAGGACAGGCAGATGGACAGGATTGCCTTGTTAGGAAGAAATGAAATTATGGTAAACTATAGGGAGCCATTCAAGATGGGGGAGAAAAGAGACATGTAGTTGCAATTAGGATATTAAAGTCAGGGGAATAGGCACAGTTTCCTGTGGTTAGAATCAAGAGCCCTGAAGGCTGTGTGTGCCCAGGTTTAGAATATCTCATTTGGGCTGCAAAGGAACTTGGAGTGGGAGTGGAAAAATCCAGGTGCTGTGGTCCAAGTAGGTACTAATGATATAGGTAGAAAGAGGAAGGAGGTACTACTGAAGGAATATGAGCAGCTAGTGGCTAAATTAGAAAAGCAGAACCAAAAAGGTAATAATCTTTGGATTACTACCTGAACTACAAGCTATTTGGCACAGGGTCAATAAGATTAAACAGGTTCAAGGATTGGTGTGGGATAAATGAGTTTGAATTCATGGGACATTGGCATCATTACTAGGGAAGGAGAGAACTGTTATGATCAGATAGACTCCACCTGAATCATGCTGGGACCAGAGTTCTGGTGAATTGATTAATTAGGGCTGTGGATAGAGGTTTAAACTAAATAATGGGAAAAGGGGTGTGATTTCAGTGAGGCAGATGTGTTCAGTTGTAAGAAAAATTATAAAATCAAAGTTAAGGAGAAGGTAGGATGAGTGATGGGGTGATAGACCAAGGAACCATAAGAGCACAGGAAAACTCTATAAGGGCATAAGATATAGGAGCAGAAATTAGGCCATTCGGCTCATTGAGTCTGCTCTGCTATTCAATCATGGCTGATAAGTTTCTTAAACCCATTTTCCCACCTTCTCTCCATAACTTTTGATCTCCTTAACAATAAAGAACTTATCTATCTCAGTCTTAAATATACTAAATTACTTGGCTTCCACAGTCTTCTGTGGCAATGAATTCCATAGATTCACCACTCACTGGCTGAAGAGGTTTCTCCTCATCTTCATTCTAAAGTGTCTTTCCTTCAATCTAAGGCTGTGCCCTTGGGTTCTAGTCTCTCCTGCTAATGGAAACATCTTCCCAATTTTCTTGTAAACTCCACTGACTAAAGACTCAGAGTCTTCAAATGTTCCTCATATGTTAAGCCTTTCATTTTTGCGATCCTCTGGACCCGCTCCAGGACCAGTACATCCTTTCCAAGATATGGGCCAAAAATTGCTCTCAATATTCTAAATGTGGTCTGCCCAGAGACATACAAATCCTAGAAATATATCCTTGCTTTGAAACTCTAGTCATCTCAAATAAATGCCAACATTGCATTTGCTTTCCTGACCACCGAGTCAATCTGCAAGTTAATCTTAAGAGAATCATGGACTCGGACTTCCCAAGTCCCTTTGCACTTCAGATTTCTGAATTTTCTCCCCATTTAGAAAATAATCTTTGTATCTATTCTTCCCACCAAAGTGCATGACTTCACACTTTTCCACATTGTATTCTATTTACCACTTCTTGACCCACTCTCCTAACCTGTCTAAATCCTTCTGCAGCCTCCCTGCCTCCTCAATACTACCTGTCCCTCCACCTATCTTTGTAACTCAACAAAGAACAAACTTAAAGGCCTTTTTTCTTAATGCACAAAACATTCAGAATAAGGTAGATGAGCTGATGGTGCAAATCGAGGTAAATGAATATAATCTCATAACCCAAATGGAAACATGGTTACAACAAGATCAAGACTGGGACCTTAACTTTCAGGGATATTTGAGAGACAGGAGGGACAGGAGGGGTAGCATTGTTAATAGGAAATTAAATGAGAACTGTTGTTAGAGATGATTTAGGCTTGGATGATGAGAGTCCATTTTGGGCAAAGAAAAAGAAACAGTGAGGAAAAGAAGATTTTGGTAGGAGTATTATACAGGCCCCCAGATAGTCGCCACTCTGTGGGAAAGACTATAAATTAACAAATAGTTGAAGCACTTGAAAAGCATAGAAGAATAATTATAGATGACTTTAATTTTCATGTTGATTGGGTTAATCAAATTGGAATGGGTAGCTACAACAACAAACTCATGGAGCACCAACGAGATAGTTTACTGGAGCACAATGTCATGGAGCCAACCAGGGAGCAGGTTACCATAGAACTGGTAATGGGTAATGAGGCAGGTTTTATAAATGACCTTTGAGTAAAAGATCCCCAAAGAAACAGTGGTCATAACATGATAAAATTTAATATTCAGTCAGAGAGTAAGAAACTTGGGTCAGAAAGAACTGTGTTTAACTTAAATAAACGGAATTACAATAAAATGAGGATAGACTTAGTTAAAGTGACCTGGACAGATAGATTAGCAGGACTGATAGTAAGAAAGTAGTGGCAAACGTTTAAGGAGGTAATTCATGACTCTCAGCAAAAATACACCCCAATAAGGAGGAAAGATTCTAAGAGAGGGATAAACCATGACTGATTAAGGAAGTTAAGAGAGTATTAAATTGAAATAAAAAGCATATATGGAGGCCAAAGACAGTGATAGCCCTAAAGACTGAGATATATTCAGAATCCAGCAAATGAGAGTTAAAAGGATAATAAAGACAAAGGGAAAACTAGCAAGGAATAGAATGACATTAAGAGCTTTTTTAAATATTTTGAAAGGAAGAGACAGGTCAAAGTGAGCATAGGTTCCTCAGAAAATGAATCAGTGAGATGGCTTTGAGGAACAAGGAAATAGCAGAGGAGTTAACCAGATATTTTGCATCAGTTTTTTCTGTGAACGTTACATCAAACACCCTATTAATAATAACTACCACTAAAGAAGTAGTATTAGACAAACTAATGGGGCTAAAAGCAAATTGGTCCCTTTGCCCTAAAGCCCTGCATCCTAGGATCCTAAAAGAGGTAGCTACAGAGATAATGGATGCATTGGTTGAAATTTTCCAAAAATCCTTGCATTCTGTTGAAGTACCAGAGGATTGGAAAACTACATCCCTATTCAAAAAGGGTGGGAGGCAGAAAGTGGGTAACTATAGGCTGATTAGCCTAACATCTATTGTTGGAAATGTATTGGAATTAATTACTAAGGAAGTAAAACCAAAACATTTGGAAAATCGCAATTTAATCAAGCAGAGCTTGATTAGAGTTTTTTAATGCAAGTCTCAACCAGAGTAGATAGATGGGAACCAATAGATGTGCTCTATTTGGATATTCAGAAGGTATTCAACAAGGTACCTCACCAAAGATTAAGTTATAAGATAAGAACCCACGGTGTTGGAGGTTGTATATTAGCGATGGATAGAGAATTGGCATGTAGGCAGCAAACAGCAAGTAGGGATAAGGGATTCTTTTTCATGTTGATGACTCATGACCAGTGATTCCACAGGGATCAGTGCTGGGACCACAATGTTTACAACATGTTAATGACTTGAAGGAGCTGAATGTACTGGAGCCAAATTTGCAGATGACACAAAAAATATGTAGAAAGGCAGATTCTGAGAGGGATAGAAACAGGTTAGAGAAAGGAATTGATAGGTTGCAACAGTAGACAAAAAGGTGACAGAAATGGGATAATGTGAAGTGGGATAACAAGGTGTAGAGCTGGATGAACACAGCAGGCCAAGCAGCATCAGAGGAGCAGGAAAGCTGACGTTTCGGGCCTAGACCCTTCTTGGAGTTGTTCATTTTGGAAGATAGAACAGCAGTACAGAATATTATTCAAATGCAGAAAAGCTGCAGAAAGTGCGACACAAAGGGACTTGGGGTACTTGTGCAGCAAATACAGAAAGCTAGCACAAAGATGCAGCACGTAATCAGGAAGGCTCAAGGAATGTTGGTCCTTATTTGCAGGGGGTTAGAGTATAAGAGTAAGGAAGTCTTACTGCAACTGTACAAAGAGCTGGTGAGACAACATCTGCAATATTGTGAGCATTTTAGGTTCCCTTATTTAAGAAAATATTTCATTTTATGGGAGGCAGTTCAGTGAAGTTTCACCAGGATGATACCTGGTATGGACTGATTGTCTCATAATCAAACATCAAACAAGTCGGAACTCTACTCACTGGAATTGAGAAGAATGAGAGATGATCTCATTGAAACATATAAGATTCATAAGGGGCTTGACAGGGTAAATACTGAAAGAATGCTTCTTGTCATGGGAGAGTCTAGGACCAGAAGGTATAGTTTTAGAATAAACGGCTACCATTTTCAGACTAAGATGAGGAGCAATTTCTTCTCTCAGAGGGTTGTGAGTCTTTGAACCTCCTTGCTATAGAGAGCTGTGGAGGCAGAGGCAGAGTGCGAGTATATATTTAAGGCTGAGATAGACATGTTCTCGACCTGTAGAGGAATCACAGTTTATAGGGAAACACAGCAAAGTGGACTCTGAGGAATGTCGACTATGATCCTATTGAATGGCAGAGCAAGTTTGAGGGGCTGAATGGCCTACTCTTGTGCCTACTTCTTACGGTCTAATTAAATCGATAGCAAGAAATGATATGGAGTCGGAAAACATAAAATCTGTGTGGGTAGAGTTGAGGAACCACAAAAGAATAAAATGACTCAGATGGGTGTTATGTCCAGGCCGCCTAGCAGTAATTAGGAAGTGGGGTGGCAAATAATTTGGGAGATAGACGAGGCAAGAAAGAAAGGCACTGTTACAATTATTGTGTGGGACTTCAGTATGCAGGTGAACTGGAAACATTAGGTTAGTAGCAGATCGCAAGAAAAGGAATTTGTGGAATGTCTACGAGATGATTTATTTGATAAACTTGTGGTAGAGCCAACTAGGGAACAGGCAATTCTGGATTTGGTATTTGCAATGAGGTAGACTTGATTAGGGAATTTAAGATGAAGGACAGCCTAGGAGGCAATGATCATCATACAATAAAATTCACCCTGCAGTTTAAGAGGGTGATGTTGGAATTAGACGTAACAGTATTGCAACTGAGTAATGGTAACTAAAAAGACATAAGGGAGGAGATGGCCAGAGTTGATTGGAAGAAGAGTCAAGCAGGGAAGACAGTGGAGCAGTAATGGCAGGAGTTTTTGGGAGTAATTTGGGAGACATAGCAGAAATCCATCCCAAGGAAGAAGAAACATAGTCAGGGAGGAAGAGGTCAGCATGGCTGACAAGGGAAGTCAGGGACAACATAAAAGCAAAAGAGGAAACATACAATGTGGTGAGGATTTGCAGGAAGCCAGAGGATTGAGAAACCTTTGAAAACCAGCAGACAATGGCTAAAAAAGCAATAAGAAAGGAGAACGTGAAATATGAGATTAAGATAGCTAGTAATATAAAAGAAGATTGCAAAAATTTCTTTCAATATAAAACATGAGAGAGATGCAAGACTGACATTAAACCACTGGAAAATGAGACTGGAGAAGTAGTAATGGGGAACAAAAAATATCAGAGGAACTGAATAGGTATTTTCCATCAGCCTTCACAGTAAGACATTTCAACAGCACACCAGAACTACAAGAGAGCCAGTGGGCAGAGGTGAGTATAGTGGTTATCACTAAGGAGAAAGTGTGGGGGAATCTAAAAGGTCTGAAGGCAGATATGTTACCCGGACCAGATGAACTATACCCCAGAGTTCTGAAGGAGATAGCTGAGGAGATTGTAGAAGCGTTGGTGGTGATCTTTCAGGAATCACTAGAATCAGGGAGGGCCGGGTTAGCCTGACCTCACCGTTGGTAAGATTTTACTGTCCATTATGAAGGCTGTGATTGCAGAGTACTTGAAAGTGCATAGTAAAATAGGGGTGAGCAAGTACAGCTTCATCATGGGGAGGTTATGCCTGACAAATCTGTTCATATTCTTTGGGAAGTTAAGGAGCAAGTTAGACAAAGGAGATCCAGTAGACGTGATCTATTTGGATCTCTTCAACAAGGTACCATACAGGATGCTACTGAATAAGTTAAAGACTCATGGTGTTGGGGCAAGGTTTTGGCATGGATAAAGGATTTGTTGACTGGTAGAAAGCAGTGATTAGGGATAAAGGGATCATTTTCAGGATGCCAGCTGGTGGCTAGTGGAGTTCTGCAGGGGCCCTTATTGGAACCACAACTATTCAGATTATAACATCAACAATCTGAATGATGGAAATGAGGACATTGTTGCTAAGTTTACAGATGACACAGATAGGTGGAAAGACAGGTCATGTTGAAGAAATGGGGAGGCTGCAGAGGATTTGGACAAGCTAGAGGAGTGGGCAAAGAACTGGTAGGTGGAATACAATGTGGGAAAGTGTGAGATCATTCATATTTGTAGAAGAATAGAGGTATAGATAATTTACTAAATGGAGAAAGGCTTTGAAAATCTGAAGTACAAAGGGACTTAGGAGTCCTAGTTTAGGATTCTTTTAAGGTTACCATACAGGTTCAGTGGGCAGTTAGAAAGGCAAATGCAATCTTTCATTTTGAGAGGGCTAGAATACAAGAGCAGAGATGTACTGCTGAGGATGTTTAAGGTTCTGGTCAGATCACATTTGGAATATTGTGAGCAGGTTTGGGCCCCGTAGCTGAGAAAGGATGTACTGGCTTGGAGCCAGTCCAGGGAGGTTCATAAGGATGATCCTGGGAATGAAGGGCTTGGCATATGAGGAGGGGTTGAGGATTCTGGGTCTGTACTTGACGGAGTTCAGAAGGATGAAACTTACAGAATACTGAAAGGCCTGGATGTGGAGAAGATATTTCCACTCGTGGGAAAGACTAGGATCTGAGGGTACGACCTCAGAATGAAGAGATGACTTTTAGAACTGAGATGTGGAGGAATTTCTTCAGCCAGAGGGTGGGGAAGCTATGGAATTCATTGCAGCAGAAAGCTGTGGAGGCTAAGATATTGAGTGTATTTAAGACAGAGACTCATCCTTACGCATCTCACATTGTCCACGGTACTTCAATGCCCATGTATGCCCTAGTCACTCCATATGGTCCTTCATACTGTCTAAGACAACTGATTTAAATCACTTAATGCATAATGAACATTGGCTCAGAGTCCAGATCCATAAAAGCATTAGATCAGTTGGGGTTTCTAACCTAAGAACTAAAGTGAATTGTTGATTTTGCTTGATTGACCTTGAAGTGAATATATTAAATTGTTCTTTTCATGACTTCTTTTGTAAATATTACATTTTTTTGATGCATCAAGAGTTACAAAACTTTTTAAATCTCTATTGTTAATACCAAACTAATTACTGGGATGGCGGGACAGACATAAAGGAAGAGATTAGATTGGTTAGGACTATACTCACTGGAGTTTAGAAGAATGAGGCGGATCCCAAGGAAGTTTATATTCTTGCAAGGTTAAACAAGGTAGCTGCATGAAAGAATTTATTGATGACGGGGCAGGCCTGAATGAGTCTCAGGATATGGGATAGGCTTGTTTAGACAGAGATGAGGGGAAATTTCTTCACACAGAGAGCCTGGGGAATTCTCTGTTACAGGAAACTGTTGAGGCCAAAACATTGAAGACTTTCAAGAAAAATGTGGATGTTGTTCTTAGAACTAAAGGACCAAAAGCTGAGGGGAGAAAATGGGAACAGGGTACTGATTTGGATTATCAGACATACTCATATTGAATGATGGGGCAGACTCAAAGGGCTGAATGGCCTACTCATGCAGCTATATTCAATGTTTTTTTAATACTTTAATGGAGTGACTAACTGATGCTTTTGTAGGGCTTTATTTTGTATTTTAGCTTTTTTACTCAAAATGCCATTTGTTAACGTGTGTTATTTTCACTGTCAGCAGTTCCACACTTGCTGTAGTTTTTATACATCTTAATGCATAGAGTGCACACTGGTGGATGATTATGGAAGGGTGCAGAAGTCGGGATTGAATTTACATGGCTGGTATGAGGGACCATGGAACGTTGCTGCATACCTGATTTAGCCCTGAGTTTCCGTGGTGATCATATGGGGCATGGCACTGGTTGGAGCATAAATTGGAATGAATTGCTATGGAAGTTTTAAGAGTCCATGGAGGTTGGGTGGGGATGTGATGAGGAAATGAGGGTTGAGGATTGGAGGACATAAAAACCTTCTAAACACAACTGTGACAGACTTTCAAAAAGCTGAGGCAGGCCTGACGTATTCTCACTTCCGTGTTTGCTCTTGTTCTGCCTCTCGAATTAATGGGACCTATCCTATCAGAGCAAACATTCTGTATGTCGGGACACCTTTCACTGAGGTGGCTCCAGTGAGTCAGGGGATTTCATGTCTCAAGCAGTTTGCCTCAGTAGCCAAAATCAGCCCATATCTTCAACAGAGATAACAAGGTGTAGAGCTGGATGAACACAGCAGGCCAAGCAGCATCAGAGGAGCAGGAAGGCTGATGTTTCAGGCCTTTCAACAGTTTTGTTTGTGTCTATTGAACTGGTAAATTCATGTAGCAATTTCAATCATGATGTCAGTATTACATCTTGCAATGCATTTATTAATGTTTATTCCTAGTAAATTCAGCCTCTTTTCTGCTTTAAGCCTTGAACCTCCTTTTTTTACATTTTACTACTTTGCAAGCTCTGTGTCCAAGTATTACTATTATAAGCCGTCTGTGTGATGTTTCCACTTCCAGGCCTTTCTGACTTTACAATATTTGACGCATCTTACTGATCTTCTGATTATCATTGTCAATCAGCAAAGGTTTGTTGACTTTACCCTTGGATTTTCTACATCACCTTCCTGAAGAGTAAGTTCACATCTTTTACATTATTTTCTGTAGCTTTAATTATTAATTTTGATTTTCCTGCTTATTTTCAGATGTTTCTTCTGGCATATTGATGTGACTCCAATTACTCATATAGTTGTCAGCTATGTTGAAAATGTCACAATATTTTTAAGTTAACTAGAACTGTATTCAAACCACCAATTGCCTTCCACAGATTGAACAGGAGGTATTAGGAGGCAGTTTGACATAGGTTGCAGTACAACTGAGGTGTTAAAATGATCATATATAACATTTTAAAGCCAAAAATTACTTTTGTTCATGTAAATATATGAACAACTCTATGATATATCTCTGAAAACTATTTTAACAAATACATTGACTGGTTTAAAAATAACTTCCTTTAAAATAGTGGACAACAAAATGTCATACAACACCATGCAGGCCTTGTCCCTATGTTCTAAATTATCACTGATATTAGGAGTTTATGACACACCCAAATAAGTAGATGTTAAAAACCTTTACCATCATTAAAATTGTGCTAACATGTGGACCAGACCATAGAAACTTCTGCATCATTAGCGCAGTTGAGCAGGCCTCTGTGCCAGCATTGGATCTTATCAGATCTTTGTGCCAGTGTTGGATTCTGGGGGATATTTGTACCAGTGTTGGATTTTGGGATATGGAAACAGTAAGGACTGCAGATGCTGGAAGCTAGAGTCAATAAATGTGGAGCTGGTAAAGCACAGCTGGTCAGACAGAATCCGAGGAAAAGGTAAGTCAACATGTAAGGTTGAAATCCTTCTTCAGGACTGTTGAAGGGTTTTGGTCCGAAATATTGACTCCGCAGCTCCTCAGATGCTGCCTGACTTGCTGTGCTTTTCCAGCTCCACATTTATTGACCCTTGGATTTTGGGGTATATCTGTGCCAGTGTTGCATTGTGGCAGACCCTGTGCCAGCATTCGATCATAGCAGATTCCTTTGACTGTGGTGAATAAAGTATACTCAGAGCTCTAATTTTCCTTGATTTGACAGCAGCTTGAAATGGCAATAGAATTCAGCTCTGTGTCTTACATCGTCTCAAAGCAAAACTGGTACGTGGAAAGTAATAAGTATATCTGTAGCCAAAGGTAAGTAAACTGAGAAAACACAAAAGTGCTATAATCAGTAAAATGGACTGGATAAAGTGCTTTTCTCTTTCTGAGAAGCAAATTGCCATATGTACCTTCAAATCAAATGGAGTGTACACAAAATCTTCCAGCAATCGATTGTGCAATAGGAATCTCTTAGCCAAAGATGAACAGTACTAAAACTGCACTTACATTTCAATAAAATAACCTCATAATAGTTAGGCGTGCTGCCAATTTACATCATCCAGCTGTGAACAGGATGTAATCGCACACAGAAATGCTAGCTCATCCCTATTCACGCTTCTACAAGGGTTAAACCAAAAAAAAATCAACAAATCAATTGTTCAGCTCATTATAGTCAAAACAGTGTTTTCTGGGTGGGTCTGGTGATGAAGTAAATTTCGGCCCTTTGAACCTGATCCACCATTTGATAAGATCATGGCTGATCTAACAGCAGCATCCACTCCACTCAATCAAGAATCTGTATAACTCAGCTTCAAAATATACAATGCCCCTACCTCTCCACTGCTCCCTGCAAAAGGGAATTCCACAAACTACCAAATCTCTGACAAGTCATCCCTACCTAAATTGGGAGCCCCATTCTTCTAAACACTGTCTGCTAGTTTTAGTCTTCCTCACAAGGGAAAATTTTCTTTCAGCATCAACCATGTCATGACTGCTCAGGATCGTCAATGTTTTAATCATATCTCTTATCATTTTTCGAAACCCCAATCGATATCGTTCCAAATATTTCAACTTTTCTCACAACATAGTTTCTCATCCCAACAATCAGTCGAGTGAACTTTCTCTCAATTGCTTCCAATGTTATGCTCAAGTGAGGAGACCAAAATTGGAGACAGTAACCCAGATGTAGTCTCACGAATCTCAGTACAACAGTGTGCAGCAAAATGTCCTGTACTGTCATATTCCAATCACTGAAGTAAACAAAAATATTTCATTTGCCTTCTGAATAACTTGCTGGACCTGCCTACCCATCTTCTGTGACTCACAGACAAGGCCATTTAGATCCCTCTCTATTCCTGAGTTATGCAATCTGTCTTTATTTAAATAATATGCTGCCTTCTATCTACTCTTCATGCCAAATTGGACAAGGTCACATTTTCACACACATTATACTCCATCTGCCAATTCTTTTTGCCCACTCACTTAACGTATTGCTCCTGTTAATGTATTGCTGCAGCTGTCCTCTCACATGTGAGAGGACATGTGAAAGAAACCTCTGGACCCCCTGAAAATACAGGACATCTCACCTCTTTCAACCTCCGTACCCAGAAATCCAGTCCAGTGGCTGAGAGAGGAAAATGGAGACCCATTATTCACTCTTTCCCAGGTCAGTTTCACTTCAAGAATGATTGCCAATTCTGAAGACAGCTACTATTAGGATCAAAGGCTATCTTAAGTAGCACACGTAGTAACGTTATTTCATCATCTGTTGATGCGTGCTGCCAATGAACAGCACAGGTAGTTTTGGTTAAAGGCAAAAATTATTTACAGAACTGATTTAATGTCTGCATTCCATTGAATTAGAATGGACTTGGATAACTGCATATCACAATCCTTGTGCTAGTTTTCTGGTGTGTGGTCGGGGAAGTAATTGATTGAATACTCAATAAATTGAAAGTACATGATGCCATAACTAACATCCACCTGAAATCACAGGATTCTGAAGAAGAGAAGACATCAGGAGCATTTAGAAACACTGGTAAGAAGAATGAAAGACAATGTACCAGCCAACTCTTCAAGACTCAGAATCTGATCTGAAATCCTGAGTATCACTCTCCAAGTTATCCCATAAATGGCTGCATAGTAAAATTCATTACACAGAAGGGTCAGTGTTAACTTGGATTAAAAATGGCTTCAGGACAGAAAAGAATGAGTTGTGATAAATGACTGTTTTACAGACTGAAAAATATTAGACAATGGTGTTCCCAAAAAGTCAATGATAGTCATTATCAATATAGGTGTGGATATGGGAACACAGATTTAAATTTCAAGACTTGTTAGTGATGCTTAATGATGTTTGAACAGTGGAAATGATGCAAATCAACTGCACAGGATATAGGTGGCCTAGAATATGCAAACATATGGCACATGGAATTTAATGCAATGAAGTGTGGTATGGTACATTTTAACAGAGGGAATAGAGAATGGCTTATTTATGGCACAGTTGTTAAGAGTGTGTGTAGTTGTAATGACTGTGCACAATCTGAGGATTATTCTGCATTGATCTTTGAAGTTGGCTGGTCATTTGAGAGATCAATTTCTTTTTTATTCATTCATGAATCACGAAAGTCATTAGTCAGATCTGTATCTATCATTTATCACTAATTGCCCAAAGAGAACTTAAGGGTCAACCACTTTGCTGTGGGTTTGGAATTACAAAGAGACCAGACCAGATAAGGATGGCAGATTTCCTTCCCTAAAGGACATTAGCAAACCAGATGGGTTTTATGACAATTGACAGTCGTTACATGATCGCTATTACACTAACTTTTTATTCCAGACTTTTATTGAATTTTAATTTCACCATCTGCCATGGTCAGATTCAAACCAGCGTCCTCAGAACATTAGCCTGGGGTTCTGGATTACGAATCTAATGATGTTATCACCAGGCAATCACTGCCCCGAAGTTAGCAAAGCTAATGGGATCTTGGACTTCATAAATTGAGATAGGGAAGCATGAAGTATTGCAGGTGCACAAAGTCATTGAGTTATACAATGCAGAAACAGGCGCTTCTGCCCATCATGTCTATGCTGATCAAAGAACACCAAACTACAATAATCCTATTCAACTGCACTTGGTCCATACTCTACCATGTCCTGGCATTTTATCTGCTCATCCAGATGTTTCTTAAATGTTGTGAGAGTACCTGCCTCCACCACCATCTCAGGCAGCACTTTCCATATTTCTACCACACTCTGGGTGAAACTTTTTTCTTCTCCCATGTCCTCTAAACTACTTACTCCTTACTTTAAACTTGTGTCATCTGGTCTTAGATACATCTGCCATGGGGAAAAGATTCTCATGATCTACCCTGTTTATTTCTCGATATGATGCGGAAAGTAACTTATTTTGTTTGCAAAATAACTTTCACTCAGGAGAGATAATATTTTCATTTTTTGTCTAAGTATTATACAATTGCCAGTGCAATTGTTTAATACTGTAATAAATGCAAATTCCAGCTTTATTTCAAGAAGTCGTATATCCTGATCTTAATAATGGCCTCTTAGTTCTGAAAACCAAATCAAGCTTATTGAAAAGAAGCATATTCAAAACGAATTCAAACTTTCTCCATACAAACTTCAGATTTTTTTCCAAGAAGTACATGTACCAAATATGTACATTCAAGTTAAGACCATAAACTACTCTAACCTATTTACTTGACAGCAGGAATGAAACCAGGTTGAGATTCAAACAGAAGATGCATACGTTTTTGAATGCTCCCCTCAGTTGAATTCTTCATGTTATATCATATTATCAAAATGCCAGACATCTTGCCACACAAATAACTTGCCAGTTGCCTTGAGAAGGTGATGGGCTGGTGATGCTATCACTGGAGTGTTAATCCAGTGACCCAGGTGAAGTTCTGAAGACCTGGGTTCAAATCCTGTCCATGACAGATGGTGGAATTGGTGAAATTAAAAAAAAAAATCTGGAGTTAATGTCTGATGATGACCTTGAAACCATTGTTGATAGTCAGGAAAATCCATCTGGTTCATTAATGTCTTTTAGGGAAGGAAACTGCCATCCTTATCTGGTCTGGCCTACATGTGACTCCAGACTCATAGTAATGTGGTTGACTCTTAACTGACCTCTGGGCAATAAATGCTGGCCAAGTTTGTGATACCCTCAACCCATGAATGAATTAAAAAAAACACCTACCTTATTTGTATTTCCAACTTTGTTAGAAATGTATCTAAACCAAATAATGTACAAACGTACGAAATAGCAGAAGTAGGTCCTTCAGACACCAAGCCTGCTCCAACATTCAACAAGATCAAGGCTGATCTGTTTGTAATTCAAATTCCACATGAGAATTTACTTTTGACTACAAAATATTAAATTAGCCCATTTCCACTAGCTTCTGAAGCAAAGATTTCAAAAATCACACAACCCTCAGGAAAACGGAAGGCTCATGTGCCCTAAACAATGCCTCCTAGTTCTAGACTGACCCATAAGAGGAAAAATCCTTTCCACAACCACTTTGTCAAAGTCACTTCTCTTGTCTTCGCTCCAATTGAGTCACCACACACTCTTCCAAATGCCAGCGGAAACAATCCCGGTTTGTCCAATACATCTTGAAAGCAGTGCACGCATTTCAAGTATTAATATAGTAAACCTCCACTGAACTGCCTCCAGTGCATCACCGTTTTACCTTAAAATGTGAACAAAACTGCACACAGTATTCAACGTGTGGTCTCACTCATGCTGTGATACTGAACACAAAACAGAAGTACATCAAAGCAATATAAAGCTGTTAGGCCTCTATAAGAGTATTGTGTCCAGCTTATTTGCAGAAGGAGGAATCTTGAGAGAAGATTTATCAGAACGGTTTAGCTATGAAAGATTTTAGCTACAAGGTAGATTGGAGAAGCTGAGGTTGTCCCTGGAAGGAAAAAAGATTAAGGAGAGATTTTATAGAGCTGTTAACTATGGTAGGCAAAGAAATGCTGTTCTCAGTAGTTGATGGTACAGGAATTAGATGACAGATTTTTAAAAAGTTTTGCACGAGAGGTGCAAGGCATTTTAGGAGGAATATTTTTTACACAGGGTGTGGTGATAAATCCACAATCTATTGTATTATATTGGATATTGGAAATGCAGTAAATAAAACACTTTTAAAGGAAATTTGATGGCCACATAAGGATGGATAGTCAAGGATCGGAGTATACTTTGAGAGGCAAAATGAATTCAGGAGTGATAAAAGTGAGTAACTGGGTAGCCAGATCTGCAATTACCAGGAGTTTTCTGTCCAACGGTTCCTGCATAACTTTTCAGATAAATACCACCGACTTGTACGAAGCCTCTGACTCTAACTCAGAGTTGGAAACTCTTGTGGAGAATCCCAGTGAGCAGCGACATTTTGTGTTAAAATTTCAAACTTCCTTGGCAATTCCCACAGTCATTACATTGGAACATCTGCAGGGTTCCAGCATGCATATCTGGTTCTAGGTCCAGTCACCGATATTCCGATAACTGGGAAGTCTGTGCAATTGACTGTAAGATTACGGTTACCGTCATTTATTCATTTCTTGCAGATTAATGTCATTTTTGTTGATAAAATTAGTTACAAATTATATGCATTTATTTCTCTTTGTAATTGATGGCCCTTACTGAACTTACAATCAAGAATGGATGAAAGTAGTAATTTTATCCTACCCTCAACACCAAAATGATAAACCCTGCACTTCCAGCTGAGAGCCTGGACATGCATCAATCGGTTCAGATCCTTAGATAGCTGCATTTTTCTTGAAAAAAAAAACATATGTCCTCATTTACAGCTATTGTTGCACGTTATTACAATGTGGACATGAAATGATTTTTCATCTTCAAATTAAAATGTACACAACAATTTCTCAGACTCTACCAAATTGAAAGGATTGCAAGCATGTATGATTTTGCTTTCAGTATTAACTTATTTGATTTATTTATTGTCAGGCATATCTTTTCATAAAATCCAGTGAAAAGTGTTGTATGATGTTGCCCTCTCTAGCACCAGCTTAAAACACAGAAAAATAAACCAAAACATAGAATACAAAGGCAGAAAAATGAAGAAATAAAGAAACAAGCATCACACTGTTGATCTAGCTCCTGGTTGCTTCATCATTGAGAAACAGCAGAAGCAGAATTTTGAGAAGCAACATGAATGTATAATGCAATCTACTGGAATTTTCTTGAACTTTACTCTCCTGTAATTGCAATGGTAAAGCAATGGGATTTGATGTATTTTTGAGTAATTGTAACATGGTTGATTCAGAGGAACAATGCTTCAGGGAAAGGGAAATAATTTGGAGAAGAGTGGAAGAAAGTATTAATCAGGATAACAAGTCATATAGTGATATAAGTAAATTAGAATGGAGGTAACACTGGACCTTAAGCAAACAATGAAACACAATGGTACCACAATGGTATCAGTTGCCAGCAAAGAAAATATCCCCCAAAGGAGAGATTGAGATTTAGATGAAAATAATGGAAGTATTCCATAAGGAGGAAAATATTGCCCTACTTTGCAGTTAATGAGGTACAATGGAGAATTTCAAAATTACAGGGAGAATGTACTTAACATGTTAAAGCTACAAAAGATGGTGGTACTGGTTATAATCATGAGAGACATTGATTACAAAAGAGGTTCCAAAGACCCAAAGCAGCAATTCTTTTACTTTTTTTTTAACAAAATGAATTGCATTTGAACCTGATCTATCAGCTGGTGTCTGCAGAGACTAAATACTGAAATTATTCTAATAAATTGGAAAAGTATATATTGTAACAGGTTTTTTTCATTCATTCATTCATGGGATGAGGGGCTTTGCAGGCTAGGCCACCATTTATTGTCCATCCCTAATTGCCCAGAAGGCAGTGAAGAGTCAACCACATTGCTGTGGGTCTGGAATCATATGTAGGCCATACCAAGTAAGGATGGCAGTCTCCTTCTCTAAAGGACATTAGTGAACCAGATGGGTTTTTGCAACCAGTGGATTCACGGTTATTAGATGCCTAATTCCAGATTTTTATTGGATTCAAATTTTACCATCTGTCATAGTGGGATTCAAACCCAGGTTTCTGAAACATTACCTGGGTCACTGGATTACCAGTTCAGTGGTAATATCACTAGGCATTCACTTAACAAGTTTAACAAATAATAAATTAAGGAAAGGATGTAATAAATGGTGGAAGTTAGATATCAAATAAATCTGATAAAAGGTAAATGTTTCGCAATTGAGTTCAGATCTTTAATGTTTTCTTATGTCAAATTCCTATGTTCATTGATCATTGTGTAACACATTATACCGTACATTTTAATTTTTTTGTTCTCTGATTTTATTAAAGGAAAGTTCTATTATGAAACCTTGAAAGTGTATCTTCACATCAAATTCCCAAGGTTCTGTATAGCAATAATTTTATGTTGGGAATTATTCTCTCAGATTCCCATTATCCTGGACTTGGCCTGACTTATCACCCTCCCTGATGTCAATCATGTTGTTTTGTGATAGTTGCTCTGGAATATTTAAATAAAACTTTGGTGTTAAGTTGAATGAAATTCTACAGAGACAGTAGAAGTCCCGAAGCCAAGGCAGAAAGCATGAGATGACCCAAAGTCATCGCTTCTAGTAGGACCTCTGTCCTATTACAGATCAAGTAAAATAATAGCAGCTCAGCAATCTTAAAATTGCCACTGATTGTGGTAGGCTTTGCTAGGGCTGCACTCGAACGATGAGGGCACATTGTTAGCAATGCACCTTTAGAGATAATGCATATTAGTTGTGGGAATATCAGGGCCTGGCATGCAGGCTGTGATAATTGGGTTGGTTGTTTGCAGGTACTGAGGAAAGGATACAGCATCACCTTGGGGATGGCCATTATCCCTGGGCAATGGTCTCCTTGAACATGAAGAACATTGGGAGGGCACCAAGATTGACCTGGCAGTATTGCTACATGGCTGTCTGCCCTGCATATAAGAGTAATTTCTTGTCTTCAAAGCACAGGAAGATAAAATGCTATTGGAGGCAGAAAAAAGGCTTAATTGGCCATTTATGTAGCTCAGTTGGGCTATAGGCAGGTGGGTCATCTGCCAACTTTTCTGTTGCTGCCAATATGGCATGATGGCAAGAAGAAGATGGGCACACAATGCCACATTTTCCCTTGTGTTTTCCCATCTTCCTGCCTACCAGCCACTCTCCGTAGAACACACAAAATATAGATTATTGTGAAAGGGCTTTTGGACTCTAGAACACGCTTGTAATGATTTCACAGAGCTGTTCCTCATGCATAACACAATGCACTGAATTAGTTAAGTAAGATGGGATAACGTAAGGAGAGAGAAACACATGCAAAGAAGCATGTGGTGTAGATCAACTAGAATTAGGTCATACAGTTTATAGAATAGTTTTTCAATTATACAACAGTAAGATTCGAGCCTGGCATATCTCTGATTACCATATATTTTAGTATTTAGTCCTAATATAAACAGTGTTGTAAAGGAACACAAGCCTGGGACAGTTCTTAACCTTGCCTCCTTCTCAACCAGCCTATCTTGAAACCAACCTCATGACTGCGGGCTTAAAAACCACGTGTCAAAAGATAGCCCAATGGCATGAGCTTCACTTCAGTTCCCTGCGGGTGTTTCATTCACATCTGAACTCCCATAGCCCATATGTGGACACAAAACTTTGAAGTACAAGTCAGAAGATTCCTGCGCTATTCCAAGAATTACTCCCAAAAATACCATCAATACACTGTGTAGGACATACATTGGTTGGACTTTAATAAGCTGCCAAAAAAAACAATGCCAGCAAAAATAGTCAGCACTAGAATTGTTCAATTACTTTTCAAGACATGACATTCTATGGATAGGTTAATTCCATTTTGAATTTGCCTGCTCTGTCAATAAGGATCTTCTTTGAAGGCAGTAGGTTGTTGCTCCACTTTTTAGATTAGGTATCAGTACAAATAATGGCCTCAATAATCTCAATGATTAAAATGCCCTTCTCTGCTGATGGCCATTCCATCACAATTTCAGTATTGGAGCAAAGACCTTAACATTGCAAGCATATCATGTTTTAAGGAACACAATGAGGAAGTTACAGATTTCTGAAAAGATATGGAACCATACCGTTTACTTTCATTAGGTGTGACAAATTTTCAATAATATTTCCCTCAAATAAGATGGTTTTTTAATACCAGATTTTGATGCCTCATTGTGTTGTGGCACCAATTTTACTTCAGAAATGTAATGAAACAAAATATTTGTGACCACTCCTTAATACCTGAGAGTGATTGGTATCGTGTTAAAAATGGATTTTCACTACGAAGAGGGCTATTCAGTTGAAAGCCATATGTTCCATATAAAAATAATTTCATGCTTTCAAAGCACACTTAGGTTTCGAGCAGGTTAATGATCCAGGAGATCAGAACCATAGCAGCCAGTAGAATGATCGTGTCCTTGTCAAAGTTAACATTTGGTCAACATTTTTTTCATTACCTATAGAGCAAGTTACTGGAAGTTCACAGGACCTCCCTTGAAAGAAATTAAAACTAGTAACTATGCATAAAATGTTCAAATGCTGTCTTTATTCTGGCTCCCTCGATAATATTTTGGGCTCCAATGTAAACATGAAGTTGGGAGGTTTGGAATATAATTTGTATTCCACATATAGGAGCATAGAAACACAGCCACACACAGTCACTTATCCTCATCACAGTTTGTGATTTAATATGAACTAGGATATAAATTTAGTCCTTGATTTAGTTAAATTCCTTGTTTATTCCAGTCGTAAAGTGAACACAATATCTAATATAACACATTGTCTAATGCAACATTTTATCCAATATAATATTTTCTCTAATACAGCACATTATGTGATTTAACACATTATGTGACATGGCATGGTAAGAATTCCTTTGCTCAGTCTGTTTGCAAAAGTTTACGAAAAACTTTCACGTTCAATACTTCAATATGATTTACAGAATAATGCCTTTGTTTTCAAAGTTCTATCCGTTTTGCAACAGTGCCTGCAGATTGGAAAGTTGTAAAAGTAATCCCACTGTTTAAGAAAGGGGAGAAATAAAACAGGGAGCAATAAACCTGTCAGCCTGACATCAGTAATAGGGAAATTACTAGAATCTATTTTAACAGATTACTGGATATTTAGAAAACAACTGTCTGAGTGGAAAGAGTCAACATGGATTTATGAAGTGGAAATCATGTTTGTTAAACCTGATATAGTTTTTGAGGATATTACAAGTAAAATAATTAAGGAGGAGCCAGTGGATGTGGTGTACAGAATTTTGAGTCATGAGGAGGAAGCAAAAAAAAAAGATTTCAAGCGATTTAGACAGGCAGATTGAACGGTAGGAGCATGGTAGTGGAATATATTGCAGATCAGTGTGAGATTATTGGCAGAATCTTACAGAGGCCTGAGCAACATGGGCTCTGGTGAGAAATGCAGAAGAATCACATGAGAAGTCCAACAAAGCCCATGTCAACGTCAGGATTGACTCTGTAACTTTTAACTACAGATGTCGAACTGATATTCTCACTAGGCAGTGCTGACTTACCTATTAAGGGGGACTATTGCTTGTAGTCAACCTTATTAACAACAGATCTAACCGGATTAACACACTGTTTCCTTTAGTACCATCCACTGTGAGCGAACTGGACATCAAGATTTTTTGAAATGGACATCAAAGTATCAACTTCACTCACTGCTTGCTCTAAAGGACACCCATGTTGGACACAGAACACCAACATCTCAGGAATTTTCTATAGTCATTGACCACATACACCCTACATCCACAGAAGCTGGCATTTGACATGTGCCAGCCACTATAAACCCTCGTAGAACATCTCTGATCTACTTGTGCTACCATCGTAACGCTGCAGCAAGGACACTTTACACTCAGGGACATGCACACAGCTCATGGGCTGGATCAGACTGCATCTCTAGTTTGTTTGTTTACTCTGTTAGCACTACTCACTTTGAGCCTACCTAGATGCTCAGCTTCTCATAGTTGTTTTTCCTTGCATTCCCTTTTTACATCTTGCTCCTCAGCCAGCGATACCAAGCTCACAGTATTGCTGTCATTTAGCTCAGACACAAAAGCAGAAAGCTTGTCATGGTTGGCAGCAGGCTTCAGACAAGTCAAAAAAGATAGCTTTTGGTCAGGGGTCCTGGCACAATAAGTCAAGGACAACTTCTAATATCAGAACAGAAGCTTGGGCAAGATCAGTCAGCTGCTAGAGTGGTCAGAGTCAGGATCCTCTCCTCATAAGAGGTAAGGAACAAAATGGTGGTCAGCATACCACCTGTCTTATTTCTTACCACCATATTTTGGGCTGTATTCCTCCTGGAATGAAAGAGGTATGTTAAGGGACATGAAAGTAGTGATACTGGGGTTATTTTTGGTACAAATGGGGAGGCGTGAGTGAGTAGAGAGCATGCAGTGTTAGTGCTGTCAGAGGATGGGATAGGTGACCGTGATCAAGAAAAGATATTGCAGGCAGTGATGAGAGTGATAGAGCATGAACGTTGGTGGGATGTAAGCACAATAGCTCAGCCAAGTGGATGTAAGGTAATGGAGGGAGAGAAGGAGGTGGCACTTATGCTGGCCTTTCAATTCCTCCATCATCCTCCTGCATCAACACAGCTCTAGCCCTACATTGCTGGCGTCGACCGTGACTTTAAAAGGTTTCAAGAAATTTGGTGTGTCTAAAACTGGTGCAGTAGTTAACACTGCTTTTAAAATCTCAAATACCTCCTGGCATTATTCTGTCCACTGAAATTTTGTGTTCTTCTTTAGCAAATCTGTCAGCGGTACCACCACGCCACTAAAGTTTGGTACAAATGTCCTGTAGAATCAGGTTAGTCCCAAAAATTGAAGCACCTCTTACTTTGAGGATGGTCTTGGAAATTCCTCAATAGCACTTTGTCTTCACGTTCCTCAGGATCATCCTTCCATGTCCGATGTTGTGTCCCAAGAGCATCACTTCTGCCTTCGCAATTTCAGTTTTTGCTAAATTTATAACCAGTTTTGCCTCTCAAAGTCTTTCAAAGAGCTCTGCCAAATGCACCATGTGATCTTTCCAAGAATGGTGAAAAATCACTAAGCCATCTGTATAGATGGCACCATTAGTCAATCCTGCCACAACCATGTTCATAAGTCTTTGAAAAGTGGCTGGGGCACTTTTTCTCATTGTTGTTTTTCCTTGCATTCCTTTTTTACATCTTGCTCCTCAGCCAGCGATACCAGGTTCACAGTATTGCTGTCCTGCCCTGCCATTTGGCTCAGACACAAAAGCAGAAAGCTTGTCATGGTTGACATTACTTTGAATTGATACAGCCCATTTGGGGTTACAAATGCAGAAACTTGGAATTGAGTATGAGTCCTATTAAGTTATGGCATTGACTTTCCAATAATCCAGGCAGAATCATTGAGTGCCATCAAGTTTGGGAATCAATACGATTGGCGAACTCCACTCACTTGGACTCGGCTCGATGATGTCTTCTTGGAGCATTGCTTCTACTCCCTTTTGTACCTGCGCAGCTTTGAGAGAATTACACATGTAGGAGGGTTGTTTTATTGGAACAGCAATCCCTACGGCAAGCTCATGTATAATAGTATTAGTCCTCCCATTCTATTCCTATATATGTCCTCATATTGCTGCAACAAGCCTTTCAATTCAGTTCTCTGTTCCTGAGACAGATTGCTTACTATCCTATCCCATTCTCCAAGGGCTTCCTCATTATTTAACTGATTTTGAGGCACATCAAAATCCAAATCATCTGGATTTGATTCCTTACTTTGAGTGGCAGTAACTAATAGCTGGTTCTCCAGTTCCCAGTCCCTGTCATTGTAAGGTTTCAGCATATTCACACAACAGACCCAATAAAGTATTTTTCCTATCTACCGTCTTTACCAGATAATTCACCTGACTCAACTTTTTTTCTCAATCTGATAAGGACCACTAAACCTTGCTTTGAAGGGATCTCTTACCACTGGTAACAGCACCAATACCTTATCCTCATGGGCAAACATACGAATTTTAGATAGCAAGGTGTAAAGCTGGATAAACACAGCAGGCCAAGCAGCATCAGAGGAGCAGGAAAGTTGACGTTTCGGGTCTAGACCCTTCTTCAAAAATGTCATTTCTGAAAAAGGGTCTAGACCCAAACGTCAGCTTTCCTGCTCCTCTGATGCCACTTGGCCTGCTGTGCTCATCCAGCTCTACACATTGCTACCTCAGATTCTCCAGCATCGGCAGTTCCCACTATATACGAATTTTAGATTTCTTATCTGCTTCTTGCTTCGTTAGGTGATGCGCCACCTTCAGATGTTGTCTAGCTATTTCCCTTAAACTATTTAATCCTTCTCTCATCTCAGATACATAATCCAATCGTGAGATCTCTGACTTTGGACCAACCACTTTTCCTTAATTAATTTTAAAGGCCCTCTTATTTCATGTCCAAATTTCAACTCAAGTTGAGTAAACTGAGTCAACTCATTTGGGGCATCTCTAATGGCAAACAATGTAAATGTGATACCTTTATCCCAATCATTTGTGTAATCCTGGCAATAAGGCCACAGCATAATCTTTAGGATCTGATGCCACCTTTCCAATGCTGCCTGGGTGTCAGGATGGTACATGCTTGATTTAAAGTATTTGATGTCTAAACTATCCATGACCTCCTTAACTAGCTTGGCTGTAAAATCAGACCCTTGGGCCAACTGAATCTTTCTGGATATTCCATAAAGAAAGCAAGCAACTCCTGTACAACCTTTTTTGCCTTGTCATTCTGTAATGGAATTGCTTCCAGAAATCTGGTAGACACATCCATGATAGTTAGCAAATACTGGTTCCCACTTTTGGTGTTAGGGAGGGATCCTCCACAATTGATTATAACCTGTGTAAAAGGTGCTTCAAATGGGGAATTGGCATCAAAGTCACTGGTTTTATTACTGCCTGTGGCTTTCCTACCATTTAACATGTATGATAGATATGGCAAAATTCAACCACATCCTTTTGTAATCCAAGCCAATAGAAATACTTCTGTACCTTAGCCTGCGTTGTCCTCACTCCGAGATGACTTCCTACACGTAATTTTATGCTACCTGCAATACTTGCTGTCTGTATGCTACCGGCATTTCAATCTGGCGCACTTCCGCCATTTCCAAGCACTAACCTTCCAAGATCTCCATTTTCATCTTAGGATTCTATCCTTAAGGTAATAACATTCGGGAATGCATTCTGATTCCTTTTCTGGGTAGGCTTTATGATATAAACCTTTTATTGTTGTAACTCCATTAATCTTTCAGATCAAAGCACCTCTGCCTGATCGTCTGCGTGTTCAGGTTTTTCTTTTGCCATTTCATCAAACAGGGTGTCAGCTAACTAGACCTAAACTCCTTCGTCTCTGTGTTTGTTTTTTCCTTCTTGCTGTAACTCATGACTGTGGGATCTTGTTACCACACAGTCTGGAAAAATTCCAGGGTATTTTTCTTTCAACTCATCAGTTTCCTGGTTTTCCTTTGGCTTCTCCAATATAAGGGACGTCACTCCCACCTTTGATCTTGTTAGGTCATTTCCAAGAACAAATTGTATTCCTCGAATAGACATTCTTTCAATCACTCTGACGTTCACTTCCCCAGTCTGGATTGGACTTTCCAGCCTTATCTTACACGGGGGAACATTACATCTCTCTCCATTTATTCCATAGATTACCAGTCTCTCAGGTAACATTTCAGAAGGATTGCAAACACTTTGATCTCTTACTATTAGAGCCTAGTTAGCTCCTGCATCTCTCAATATCTTAACTTTACCTTGTCCCCCTGTTCTTCCTGAGTAAACCTTACCCACAGAGGTGAAGTCTTTGTAGAAATGAACACCATCTCACTATCCAGCCCATGATTAGGTGTGCACTCTCCTACAGTTCCTCCACTTCTTTTGGGATTTCCTTCACTACCTCAACTAATCCCACTGGTTTAGCCTCTTTTACCGCAATCTTTTTCCCAGTGTTTTTCTTAACCCACCAGCACTGTGATGCTGTGTGTCCCACCTTATTGCTGTGAAAATAGCTGAGGCCTGTCACCTCCTTTTCACCCTCTTGGGTTTCCTTTCTCACCTGTGGTAAACTGTTCCCAGTGTGATCTACTTTTTGTTTTTAATTGAAGGATCTCCCTTTTCCCCGATTTCTATCCCTCACAGAATGAAATTGCTGTCGGAAGCTAGATTTCGATTTATGCACTGATGTGTATTCATCCGCCATCTCTGCAGCTCTTTTCACTGTTTTAACTTTCTGTTCCTCAACATACATTCTTATCACTTCCGGAAGTGAGTTTTTAAACTCCTCCAGCAGAATAATCTGTCTAAGAGCCTCATACATCTTTTCTATCTTTAGTGCTCTCAACCATCTATCGAAGTTGCTCTGTTTAATTCTTTCACATGCGATATAAGTCTGACCTGTTTCTTTTCTTATATCCCTGAGCTGTTGTCTATCTGCTTCTGGCACCAATTCGTGGGCACTCAAAATAGCCTATTTCACTCCTTCATAATCTCCAGACACCTCCTCTGACAGAGCTGCAAACGCCACGCTAGCCCTGCCTATCAACTTGGTCGGTATTAACATTACCCACACAGTCTCTGGCCAATTCATCTGCCTAACCAATTTCTCAAAGGAAATATAAATGGTTTCTACATCTTTTTCATTAAATTTCAGTAATATTTGGACTTATTTGTATATATCCCTATCAGGCTGTTGGCTACGATGAGTTTGCTCATCCTCACTTCCATCTTGTACTCTTCCTTCTGTCACTTGAAGTCTTTTTGTTTCAAGTTCCAAGTTCATCTTGTCCAACTGGAACATTCTTTCCCTTTCTTCTGCCCTGGCTGTTCTTTCCTTTTCTTTATCTTCTAACTCCAATTGTCTAATTTTCAATTTAATGTTTTCTAACTCCACTGCACTTGACTGTTTTTTCTGGTATACTTAAATGCTTGACTAACACTTTTACTATTTCAGCTTTCCTCTTCTCCCTTGTAAAATCCAAATCTAGCCTGTTTGCTGAGTCTAAAAGTATATCTTTCCTCTGTCTTTCGAAACTTTCATGGCAAATTTAGGAAGCATCTGCAAATCTCAGAACCTCTTTAGCAATATTAAGAGCCATTGCCCTCACTTTTGATTTAACCAACCACAAGTAGCGAAAATTAAACAGATTTTTCTCACCTACATTTTATTTAAAGTTCTAGGACACTAATCCCCAAGTCTGTTTAAATCTTTCCAAATCCATTCAGCTCTGTTCAGATCCTGTGCATGAGCTGGCCAGATCCCAGACTTGAGCACCCAAACTGTTAGGGATGGGAGGTCAAACTCCTTTGATAATTAGTTACAGCAGGAGTAGGAGTCCCCTTCTAATAATTAAACCCAAAACACCCAGAGAAGCTTGCCTCACCTCACTTAATCTGTTAAATTTTTACAGAGAAGGGGAGGTTAAATGAAAGAAAATCCCTGATAGTCACTTATTGAACTACCAACAAACTGAACAATTCCCCCAAACTCCTAACTATTCTCTAACTGAATTAAATTCTACTGATAAGCTGTTCCAATAAAGACAAGACCCACCGATACAACCCAAGTAGTGAGAAAAACAAAATCAATTAAAACTTAGTCTCTCAAAGTCCACACAGAATGTGCCTTCTGGAATGCTCTGCCTTCTCCACTGTCTCTCCAGTCATGAATGCCTTTCTTCCGCTGAACCTGCTGTCAGGGATGTTTTCTCTGTGAGGACTCCTAGTTAGAAGTGCTGTGGTATCTTTCATAGATAAGATAGTGCTTTTTTAAAGAGCTTAGCAATTTCTTAAGAGAGTTAGGTGCTTGTTTCTCAGAAGGCGGTTCGCTCTCAGTCCCAATTTTCAAAAACCCTCTGCTTTTATACCTTGGATCAATTTTCTTACAACAGCATTGGTCTGTTGTTTGTCAAAGCCATCAGATTTAAATTCAACCGGCTTTTAATCACTAAGTGATTGGCTTAAATTAATTGGCTGATTCCAGCTCAATGCCAAAAACATCAAAACATGCCTAAGCTTTCCAATCACATAGCCAATTGATACATGTTTCCATTTTAGAATGGGCTGTGCATCTTCAGACCCATGTAGACACTTTTTTCTGTAAAAATCTTTAAGCTGAGAAAAGCACTTTTATTTCTTAAAGGCACTATGCACTGTTCTGCCTTATCATTTTTTAAACAAATTCTAGCTTCATGCCTTCTAATTCACAATTACTCTGCACAACTTTGTAACAATGATGAATCACTCAGCACACCTTTGCTCTGTTTCAGCTTAAATAAAGCATAGCAGAGACTGTCTATTGTAATATCACTGTAATTATGTTGTTACTACAGCTATTACTCTGAATTCAAATTATCAAATTACACATTCAAATACGTATAAAGCCACTACTACACAAATTCCGTTAAGTGAGAATTTCATATCCTTTTATTCAGTTCAATGCCATTATGTAGGATTGTATTGTGCTAAGGGTTTATTTTCCTCTTCTTCAAATTCCCTTCAATTTTCTTCTTTTAACGCCTCATCTCTTGAATATAACTAATGTGTGTGGGATGCCACAGAAATGCAATGCTAGCTCACCTGAGTTGCCATTGTTTACGTTTAAAGATGCTGGTCCATGAATTCAGCCACATTGTTCCTGTTTTCTGCAATGACCGAGCTGACTGAGTCCACTGTACTGTTGGCAGAAAATTTGTACAAGAGTCAAACCATCAAAAATGCTGAAAATACTCTGTAGATCAGGCAGTTCCTGTGGACAGAGGAGCAAAATGCACATTATAGGCAACCAACTGAAGCTCTAAATCCTAGCAAACTTGTTGATTCCAACATAAATTTCCGACCATATACCCCGCCTAAATAAATCCACTATTATCACCTCTTTAAAATTATTCAGTTTATCTTCCACCGTGACTCTCATCTAAACGTTTGCTGCTTCTAGATGTAAAATACATACCGGGTCTCCCATCTTATACAAACTTGTGATCACCCAAAACACTCCTGCAAATTTCTTAACTCACACTAAATCCTAATAACATATTTTCTAACTACCTGCTTTACAGAGATGTTATTACACATCATCAGAGCATGTGGAACTTAAATAAATTACCTTCTGGTTCAGAAGTAGGGACACTCACTGTGACACAATAGCCTTTACCAAGTCTTATCTATCAACACTATTTTCATCAATCTGCATTAACCCCCAATTAATCAATGCCTCGATTTTTGAAATTTGCTTCTTTGCTTTCATGACCTTTGCCACCATATAAAAAAAATCTGGAGTTCAGAGTCCAATGCTGATCATGAATCCATTATTGATTGTCAGAAATACCCATCTGGTTCAATAGCCAACAAGGGTTATAGCATAGTTGGAAGTGTACATAAGCAGTAAGTTACCAGAATTAAATTTCTGCTGAGAGTTTAATAAGTAGTTAATGTACAAAGCCCCTAATATTTTTGAAGTATCAATGATGTTCATGGGGAATTGTCTTTTATGAAAATATGTATTGATTAGAAATGTCTGAAGATTTATAATGCATGGCAGTGATTTTAATCTCCTGAAATTGCAGGCCAATTTAAGTATGAAGCTATATTCCATCAACACATTGTTATTTTTTCCAGCAAGATTTAGCAAATTTTATGTTTGCGGAGGCTCTTTAAGAAGTGAGAACCTCACATTTCAGTTAGCGCTTCTCTCCAGACAGTAGCATAGGTTTAACACCCTCTGTGCACTCCTGATAAATATTATGAATCCACTTGTGATCCAGACTTCACATTCCAACTCCAGACAGTCCAAACCTCAGCTTTGCCTTCAAAAATTCCGCCAAACCCCAAGTTTCCCTTTCATAATGATGACAGATCAAATGACCTGCTATTCTGCCAAACTCCAGCATGCTGCCCTAATTTTCTCAATATGGTAAAGGCTGAAATGGATGGCATATAAGAAGATTGGGGTGGAACAATCATTTGTTGGCAATAGCTCTCAGGAGAGTTATGGAACTGAGAAGGACAAATGTCCTTCTTTGATCTCACATGGAAAACCATGCTTCTGTTTTCTTGGTAGCTACTTGGTAGACTGGACTTACACCGACAAAATCTGAGAGGAGCAGGTCAAGCACTTACTCTGTTTTGGAGATCCCAATTGCAGAAAGGGGCTCTGTAAGACATGCTCGACCCTGCATTAGAAATGAAAGGGATCTCATTCCTGTTTTAAGTGGGAAGTGGAACAAGATTTAATTTAATTTCATCTAATAGAGTTATCGAGTCATACAGCACAGAAACAGACCCTTCAGTGCAACCAGTCCACGCTGAACATAATCCCAAACCAAACTAGTCTCACCTGCCTGCTCCTGGCCCAAATCCCTCCAATCCTTTCCTATTCATGCACTCATCCAAATGTCTTTTAAACGTTGTAATTCACTTCCTCAGGAAGTTCATTCCACACGTGAACCACCTTCTGTGTAAAAAGGTCGCCCCTTGTGTCTTCTTTAAATCTCTCTCCTCTCATCTTAAAAATGTCCCCCCTTGTCTTGAAATCCCCCAACCTATGGAAAAGACAACCACAATTAACTCTACCTATACTCCTCATTATGTTATAAACTTCTATAAGGTCACCTCTCAACCTCCTACACTCCAGTGAAAAAAGTCCCAGCCTATCTAGCCTTTCTTTATAACTCAAGCCTTCCATCCCTGGCAACATCCTGGTAAATCTCTTCTGAATCCTCTCCAGCTTAAAAGTATCCTTCCTGTAACTACAATCTGACATATTTCATGCATTTTTGGAGTGTGGGGCTTGATTTGATGTTTTTGATCCTATTTCTAGCCTGGTAAACAGGCAAAATGGGAATTCAATTTCTCTCATTGTGACTAGTTTTTATACATTTGTTTTTAATTACAAATCGATACATCCTTAGTAATTGTATCAATTCTTTTTTACTGATGAACAATAGATTTATAGATTACAACACTTTAATATGAAACAATACATTTATATGTGGGTAGAATTTTAAGAATGGGAACTGGAAGGGTAGCTTCCATGGCAAGATAGGAGCCCAATCACACATTTAACCCTAGAACAAAACAAAGAACTGAGGATGCTGGAAATCTGAACCAAACACCTTTAACCTTGTATATCACCATGCACAACACAACTTCCACCAACATCCCAAGGTCTTTCTGAAGTAAAAGTATGGGCACAATGAAACCAATTCACCAATATGCATAATGCCCTGTTGGATAACAGTGTTATCGAGACTCAATATTAGTTTCACTAGATTAATCACCTGCATAGTCAAAATCGAAGGACTCCCCTTAGGTGTACAACCATCACTCACCT
>NC_063332.1:148635429-148651961 GCF_021869965.1 Rhincodon typus | reverse complement strand
CTTCCTGCTCCTATGATGCTGCTTGGCCTGCTGTGTTCATCCAGCTCTACACCTTGTTATCTCAGATTTTCCAGCATCTGCAGTTCCTACTATCTCAAAAAAATCTATGAATTTGTTAAATATAAAAGGTAAGTATAAGACAAGAAATAAAAGGCAAATATAATAAACAGTGAAATTGACTGCAAACCATTTAGAGGAAAGTAATTAAATACACTTTTAAAATTAAACACAGGTTAATCACTATTAGAAGCTAAACAGCAGTTTTGATCACGGAAACTTTGATCAGGCTTCTTACCCTTGGGGCTCTTGCTGCGTCACCACCTGCCTTCCCCTCCCTGCTAGCTAGGCTAGAAACTTTGGGGTCTTGAAAGTTTAAGCTCATCACTGGGATAAAACACAATTTTGAAGTGTGGCTGACTGTTCCCGCTTGCCGTATCCAATGCCTCGATGAAGACTTCAGATGGTGTAGGCCTTCAGTCTGGGTTGAGTCCGCTGATGTGCTAAGAAGTGCATTTGGATTTTTCAGGTAAGTACTGCGTTTTCCTTATTTTCTGGTAGGTTTGCGGGCCGGTTTTCACCTCAGGATTTGTCTGACGCCTTGTGTTAGTCAGGTTGGTGATTTTTGGCGTTTGTCAGTTCTTAGGTCTGCTAGTCGTAATCAGTTGCTGATCGTTCCCCAGTACGGAACGGGCCTGTGTTGGTAGGTTTCGAATTGCTGTTGGGATCCCTCTTCTGGAGGCAGCTGTGCAGATAGTTCTCTCAAGTGAGATTGGGACCTGCAATTATACTTATTGTGGTCCTCTTATCTTCATGCCAAGTCCGCGCTTGTCATTGTGTTACTGGTGAAGTCAATTGGCTTCCCAGTAGCTCATGAGTAAGTGTAAATGTATTTTGATTGAAATATGAATGCCTGATATCTCTGTGAATGAATATTGATTGAGGTTTAATGTCTGGTATCTGTATAGATTCCATAATGTCTGGGCTGGGTAGTCCAAGGTGTAAACGTTAGCCTCAGTTTAGATTGTTAGGTTTGGTTGATTGTTCTCTTAGAATGCAGGTATAAATTGGATTTGCAGACTGAATAATGGTTCCAGGCAGCTATCTTTGTGACTGTGTGTTTTTCCCGGAGCTCAGCCCAGTCACCCCGCTTCTTGTAAAAGTTTTTGAAAAGTCCAGGATTTTGGTCCAGTATTGTAGGAAATAGGATTTTTGCTCAATCCTATAGATCACAACAAATCACAGGCCCATTAATGCAATTTTGTCAATTTTGTTGAAGATAGCTGTTATAATCTTCACAGGTTCATGAGTTCCACTCTACATAGCACAACTTTGTGAGTTGAGAGATCTGAATGCTACAAGGTTCATCATATCATCATTGACCCTGAAATCCTCTCCAATTCTGGCTACAGTTCTACCAAGCGTAGTAAACTTTCTCCATCCATGTGGCCTGTTCCTGCAAACTCCATCATACCGATTGTGTTTTCTATGCTTTCCATGGGTCTAATGCTGTTAATTATGAAGTTACTTATGCAAACTTTGCAGCCTATGATGGGTTCCCCTCTGCTATCCTAGCCACCTAACCTAGAGACAGATTCCTCAGCTGCACCCCAATGTCGTGAGTCTGATGCCTGATCCAAAGCCAAAGTTTTATCATCCAGTCCTGATCTCATGTAGCCACCATTTCCAGCAACACATTGCCTGGGGTCCTCTTGCACAGCATTTTAGCACAATGATCCAGCTATCTATATGTACCACTAGCCCTGTTCACTTGGTACCCGCTGCATTTGAGACATTCAACTCTTGCCTCCAGAAGCATTGAGCAAATTTTATACTTCAGGATTAATGATAATATTTGGAAGCAGAATGAATCTCAGTGGATGAAGGCTAGACCACCCCTGTGAGATGTGTTCTTGTACCAATAGGCATAGTGTTTGTTACAATTCATATGCGCGTGTTTGAATGCCTTTTGCAAAGACATTTTCATTTCTTGATTTACGTTGTTGCATTCTTATGGCATGCTCTATACCCTTGAGATCTAATTTTGATGTAAAGAAGCTGTTAGCATGTAGTCAACTTGTTTATTTTTGGCATTGCAATTTACTGCAAATGGGAAATTTGATGCGCAAGACAGAATTAAAAAAAAGATTATATGTTATTGAGCTCTTGTAGCTGGGTGTCATACTGGTGGCTGTTATGAACCTTGTTGATGTAAAGTTTGATCCTAACCACTGTTGATTGTTCACTCACCCAGTCATTTGCACTCACAAGACAGGGGTGTGGCATTAGACCCAGGTTAGTAGGCTGATTTGGAAGGAAATGGGCATATCATAGAATTATAGATTCCCGTCAGTGTAGAAGCAGGCCATTTGGCCCATTAAGTCCAAAGAGCAGCCCACCTAGATCCATCCCCAACCTGTAACCCTGCATTTCCTATGGCTAACCCACTTATCTCTGGTCACAATGAGCAATTTAGCATGGCCAATCCACCTAACCTGCACATCTTTAGACTGTGGGAGGAAACCAGAGCACCCAGCAGAAACCCACACAGACATGGGGAGTATGTGCAAACTCCACACAGGCAGTTGCCCAAAGCTGGAATTGAACCCAGGTCCCTGGGTGCTATGAGGCAGCAGTGCTAACCACTGAGCCACCATGCCAAGCAGATCAACACTGGATGCAGCAGTCAACAGTGAAGGGTGCAGGCATGACAGAGCATAGAGAGTGAAAATGGGAAGCTGTAAGGCAGTAGACTGGGAGAACCAGGGAGAGCCTAGTGTGTGGGGAGAGAGACAGTCTCACTAGGAATTGGGGAAAATGCCAGAAAAGCCAAGACACAGACGATGAGAGCCAAGAAAGGGCCACTATGTCACTAACAAATAAAAGAGTGGAAGAAACAAGTCAGGAGACAGCCAGCAGCACCTAAAAATGCATGAGACCATGGTGACAGAGGAGGACACTCAATCAGTAGAAGGGTTTAACATTGATAACGAGAAGATACTGACTAAGCTGCTGATCAAGCAGCAGGGCTAGACAAGATGTACCCAAAGATATTGAAACAAGTAAGAGGGAAAAGTGCAAAGGCACTTGCCATAAACTTTCATTTTCCTTAGATTCATGGATGGTTCTTGAAGAGTAGAGAATTGCAAACATTACATTTTTTTTTCAAATTGCTTATGAGATAAGCCCAACAATTATATATCAGTCAGTTTATCTTTGGTGGTGGGGAAACTGCACAATTATGTGGGATAGAAAATTATTAGTCACATGAAAACATGAGTGCAGATTTGTTAAGGGAAAAATCACTTCTAAGTAGCTTGTTGGATTTTTTTTAAGAGCTGACAGCGAGGTTGATGAGGGCAATGACGTTGACTTGATGCAAATAGACTTCCAAAAGGTGTTCAATACAGTGTCACACAACAGACTTGTGAGAAATATATTGGGCAAGGAATTAAAGTGATGGTAGTAACATGGGTGCAAATTTACTCACTGATAGGAAACAGAAAACAATCATTTTTGAGTATGTTTTGGGCTGGAGGATAGTTGGTGGTGCAATTTTCAAGGGATCAGCATTGGAACACTTGCATTTCTCTATATGTACATATGTGAATGATCTAGATTTTGATGTATGCTGGGTAATTTCAAAGTTTGCAGGTGACCCAAAATTGCAAATTGAGGAGCGACTAATTCTTTAAAAGGAGATTGAAAATTCATGAACTGATTGGCCACATGGAAGTCAATGCAGAGCAGTATAAGATGTTGCACGTTGATGCAGAGAACATGGAGAGATGTATAGAATAAAGGTTAGCGTTGCAAAGGGTGTGCAGGATCAAAGGGACCTGAGTGTGACTGTACATGATTCATTAAAGGTAGCAGAACAGGTAGAGAGAGCTGTTCGTCAAACAGTACTCTAGGCTTCAAAAATAGGGGTATAGAGTACATGAGCAAGGAAGTTATGTTTGGAACTTATGGAAAACTAGATAGACTTCATGGAGCATTATGTACCATTCTGGGCAGAACACAATAGAAAGTATCGGATAGAGTGCAAAAGACGTCTAAAGAATAATTCTGGGGATGAGACACTTCAAAGAGGTTGGGACTGTTTTCCTTGGAGAGGGGAACACTGAGGGGCGATTTGATAGAAGTTTTCAAAATCATAAGGAATCTGGACAGAGTAGTTAGGGAAAATTTGTTTCCATTCGTAAAAGGATCGAGTGCCAGAGGAAACAGTTTGAAAGTGTTTTGCAAAGAATGAAGTGCAAGGTGAGAAAAAAAAAGTTTTTTCACACTGTGAATAGTCTGGGTTTAGAATGCATTGCCTGGAAGTGTAGTAGAAGCATTGAAGTGGGCAGTTAATGATGATGTAAATAGAAACAACAGGCGGTGTTAAGGAGATAAATCAGCAGTTTGCACCAAATCAAAACACTCAGAGAGCTGGTGCAGTCTCAATAGATCAAATGGTCTCCTTTTGCACTGTAGCAATTCTGTGATTCGAAGAACGTTTTTGTTCTGCACCAATAGACCAGAAATATTTCAAAATACAGTACCATTTCACTTTCTTAATAGTTATATTCCTTGTAGGGTGGGCAGCAGTGCAGGGGTTGGTTACTGACGTCATTGCCATCCATTTGACAATTTGAAACGACAGATTGGTTTCCATCAGCAAAGAGCATTAGCTTAGATTGTAATGCTGACAATAACACATTCATTTTAATCATGTTACTGTCAGAATTGGAATTGGAACATCTGGGCCACAGACAGCAATATGCACTAGCAACTTAACATTGTCAGAACAGCATTTCTGTGATGCATTTACTGGGACCCATGATTACTACTATTTACATTCATTTTACATGCAGTGATACCTTCCACAGGCCTTACAAACTAGTGAGGGTGGAGGTGTGGGAAGTCACTTATGGTACCTCCTGTCTTACGTGGAACACTGGCACAGTACAACTTTGCAGAGAGTCATAAATTCAGCAAAGTTCTGTGCAAAATTGAACAAAATGTTGGTTTCCAACTATGCACACAGTCTTTTCAAAAACAATATTACAGATTCCTTTGATAACACAGTGTGGAGCTGGAGGAACATAAGAACATAAGAACTAGGAGCAGGAATAGGCCATCCGGCCCCTCGAGCCTGCCCCGCCATTTAATAAGATCATGGCTGATCTTTTAGAGACTCAGCTCCACTTACCCGCCCACTCACCATAACCCTTAATTCCTTTACTGTTCAAAAATTTATCCAGCCTTGCCTTAAAAACATTCAGCGAGGTAGCTTCAACCGCTTCACAGATTCACAACCCTTTGGGTGAAGAAGTTCCTCCTGACCTCAGTCCTACATCTGCTTCCCTTTATTTTGAGGTGATGCCCTCTTGTCCTAGTTTCACCTGCTAGCGGAAACAACCTCCCTGCCTCCACCTTATCTATTCCCTTCATAATCCTATATGTTTCTATAAGATCTCCCCTCATTCTTCTGAATTCCAATGAGTATAATCCCAGTCTACTCAGTCTCTCCTCATAATCCAACCCTCTCAACTCTGGAATCAACCGAGTGAATCTCCTCTGCACCCCCTCCAGTGCTAGTATATCTCTTCTCAAGTAAGGAGACCAAAACTGCACACAGTACTCCAGGTGTGGCCTCACCAGGACTCTATACAGCTGCATGCCTGGCCTCCCTGTTTTTAAACTCCATCCCTCGAGCAATGGCAGACAAAATTCCATTTGCCTTTTTAATTACCTGCTGCACCTGCAACCCCACCTTCAGCGATTCATGCACAAGGACACCCAAGTCCCTCTGCACAGCAACGTGCTGCAATTTTTTACCATTTAAAACATAGTCCATTTTCCTGTTATTCCTACCAAAATGGATGACCTCACACTTATCAACATTGTACTCCATCTGCCAGACCTTTGCCCACTCACTTAGACTATCTATATCCCTCTGCAGACTTTCAGTGTCTTCTGCACACTTTGCTCTACCGCTCACCTTAGTGTCATCTGCAAATTTTGACACACCACACTTAGTCCCCAACTCCAAATCATCTATGTAAATCGTAAACAATTGAGGTCCCAACACTGATCCCTGAGGCACACCACTAGCCACTGACCGCCAACCAGAAAAATACCCATTTACCCCTACTCTTTGTTTTCTATTGGTCAACCAATCCTCTATCCATGCCAATACATTACTTGTAATACCGTGCAACTTTATCTTATGTAGCAGCCTTTGGTGTGGCACCTTGTCAAATGCCTTCTGGAAATCCAGATACACTGCATCCACAGGTTCCCCATTGTCCACCATGCAAGTAACGTCCTCAAAGAATTCCACCAAATTAGTTAAACATGACCTACCCTTCATGAACCCATGCTGGGTGTTCCCAATGGGACAATTTATATCTAGCAGGGCAGGCAGCATCAGAGGAGCAGGAAAGTTGATGTTTCGGGTTGGGACCCTTCTTCAGAAATGAGGGGATTTGAAGAAGGGTCCAACCCGAAACGTCAACTTTCCTGCTCCTCTGATCCTGCCTGGCCTACTGTGCTCCTCCAGCTCCACACTGTGTTATCTCTGACTCCAGCATCGGCAGTTCTTACTATCTCTTACAGATTCTTTTACTAGTTTAGGGCAGTGTGATCATTCAAACATCTAGGAAGTAACTCGCTGCTTTAGCAACAAGAACTTTTATGCCTTCTAATCATGCCATTTGTTTTAAAGTAACATTTCTGACTGAACAATAAGTCCTCTAACCAATCTGCACATGATTCTCAGAAACATTGTAGACAACTTCATATCCATAGGTTTCTTTGTAGTAAAGTCTTTGTCTTCATGTGGTGAAGAACAGTATGGAGCCATTAATCATAGAATTTCTACAGTGCAGACAGAGGCGAGAGAGTCTCCACTGACCCTCCAAAGAGCATCCCACCCAAACCCACACCCCATTACCCCAATCCTGTAACCCTGCATTTCCCACACTAACACACCTAGCCTACATATCCCTGGACACTACGAGCAATTTACTATGGCCAATGCACCTAACTTGTGCATCTTAGGACTGTAGGAGGAAACCGGAGATGGGGAGAATGT
Source organism: Rhincodon typus (assembly GCF_021869965.1). NCBI lineage: Eukaryota > Metazoa > Chordata > Chondrichthyes > Orectolobiformes > Rhincodontidae > Rhincodon > Rhincodon typus. Next base: position 148,644,880 of record NC_063332.1, on the reverse strand, counting down.
GCAAACTCCACACTTGCCCTAGGGTAGACTCAAACCCAGGACCCTGTCACCATTAGGCAGCAGTGCGAAACACTGAACCACCATGAGGTCTCACAATGAGCACTGAGGGTTTAGCAGAGGGAGAATGTTGTTTGCAACATCGGAACAACTGTCTCGCTGTCTTGGAATAGTTCAGTATCCAATGGAACCTCAGTGTCCCCTTGATCCACTGAAACAGGCCCTGACCTCAACATCTCATCCAAGGAACAAAGCAGGACATGAGTCTTTCAAAACAGCACAAGAGATCAAGATTGGAGCTTTCACTTGTCATCTTTCAAAGAATAAGTATACGCAAGTTGGTACAAACAAAATACTGTATTCTGGTTGCTGTCAAATATGACATACAATTACCAGGAAAGTTATTTACAAGATAAGAATGAAACATTCAGGTCTTGGTTTGCTAAATTTTAGGGTTTGTTGTATTTAAAAAAAAAGGTGATAGAAATTTGTTGTAAAAAAATTGGTCGAGTAAATTATTTTAAAGTGACTGTGAGCTACATTTGGCAATTTCCATCGTGGCTTAACAGGTAAAGGCAATAAATATTGTGTGAACTGCTAAAATGGTCTCAGTTAGGTTCAAAGTCTGTGCCTTGTTACTTGATGTCAGCTGGGAGCCTGTGCTTACACTGACCCTGTTTTCAGGAGGGCTCAGGTTCCTGATTAGTATCCAGTGCACATGCGTGGCAATCAGGTGGGCACTAAATATGGCTCGGCTCCCCTCTGGGGCATGCTGCCACTCACTAATATAACTCCCACACTTGGGTGAGCCATGGGCAAGTATTCATAAAACCAAAGCCAGTAAATGTCAGGAAAAGAAATAGGTAGGAACTTGTTAAAAAATAAGTGAGAGAAAACCACGTAGCCCAAGACACTCCTGTTTTATATCATGTAAATCATTGAGTACACCATGACCTCCACCCGGAGTAATAAGTAAATGCTGTCCCTCTATGTATTTCATCAACAGTTGGTAACAGCTGGTTTCACAATTTGAGAAAGCATAACGATTTACATCAAAACTTATTATTGTCTGTTCATTTTAAATAGAAATATTACAGTTCTATTAACACTGACAGTAAACTAAAACTGGTTTAGATCAAAATTTAGCTTGTTGCACGTTTCACATTATGAAAAAAGATCACTGCCAATTCACCATACTCTAAGGACATCTTCCACTCTTAACATGTCTTTAAATTGATCCGCCAAAACATTGATGGTCAAAGATTCACAAAACACTTATACAGCATCAACAACAGATTCATGTTTCCTTTACAGAAACACTGGACAGAATTGTATAGTGGCCAGACTAATGTGGGCTAGATTTGCGGTACAGTCTCCTGAGAAGTCTGACAAGGCCCATCTCAATGTTGCAAGCAACAAGCAACATCCTTTATCCGTCTGCCTGACATTAAGGCGAGTTTCCTGCTAGGCATTTGTCAGTTACCAGTTGTGGGGGATTACTGCTTGTTAAATGCCTTATTATTGTACAATTTGCCTCATTAACATCTGATTTCTTGACTCATTCAACACATCAAACTAAGTAGATGTTGAAAAGTCTCAACATGGAAGTCAGAGCGTGGACCTGGCAACTTCATCTTGCCTCTGGTTGCAAGGATCCTCCATGTTGTGCAGCATGAACCGCATCTTAGAGCATGGTCAAAGATTAAGAAACTGCACTCGCTTCTCCTCCATAGACAATAGCATCTGAGATTTGCCAGGTCCTCGGGATCTTCATGGCATATCTCCAATTCACTCGTTCAGGAAGTACCAGATCTGCAATGCAGGGCACACCAGCAACTGGCATTGAAAGGCTGCTCCAAGGATACTTTGAGCACAGGGACAGGAGTCCAGCTCATAAATTGGACCTCATCTGCATGGTGTATCTCAGGGCTGCTTGGTAGCTCTCTTAGGACACATTCACTTATTGCTACCTGCATTCTCACACAATCCATACCAAGCCTTGCCTTCCTTTGCTGTGCCAAATACTGCAATCAGACAACTAGGTAGTTTGCCTTCCTGGTCAGTATCCTCAGTCAAAGAGGTGTGCGCCTTGTTGTACAGCACGGTCAATCTCACACCTATATCTTGTGCCAACAGCTTACATGGTAACCAGACTGCTTGTGCAGCAAACAAGCAGCTGTCAGAGTCATACAGGAGCAGTCCTTATCGAAATATATGAAATGGGGCACCCATCAGTCAGGGATGCACGGCACAGTAAGTTAAAGGCAGCACGTGATACTAGTCTAAGGGATTGGATGCAACCAGGCATCTGGTTGGGGTGCTCTCAGTGAGGAGCTTTGTGACTCCACAGTCCTGGAAGTCGGTCACAGTCATGCCTGTGGCTTCATTGTAGTCAGTCTAGTGGGCAAGGTTAACATGGGTGGGTAGAGACACAGGCATCAGTCAGGATTGCTCAGAATTGCTGGATATAATGCATAAGGGGGTAGGCAACAGGCAGTCTTTCAGATTCGTTCAGAGAAACCAAGGGAAGAAGGAAGGGGGTCAGAGAGAACTGATGTTGTAGGTAGGAGTCTCAGGAACCTATACATGGGAATTGGAGGTTGCAGGCTTGGGGGAAATGGGGGATGACAATTGTGAAATGTGGCAACTGTATTTTAAAGAGGACAATGGTGATGCAGAGATAAAAGGAGGTCATGGTGGATTTGATGGGGGAGGTCAGGAAAACCCTGCCTTCAAGTGTGGAAGTGGGGAGGTGGTGTATGACCATTTAGAGTCATAGAATTATACAGAACAGAAACAGAACCTTCGGACCAACCAGACTTACCAATCTGACCTACTCACCTTTGCAAGCATTTGAACTTTATTCCTCTAAATGTTTCCAACTCATGTACCCATCCAGATGCCTTTTAAATTGTACCAGCCTCCACCACCTCCTGTGGCAGCTCATTCCATACAGGCACCACCCTCTGTGTGAAAAACTTGTGCCTTAGGTCTCTTTTAAATATTTTTGCTCTCACCTTAAACCTACGTGCTCTAGCTTTGATCTCCCCAAACCTGGGAAAAATACCTCGACTATTCATCCTATCCATGCCACTCATGATTTAATAAACCTCTAAAAGGTCACCCCTCAGCCTCCAACACTGCACGGGAAATAGCCTCAGCCTATTCATCCTCTCCCTATAGCTCAAACACTTCAAACTCTACAATATCTTTGTAAATCTTTTCTGAACTCTTTCAAGTTTAACATGTCCTCTAAATAGAAGCAGGCTTTTGGTGATTCTACACTACACCGCTATCAAGATCAGTGACCTTTTTATTAGTATGGTAAGGTGAGTTGGCAGGCTCTTAGTCCATGTCAACCAGAAAGTGATTTGAATCACCATGCTGTTGGTGTTGATCTGATCCACATGTTAAACTCTCTAGCCAAATGACCTAATGAGCCTCCAGGCAGTATCTCCCTCCTTCATAAGGAGTTTAAAACTGTATGCATTTCTCCATGGGTGGTCTCAGCAATCCATTCCCCTTGCAATAAAAGGCCATCCTAATTAATCTGATGAAAATCATTTAGACTCAAAACGTTAGCTTACTTTCTCTCCATGGATGCTGCCTGATACTCTGTGATCTCCAGCATTGTTTGTTTTCACTTCCTAATTTTTTGCTGTACGTTCACGCTAACATTTTATGGTTAATGTTGGAGGACACCCAGATTCTTCTGTTTTGCAGTGTCCTGTAATTTCTTTCCATTTAAATAATAATTGCTTCTCTTTGCTTCTAACAATCTCAGTACCCTCACATTTCTCCACATTATACTCCATCTGTATTTCTTTCCCCCATTTGCTCAAACGTGTTTTTCCCTTCGCAAGCTCTTTGTGTCGTCCACATAGTTAGTTTTCCAACTGGTCTTTATTTTGTCAGTAAATTTGCCACAATACATTGTGTCCTTTCATTCGAGTTATTAATATAGTTTGCAAACAATTGAACTCCAGCACTGAAACATGTGACAATGCAACCTGAAAGTGACCCATCCATCTAGACCCTCTTTTTCTGATTGTTAGCAATTCTCTATCTATGCTGATACACTACAGCAGCACCACAAACTCTTAAGTGTGTATTAAACATTTGTGTTGTTTCCTATTGAATGTATTTTGGAATGCCCGATGCACTGCATGTACGTTTTCCCCTTTATCCACTATTTTTGTTAGTTCCATAATTTTCTTTTCATAAAACTAGTTTGATTCCTTCTCTTTGTTTCGGATTTACCAAATGCCTGATAAACTATTTTGTTAACAATGGATTATATCATTTTCACAATGACAGATATCAGACTAACTGGACTATTGCTTCCAGGTTTCTATCCCTGTCCTTTCTTGAATAGTCATGTTACATTTGCAGTTTTCCTGTCTGTTAGGACCTTTATGGAACCGAAGAAATTTTGGAAGATTGTTACCATTATCTCTTATTCATTATCTCTCCAGCAATCTCAGTTGAGACTCAGGTACAAGCCATCGTGTCCAATTAGCCTATCAGATTTTAACCGATTGGTTTTGCTAGCACATTTTTTCTCATGATTATTTTATGTTCTTCCTCTTCAATCTTCTACTGTTATTGGGATGCTTTTTGGTGATCGAATAGAATGGAAATTTATTGTCAGTGTACTTTTGCATGATAAATACAGTGAAAAGTTTTATAAGTCACCACACACAGTCTGAAATCAATGACAGAAGTCATACATAATAAAAAAAAGTAAAACTAAGACAAAGTTCATCTCAGTTCAGTTAATGACTCCTGGGGTCAGAGAATGATAGAATATTTTGAAGACGCAGCCAGGAGGAGACTGCCATTCTAAGATGAGACCGCCTCACTGGGCCACTGGAATACTGGCTGGAAACCTCCCTCGAGGAAAACCGCCACCCCGGGTCGAGACCGCCATGCCAGGCCGCTGGTAACCACCTCATCACTGAGCTGGGAGAAGCCTCCTGTTCGCCATCTGACAGTCCTCCTGACACTGCTGCCCATCTGCCGTCTGTCCCTTTTGCTGATGCTTTCTCTCCTTCAGGCACCAGGCCTAGCTGCATGCTTGGAGCCTGGGCCCAGCCTGTGAGTCCGGGCTGTGGGAGTCAGCCTGGGACCTGCTCCTTGCTCGATGGGAGATCTCGGGCAGGGGTGGAGCTGTGTCTGGCTCATCGTGGTGTTGCTGTTGCTGCCGCTGCCACTTCACCAGCCACGCTCCAGGCTTTAAAGAAAAGAAAACAACAAAAACGGGTGAAAAAAGAGCAAAAGTAAAAAGAAGAAAAAAAAGAGAAAAGAAGTCAACGGGAACAGACGAACCCTATGCTCAGCTCCCCTATTCCGCTGCCATCTTGGGTTACTGTGTCTACTGTGGAGCCAGACATAAAGTCCCTTTTCAAAGTCTCTGCTATTTCCATATTATTTTTAATTCATCCTTTGCTAGTTTCTAAAATGTTGTCAGTCTTCCAGCCTACCACTAATCTTCATAACATTGTCGTCTTTATCTTTTAATTTGATATGATCCTTAACTTCAATAGTTAGCTACAGTTGGTTTTTTCCTTCTCACTGAGTCTTCCTTTCCTTATGGAATTTATCTTTGTTGAGAATTAAGAAAATCTCCTTAAATTTTATCGGTATCTTTGCTTTTACGATAGGTTCCTGTTCCAAGTCAGCCAATCTGCCTTTATAACTTTGTAATTGTATTTATCAGCATTAACTAGTGCTGGCATAGCATTAGTTTCAGACCTAAGTTTCTCAGCTTCGAACCAAATGTTGAATTTTGTCATGTAATGAAGACAATTCCCCAGAGTATCCCTTACTACGAAGTCATTAATTACATATCAACTGTTGTAAAATAGTCTGTGCCTGATTGGTATGATAAAATTTATTGCTCAAAGAAATTGCCCTGAATGCATTAAATGAAATTATCCTCTAAGCTATCTTTCACAATTTGATTTGTCCAATTGATATGAAGATTAAAATCACCCACAATTATTGCAGTACCTTTTTAACAAGCCCCTTATTTTTGTTCTCTCCTCCTTCTCCTATCGCAAATTTTAACAAGCCTCTTAACTTTTGATTTTTATCCTGTCCTGCAGTGTAACCAGTATTAGAGAGGCTATAAAATTCTCTACCAGTGTCTTCCTTCACTTGCTATTTCTTTATCCACAAAAATTAATTCAATCTGAACCTACTGAGCTAATCTTGTATGTCACTTCTGTATGGATCTCAACCTTTATGAATTAAGCTACTTCACCTTCTTTTCCCTATCTTTTCTTCCTATCGTTTCAAAATGTAAAATACCCTTTATTATACAGCTCCCATCCCAGGCCACCTTACAGCTTGTCTCTGTGATGGCTATCTGTCATATCTTCGTATTTGTGTTTGTGACATCAAATTCATACAGCTTTTAATGAATGTTGTGTGCACTCTGAGAAAAACCCTTCATTCTTCCTTTTACCATTTTTCACTAATCTGATATCATTTTCTGGTGCACTCTTTTATTTGTATGCTTTGTCCTTACCTGTCATTCGGTAGTTATCATTATCCAAGTGTACTTGCACTCTGAGAACTCTAACTCCGACAACAATGGTTTCATGATCGGCAAAGGGAATGTGCTGCTATTAAGGACTTGTTAACATCTTTAATGTGAAATTACAACATTTATCAACTATAAACCCAGACTCGAAAATGTCTGAGCTATGTCACATGTACAGGCAGAAGCCAAGATGTAGCTCATTCATGCACTCTGTGGCTAGACCAAGGGAATTGTTATGTAGGGAGAGCAGAAAAAAAGCTAAATTAAAAAATGTCAATTAATCCTATGAGCAAATCAGTGGTTGTTTTATTATTTTTCAAAAGCTATCAGCCAGAAATGTTGTATACCAATTTTGAAGCCTATGGCATGGGGGTTTACTGAGGTGCAACCCATTGTGATCCTATCTGCAATGCAGAAAATGTTCCTCATGGCATTATATTGCTGGTTGTGCTTCACATCCATTCATTCCTTTCCTTTCCTTTTCAATGGAGTATTCTATAGCTAGATCAAGAAACTATCTGAATGCCATGCGGATTGTATGTGGTTCATTAGCTGTTTGAAAAGTGATATAATTTTGCCACCATTATATATTTGGCTTTATCGTTTTGTTTGCACCAATGTTCCCAAGAGTTGTGCATTTGAAAACCATGGATGCCAGTGATTAAGTTCCTGTTATTCTCATTGAAAAAAATTGACCTTCCTCTCCAAATGGGTTTCTTAAATTGGTAACACTGCAGAAGAGAATTGAGTTTAAGTTGGCCTCATGTCTTTCAATGCTTTGCTGACAGACATATACAATGATGCTAAAGGAGTTGGTGAAAACTTAAATTGTACATTGTCCTGAGAGATAATTAGAAAAATACTTGTTGGTGAATGTGATCTTAGCTGCTTTAGAATAATTCTGAGCAGTAGGTAAGGCAGCACTAAAGAATGTAGGGTCACATGCATGTAATTAGCACAACATTTTATACTAAATTCTGCATGTTGTGCTATGCAAAGCAACATATTCTTAAACATTTGTTTAAAAATTCATTTGTCTGCAATTTAATGTTGTTTCGGTAAGCCTTTTTCAATAATAATAGCAGTGAATTAAACCACAGCAAATCCCAATGTTATAGTTGTGCTTTTACAATCTAGACACACAAGAAATCTTGCAATTTACAACTCTCCCAGGCACCTTGTGGTCAAAATCAGGCTGATCACTAAATGCCACTAGTCCTTACTATTGCCATCAGACAGGTGCCAGATTTCATTGCTGCTTAAAAATTATTATTCTTCACTCAGAATTTCCTATGTACTGCCTTAGGTTTGATGTTCATTCCACATGGGTACTTTACAGCTGGATCCCATTCCTTCAACCTTTAAAGAAATGGGTCTCCGATCACGCTGTACACTATCATCCTGCCTAACGTTCTTTGCTAGAATAAGGAAGCCACTTCTTCTTATTACCTTATTCTCAATTACTGTCCCAGTTGTTCTACAACATCATCGTTTACAAAAAGTCAAAATCTTGCATCTTCTATTGTGCTTTGCTCAGAGCCAATACATAGTATCAAAGGGTATTCATCTCATACATTCCCCTTTTCACATTCCATGATACATTGTTTGAGATTAGTCATCTGTCATAAACATTTGCAGCTGAACAATGTACGCTTTTACTTCGATTTTGTTCTTCCTTCAATGGAGATACGAATTCCAAGTTAAGTAAATTAATTCAACACTTACTACATCTCAATGTCAACATCCAGTTCCTTCATCTTTCTGTTCTCTACTATGGTCTTAACTTTAGTCTGGGGAGCAGATGTTGAGTTGCAATTCTTTTCCTTCATCGCCCAGGGTTTTTGTGATGGATGATTTATCAAGTGGAAACTATTTCTGACTATCTGTTGCTCCAGAAAAGCCAAAATATTTGTTTTAATATTATAACTGCCTACCAAGTTATAACACAATTCATTTGGACTGCTCTTGGCAGATCATTCTAAAATAGAGGGAGAGTCTGACATGACTTTAAAGCTTTTCTTCAGAATTAACAGACATCGGGTATCAAAGCAAAGGAAGTTTTTGAATAAATCCATCCAATTGGAATGATTAAGGGAGATAGTAGGAACTGCAGATGCTGGAGAATCCAAGACAACAAGGTGCAGGGCTGGATGAACACAGCAGGCCAAGCAGCATCATAGGAGCAGAGAGGCCGACGTTTCAGGCCTAGACCCTTCATCAGAAAAGGGGGAGGGGAAGGAGGTTCTGAAATAAATAGGGAGAGAGTGGGAGGCGGATAGAAGAGGGATAGAGGAGAGGATAGGTGGAGAGGAAACAAACAGGTCGAAGAGGCGGGGATGGAGCCAATAAAGGTGAGTGTAGGTAGGGAGTTAGGAAGGGGATAGGTCAGTCCAGGGAGGACGGACATGTCAAGGGGGCGGGATGAGGTTGGTCGGTAGGAGATGGAGGTGCGGCTTGAGGTGGGAGGAGGGGATAGGTGGGAGGAAGAACAGGTTAGGGAGGCAGGGACGAGCTGGACTGGTTTTGGGATGCGGTAGGGGGGAGGGGAGATTTTGAAACTTGTGAAATCCACGTTGATACCATTGGGCTGCAGGGTTCCCAAGCGGAATATGAGTTGCTGTTCCTGCAACCTTTGGGTGGCATCGTTGTGGCACTGCAGGAGGCCCAGGATGGACATGTCGTCTGAGGAATGGGAGGGGGAGTTGAAATGGTTCGCGACTGGGAGGTGCAGTTGTTTATTGCGAACCGAGCGTAGGTGTTCTGCAAAGCGGTCCCCGAGCCTCCGCTTGGTTTCCCCGATGCAGAGGAAGCTACACCGGGTACAGCGGATGCAGTATACCACATTGGCAGATGTGCAGGTGAACATCTGCTTGATGTGGAAAGTCTTCTTGGGGCCTGGGATGGGGG
>NC_063332.1:148605653-148635329 GCF_021869965.1 Rhincodon typus | reverse complement strand
TGGAGGGGAGTGTGGAGCGGACAAGGGAGTCACGGAGAGAGTTGTCCATCCGGAAAGCAGATAAAGGTGGGGAGGGAAAGATGTCTTTGGTGGTGGGGTCGGATTGCAGATGGCGGAAGTGTCGGAGGATGATGCGTTGGATCCGGAGGTTGGTGGGGTGGTACGTGAGGACGAGGGGGATTCTTTTTTGGTTCTTATTGCGTGGACGGGGTGTGAGGGATGAGGTGCGGGAGATGTGGGAGACAGGGTTGAGGGCGTTCTCGACCACCGAGGGGGGGAAGTTACGGTCCTTGAAAAACGAGGACAACTGAGATGTACGGGAGTGGAATGCCTCATCCTGGGAGCAGATGCGGCGGAGGCGAAGGAATTGGGAATAGGGGATAGCATTTTTGCAGGAAGGTGTGAGTTCTTTTCCGCATTATAAAACACAAATTGTATCATAAATATAGGCTGTGGTTTTATCCACTATATTAATAGAAAAATCATATTAAAACAACAATGAAATTACAGAAAAAGATCTTTTCTTAGGCAAAAAATGTTTGTGAGATTGGGTGGTGCAGTAGTTGGCATACTGTGGAGATGGACATCAATCCAAGGCAGCCAGAAGTGATGCAGATTTGCTCACTCCACTGGCTGGAAATAGACATTACCTCGTCTCGACCCAGTCCTTAGTTTTAATGGATCCACGGCGCAAAACTGTTTATCATTGTTTGACGGGTAGACACTGAGAGGTTATTTCTCCTGGCCAGATTGTTGTAATACTGTTTCAAGATAAGGGGCCAATCATCTCGGACTAAGAAAAGGAGGCTTTTCTTCGCCTAGAGAGATGTGAATGTTTGAACAAAAACAAAGTTGCTGGAGAAGCTCAGAACAGGTTCTGAGGAAGGGTCACCGGACCTGAAATGTTAACTCTGTTTTTCCCTTCACAGATGCTGCCAGACCTGCTGAGCTTCTCCAGTAACTTTGTTTTTGTTCCTGATTTACAGCATCCACAGTTCTTTCAGTTTTTATGTGAATGTTTGAAATTCACTACCAAAGTGCATTTTGGATGCTCCACTAGTGAACACATTTAAGGCCAAGTTAGACAATATTTTGGGTCTCTCCGGGAAGAAATGGTTATGGGGGGAGGGTGAGAAGGTGGACTCAAGGCCAATTATTGATCAAAATGAATGGCAGAGCAGGCTTGAAGGTTTGTATTTGTTACTACTGTTTCTGCTTCTTATGTTCCTACAATTACGCACTAATTGGCAATAAATGTACATTCTTATTTCTATTAAGTTCTATATGTAAATACCATGTTGGTAATTTCCTAAGAGTCCTACCCAGTAAGAATCCTTTTCTTTGTACTTTCTTTTCAGATCTGTCCTATTTGATTCTGAATCCTTCAATCTTGTAGACTAAGGAGATTCACTCTGTTCACTCAGGTCCTAGATGCCTGGTTACCTTTGCTGTGATGTTCTCAGCTCAAACATTCACCATTTGCCATGCAAAAATTGCAAAAATCCTAAATGTGGAAGGACAAGACAAATGAATGGCAGATAGGTTAGGTAGCCTGCTATCAAATTTGCCACTCGAGCATCTTGAATTTCTTTGGTTGGTTTGTCCTGGTGTCATCAAACATTTGCTTCCTCAATGATGAAACCAAACTGGAGAGTGGCTCTATCCCTAACTGATGAGCTCCAAAGAATAGAGAAACTCAACTCATGTATCTGCAATTAGCCTTGCTCCAATTCAAGGGCTGAAGTTAGAGAGTCATTGAGCTGTACAATATGGAAACAGACTCTTCAGTCCAACTCATCCATGCTGACCAGATATCCAAAATTAATCTAGTCCCATTTGCCAACATTTGGCCCATATCCCTCTAAATACTTCCTATTCATGTATCCATCCAGATGCCTCCACCATTTCCTTTGACAGCTCATTCCTTACACACACCACCCTCTGTGCAAGAATATTGCCCCTTAGGTCCCTTTTAAATCTTTTCCCTCTCACCTTACACCTGTGCCCTCCAGTTTTGGACTCCACTACCCTGGGGAAAAGACCTTGGCTATTCACCCTATCCATGTCCCTCATGATTTTATAAACTTCTATAAGGTCACTCTTCAGCCTCTGATGCTCCAAGGAAAATAACCCCAGACTATTCAGCCACTCCTTATCGCTCAAATCCTCCACCCCTGGGAATATCCTTGTAAATCTTTTCTGAACCCTTTCAGATTTCATAACATCCTTCCTATAGCAGGGAGACCAGAACTGAATGCAGTTATTGCAAGCTAGGCCTCCCAGACAGCTGCTCAAATCCAATTTTGCGGCAAGCCTTTCAAACTTCTGTATCATGAAAGTCTGGTGCTGTACAGCAGTGACCGGTAAAGCGGCATCAAGGTTAGGTCTTTGCACTGTAAACTCAGACCCTAGAGTAAAAGTTTAGATATTGTGTGTTTAAATCCCACTCTGACAGTCAACGTTTCCTTGAAGGTAATTCCAAGAGTAGGGTTCCTCACCAGAGCCCATCCGCTCTGACTACCTTTCTTTTCTTTCTTCTTCTTTCTTCTCTACTCTTTCTTTATTTTTGTTCTTTTGCCTTTGGAGCTCGGTCATGGAGGCGATGACATTGGCGGCTGGGGGACTTTGATGATTGGCCACGAGGCAGCTGTTTGAGGTTGGCAGCATCGATGTTTGGACTGGTGCTGGAGGGGGACTCTGTAGTAAGGTGGGTGACACAGGCCCGGATAATGGCAGTGGTGGCCGATGGTGAAAGATGGTGGCAGCGGTGGTTGCAGCAGAAGCCTTGCAAATGGCAGTGAGGCCTGGCATGCCTGATGAAGTTTGGCAGTGGCGATCAGTGGTAAGAGTGGCTAGAGAATACAGGCAGGTCCTAGCCCAGTGTGGGAAAGCATGTCCAGCACAGAGGAGGAGAACAAGCCCTCGAGGGGAAAGCCCAGCTTGGAGCGCCTGCAGGCACATGGCTTCAGAAAGGACTGTAATGCTTGACTTTTTAACTTTATTTCTTTATTTTTCACTTTTATACCAGGGAAGAATGTAGTGCTGAACTTTTTAACTTAGTTCTTTATTTTTCTACTTCTGCAACAAAGAATTTGTATCTAAGTACTTTGTACCTAAGATGGTACCATGTGTAGCAACATTGTACACTTTCACTGTACTCTTGTACCCTGTACTTGTGTACGTGTGACAATAAAACCCAAATCTAAATCTAAAATCTCAGCTGCACAGATGTGCAGGGAGGCAACAATCTGGAAGATGTTGTGCAGGGAACATACACAATCATTTTCTTTCTTTTGGATAAGCATGTGTGAAGCCATGTGACAATCCTAACAAAACAATCATGTGGTGCAGGAAAAGGTCCATGTACATTTAAGTCATGTTTGAGGAGACATTGACAGCATATTTGAGGACCTGAATTCTGTTTTAAAAAATATGGAAAAATAAACAGATATCATGAATAGTGACCCAACATGATCAGATTTTTTTAAAAAAGTATCTCACATTTATTTGCATTGAGAGTAAGGAACTGATGTTGTTCATGTTTAATCTTGAAGTAACTGAACACATAAAGGGATTCTCGATAATGTAATGTTTAATAACATAGTATAGAAGAGCTCTGTGTTAATTGATCAAGTTATTTTGAAGACTTTGATAGTAAAATATGGATAAGTGCTCCAATTGGTCTTTGGTGCCAATGCCAATTGACCATAGAAAGCTACATCTGTCAGATTTGAAGATGGCCTATTAATTTGCTAATGTATGCTTCATTTCCAAAATTTCTTACTGAGCCATGTCCAAATTACAGCACAGTTTTTCGGTTGCATCTTTGCATAAAATAATTGTTTTTGCTAATCATGAACATAATTAAGCCCGTCATTTTCAAAGTCCAAGCGGTCTACATATTAACTACGCTGTGATACCGCCTATATGTGGATGAATAAAGATATCTCAAGAAATGGATGACAAGAAATGTAAATTTGTAAAATGATATGTTACAAAGACACAAGCACTGAACATGCTCTTTTAGCTTTTAATCTATCTGCTAACGAATTACATTATTGGTGCAAAATGACCAGCAATGGTCAGTGCCAACAGTCAAGATGTTCTTCGTTTTAATGAATCCATCATTGAAGTGCCTGTAATCAACATAGGGTGCCAACCATAATTACACTCGCCAAAGCTTGGAGAGTGAACTGTGCCCAGCATGAGTGCTAAATCATGCATTTCATCAGAAACATCATTGCCAGTGTTATTGGCAATGCTTGGAATGAGAAAGGAAATGGGAACCTGAGCAGGGAAACAGCAGAATGAGAAACAAGAATAGAAACAAACGACAGAAAGGTAAGAAGCAAAAGTAGAAGGCAAAATGAAAAGGAGAAAAAGAAATGCCGCTATAATGCAATGTAAAGCTAAGATAACTTAAAAGGTTAAAAAGACAAGACTTAAGGTTTTAGTATCTTAAAGCACAGAGCATTCACAATAAGGTAGCTGAATTATCAAAACAAATGGATACAACAGTTAGGATAAAGTTGTGATTATGGAGACTTGGCTGCCGGGTAACTAAGGATTGGAACTGAACATTCAGGTGTAGTTATTATTTATGCAAGACAGACAAGAGGAGAAATGAGGTGAGATAGCAGTGTAGTAAAGGACAAAATTAATGCAATAATGAGGAATGATATTGGCTCGGTATTTAGAGAGATAAGAGAAATTCAAGGAAGTCAGTATTAGTAAGAAATTAATGGGGTTAAAGGCTGACAAATCCTCAAAGCCTGATAATCTGCATCCCAGAATTCTAAAGGATATGGCCCGAGAAACATTGGATTCATTGGTGGTCATCTTCCAAAGTTCAATAGACTCTGGAACAATTCCTACCTATTGGAGGGTAGCAAATGTAATCCCACCACTTAAAAAAGAGGGAGAAATAAACAGAGAATTACAGAGCGGATTGCAACAAATCAGAATGGAGTCAATAGAGTCAAAATAGAGTCTATTAAAAAAGATGTGATAACAAAACATTTGGAAAGCATTATTGTAATTGGACAAATCTGGCATGGCATGGGTTTATTAAAGGAAAATCATGTTTAACAAATCTGTTGGAATATTTTGAGGATGCAAAATGTAAGGGAGAACCGGGGGATGTGGTTTATTTTATATTTTGGAAGGCATTTGAAAAGTCCCTCATAAAAGGTTAGTGGGTGAAGTTACAGCACACGGGATAATCATAGTGTTACATTGGCATGCCTTTAGAGTTGGTGACAGACTGAAAACAGAAAGTGCAGTGGCAGGCAGTGACCAGTTAGGTACTGCAAGGATCAGTGCTTGCGCCCTTGCTATTCACAGTTTACAGAAATGACCTGGATGAGAAACCAATAGATTATTTCCAAGTTTGTTGATGATACAAAATTGGAATTATGAGGTGTGAAGAGGATATGAGAAGGTTTCTAGGTCAATTTGACAAAGAGGCCTCCTCTGGAGTGCGGTGTGTAGTCCTGGCCACGCTGTTATAGGAAGGATATTATTAAGCTGAATAGGGCTTAGAAAAGATTTACCAGGATATCACCTGGAATGAAGGATTTGAGTTATAAAAATAGGTTGGATAGGCTGGAACCCTTTTCGCTGGAATGTAGGGTGTCTGGGGGGGTAACCTTACAGAGGTTTATAAAATCATGAGGGGAATGGATAAGGTGAACAGCGAGAGTCTTTTCCCTGAAGTGGGGCAAGTTCAAAACTAAGGGGGCATATTTTTAAGGTGAGAAGAGAAAGATTTAGAAAAACATGAGGAGGCAACTTTTTTATACAGAGAATTGTTAGCGTGTGGAATGAACTGCTGGAGAAAGTGGTGAATGCAGGTACAGTTACAATGTTTAAGTGTGGATAAGTATGAGAAAAGGAAAGGTTTCAAGAGATATGGGACAAAAACAGGAAGGTGGGACTAGTTTATTTTGGGATCATGGTCGGCATGGACTAGTCGGACCACAGGGTTTATTTCCATGCTGTATGGCTCTATGACTTTATTACTCTAAGTTGATTGAGTGGGAAAATACATGGCAACTGTACAACATGACTAAATATGAAGTTATACAGTTTGGTATAAAAATCAGAAAGGAACAGTGTTATTTATATTGGAAAGTGTGGATGTACAAAGTGATCTGAATGTCCTTGTAAATCAGTAAATAAAGGGAAATAGTAAGGAACAGAAAGCAATTGGGAAGGTGAATATTGGCCTGGATTGCAAGTAAGTGTGAGTTCAGAAGTAGGGATGTCTTTCTGCAGTTATAAAGGGCCTTGGTAAGACCACACCTGGAGTACCATGTGCAGTTTTGGTCCCTCTACCTAAGAAAGGATATACTTGCCTTAGGAGAAGTGCAGCGGCAACATCACTTGGCTGATAGTGGGGATGGTATGAGTTTTCAAGGAGGAGAGATTAGTTCAATTGAGTTTATATTTGCTCATGTTTAGAAAGGTTGAGAGGGCATCTCATTGAAATGCATAAAATTCTGACAGGCCTAGACAGACTAAATGCAGGGGGGGATGTTTTCCTTGAGTTGGGGAGATATATTTTTAGATTTTAAAAGGGTCTGGGGAGAAAAAGGGAAGATGGCATTAAGAGAGATGGTCAGCCACGGCTCTGTGAAATGGCAGAGGCTCGATGGAGCGAATGGACTATCCCTGCTCCAAGTTTCTATGAAAAGCAGAAAAACTACAGTAGGATATCATTTGGATATGCCTCCAATAATTACAACTATTTGTACATACTGTAAACACAGCAATAAATACAGTCTACCTTTATGCCCTTCTTTAAATTCCATCATTACTTCCAGACATTCTGTAAAGTCTAAGCAGAGCAGTAAACATTGAGGCTGATCATGGCATATTGCCTTTCGCATGTTGAGGAGTTGCCTTCACCAACCTATGAACTATATTCCACTCTTGGTAAATGTGCTTATGTTCACTCATGTTCTTGTGGAGCTTCCTTGTTGAAACTGGCTTTGTGGTGCATTTTGGGCCATTTCCTAGATGGTTCTGCATTATTAGGCTGGATTTGTAGATGTTACAAAATTTATTAGGGTCAGTTGGCATGGTAGCTGCTTCAGAAGTGTGAAACAACTATTATTGCAGGTGTATTTTTATTGGCTACTACTATCTCATTGTCACTTACCAATTTACATTTTTCATAGTCAGTGCCCTGTGGCAACTTCATTCGTGGATCCGTTAAAAGTAAGAGCTGCTATGACTGCCTGCTCTGGCAGTTATTTTAACAGATTTGATCATATTTAAAGGGCTCTTGTGTTTGCTTAAATATGTTAATTGTCCACTAAAGGCTGAAAGAACATGTTTTGTGTTTGTCCTTATGCTTAACGTTTCCAATTTTTCTGATTTATGCATGTGTCCTATAATCTTGGACCAGGCTTCCTGGATCTGCTGTTTTTTGGCATTCATGTTTCCTAGAAGTTAAGGCATCTACCACAGTCCAATGCATATTATCAAATTCAAGTTCAAATTGTTGCCACACTCACATCTTCTTCTTCTTCTCAGCCTGAAGTTAAATCTGATTCACAGTGCCACAAATTCCACCATGGGCTGGGGAAGGAGGTGGATCCCAAATCCCCTCAGCTGGAATGGGATCAAATCTGGTGCTATTGGCACCAACTTGATCCACAGCAGCAGTCCAGCTAATTGAACCAACTAGCCCTTTAGGACGTCTAACTTCCTGAGGCAATATATGCCTTTAATTGCATGTTGCACTCCAGAGGCTAGTAGAAGCTCCAATTTTCTTTCCATTATGTGGCTGACCTGGAACCTCTCTCACTCTGACAGCCTGCCATTGACGTATGTTGAAAAGACCAGCTCAATCTGTTTGGCCATGTAATGAATTCATCTTCCTTGGCACAAAGCTCTGGGGTTAGGTTTGAATCTAAAGCTGCCAACTCAAAGGCAGGGACATGACCCACCACATCACAAGAACTCCAGATATTCACATATGAAGGCTGAATTCATTTGTGATGCATTGCTGTATGCACTATTTTTGAGATGTTGATCCATAGGATAATGCCCGAAAAAAACCAGAAAGATCTATTATAAGCATTGAGTTCCCAACTGTGATGATGATTATGGGGCTAAAAATAGACAGCTTAAGTCTCAGCAGTCACTCCCACTGACACACCAACTATCCTACTACATTGATTTGGAACAATTTGCAGAATCAGTGGAGGGCATGTCACTTGCTTAACACTGTCAGATGCCTGCAATACCATGGCATCATCATGAGTATCCACCTTCCTCAAATTCAGGCATTACAGGGCAAACACAATACCCTGAAAATCCCTTTCTCTTCCCCCTCCTTAAAGGGCTGATATTAAAAATGTTGTTTGAAAAAATATGCAGCTAGCTTATTAATCCAAGCTGTTTGGCAGGCCTTTTGTTCACATTAAGATCCTAATGAGCCTATTTGAAGTCATAAGCTTTATCTGGCTCAATGTTTCAGCAGCTAATTTTATGCCAGGACAAGAACTTTCAATGGCTTGAATCATCACCCCACCCATTCCAAACGCATTCTTTCCGCACTCCACCTTAGTCAGGAGGTTGCATGATGCAGCCATCAGCCATCGCATCATCAGCCGTGATCACAGTGGGTGGTCCTCGTAACCTAGTAACCATCTTTGCAAGGCATCTGAGCCCTTGAAAACAGCAGGAACATGAAAGTCCGCAAGGATATAGGCATTGGAGCAGCTCTCTGGGCATCGGGTGCAAACTTATAAGAAGTGAAATCAATAATCGCAGATCATTTACATATTGATAGAATGGATTCCTTTTCTATCGATGAACTCGGCTTTTTATGATTTGGCCCTTTCAGCACAATGCTTTCATTATATATCGCATCGTGACCCTGGGGGAAGCTATGGGGCAAAATCCCATTGATTAGGCTGAAACATAGACCTGGCCCCATGGAAACAAGATGAACCAATATGATCAGGCAGAGTCTTGATACATTTGTGGGTGCATGAAATTCACAAAGGCTCCTTAGATGGCGCCTTCTAAAATCAGAACTACTACCATCTAGAAGGACAAGGGTTATAGGTATATGGGACCACCACCCCTTCAAACATTCACCATCCTCACTTGGAAATTTATTGCCATTCCTTCAGAATTGCTGTGTCAAAATCCTGGAACTACGTCCCTACGTTTATCATGATCTTCTCAACAGCAATTAGGGATAGGTAATAAATGGTGATCTTATGAGTGAATAATAAAACCTCTACTGCTGCTACTTACGGATTAACTACAAGTCTGGAGATGAATACATCACATCCTACTGAGGTGTTAATGATTCTCAACAGTTTAAATTGTGCCCTCTTTAAGGTACATGTTCATCATATCACAATACTGTTGGCCAAAACATTACTGGATCAGTCATTTAAACACTGTGACTGCAACAGCAGGTCAGAGGCTGAGGTTTTTGAGGTAAGTAATTTAACTCTTAACTTCCTAAATCCTGTCCTCTGTCAACAAGGCAGAAGTCAGGAGTATGATAGAATACCCTCCACTTGGCTGGTTGAGTACGAAAATCTTCAAACAGCCAACAAGTAAAGGCTAGGAATCCTGAAGTATCTCTGTGGACACCCAGCTAAAGCGTGCAGTGTTGGGTTAAGGTGCATGAATCCCAGAGTGGCAGAGGCCCAGACATTTGCTGCAGGACCTGGAGGAACATTCATGTTCTCACAGCATCACGTAGATTAGTCTTTTACTTCTGTTTCCTTGCCTTAGATGAACAGGTTTCACTAATTAGTGTGACAGTTCCTTTGGCCATAAGGTTGCTAAAATTGCTCTCTGACTCTTATTTAACCAAAAAGCTGACAATAAATATTTATTAATGAGGTGTCTGCCTATCTCAGGCTCGTGCCCGAAATGCTCAGTGTGAAATATCTATAGGGAAGTAATGAAGCAGTAAGACAAAACAGTTGATTTTAACTCCCTTTCCACTCTGTTTCTGTCCCTATAGACACAACAGCTACAAGATGGACAGCAGGAGTACGACATTTTACTATAAACATTGTTTTTTCTTTTCAGCCAGACTTTGATGCTTTGTGAAATTGTATGAAGATATTTTATTTGCCTATAAATAATACCCTTTCCATGTAAGATGAGAAAAGGTAAAGACATATCCAGGAAACTGTTAAAGTTAATAATTGAATGCACCTTTGACGTGGGCTGCCCCCTGTCATTGAAGTAGCATTTTGCTGAGGCACTTTTTCTTTTCATCCCTTGTCTTCATCTCTTTTTATACTTCTCCACATGTGTTCAGGGAGACCTTTTAATCACCTCTTCAAAGACCAAATCTAGTATAAAATCATTTTAAAGAAGCAATATGTTGAAAGTATTCACAAAATAAGTTTTTTTATAAACAAACTGCAATATATATTTTAAAACATGTAAATCATGTTATGCAAAATTCATAATGGAACACTCATTCAATAGAAATCCAGTTTCCAAATAATGGTTTTGGTAATATCAGAGTGAAAAAGGAAGAGAGAGTGTGGTGAAACATACCGCTGTCTTGTGCATTGCTGGCAGGCAGGGATTCATTCGTAATCCAAATTAAAAATGTTCTGCAAAGGTTTTACCAAATTTCAGGCACATTCATGGAAAGTTTCGGAACAGCCATTGCTTATCAAAACACTAAACTGGACCTTGACAACTTGCAAGGAAATGTTTAGTAACATTATTTTACATTGCTGTGAGCCTCATGGGGTTCACAGCAAAAATACAATAATTCAAATATAAATGTACTTTTTAATTTATCAAGACGTGCAAATATATTTTAGGAATGAAAAGCACATCAGATTACCTTTACTCCCATACTAAAATGGACAGTTATGGAGGAAGAAAAATGTAATGCTGAACTTCCAATGCAACATTAAGTTTGGCAAAACTGTCTTTTAGTCCGTATTCTGGAATTGAAATGGGTTCTAATGCTGTTGCTTCTATCAGAGGACCCCCCCACCCCAGTCTCATGAATTCAAGTGAAAAGCCTACCGAAAGAATTGAAAATCTATCTGTCCTGGTCAAGTGTACGTCTGTTGTAATTTCACAACCATTTCAATGTGCAAAGTGTGTATGAATATGGCTGGGGTGTTGCAAAGACAGATGCATGAAAGCTTTATTAGAACAACATTTCCTCTGGAAATATCTGGAGGATGAGGCACTAATTTTTCTGTTGTGGAAAGAACAGTTTGCATATCTTTCCGTATAGCCCCAGACACCACACTTTAGAAGCTGCAAAATGTCTTCAAAGTCAGTAGAATGAAATATTTATTTGCTGTTTGTTGTTGGACAGAATAGTGATAACAAAAGTTTCTCTCATTTCCTGCTATGTTACACATCTCACTGGTGTTACTTGTTTAATAAATTGGGCTGTGGTGTTTTATTTCACCATAGCCATTCATCGATGAAAACAATGTTGTAATTATATATTATTTCAACCTTTCTGCCCCAGTACAGCTTAGAAGATCAAGGTAGGATTCATACAGGCACATCTGAAATCTTGCTATTCATGATGGTGGGCTTTTACGTTGCAATGTTGACCTAACAAATAAGCAAGTCTGACCCCTGTGAACATGTAGGTCTTTCCTTGGTTTATTTGTTTACATACTGTGGTGTGGTCAAGCACGGGGGATGAATGCGACTTTCTTCATGGAGATCCTAAAACCAGTGGTATAATAACAGACCAACATTTAGGAAGACGAATGCCTGCTGCCATCCATTTACTGCCTCTCCTGGGAATCTGAGATTGATGCTACTATTTAAAGGATTTGACACGTTGGATTTTTGAGGGCTGCATCGTGTAAAGTGTTGAAGAGAAATAAGCATTATATATGCTATAAAATAAGATATTCTGTTTAGCATTAACCAAATAAAGAACAGCTGGCTATCAAATCCCCACTAAAAGAAGTGGATAATTGAAGTGTTTTCCTGTTTTGTTTCAATCAAGAGAAGCTGCTGAAGCTTTCTGAAGAAGAGATTTTTTTTGGTCCAACATGAATGGATCTTGCTTTGATTGCCCTGAAGAGTGAAAATAGTCAAGTTTGTCTCTTTGAAAACATAGAATGTTCGGTGCAATGTTTAGCTACCAGGCACTGTAAAAAGCGATGCTCAAAGATGATTGTGTCATCACCATGCCATCGATATTTTGATCCAGAAGCCTCATGTTGAATGATGGCAATGAAGCAGGTTAAATGTGGGTTGGTTTTTGTTTTGCATCTCTGAGGGTATCAAGAAGCAAAGAATAGCTGGGGCTTCAGCTTTGACAAGTTGCTTTAAAAATTATTTAATCCCATGCTCAACTATAGCATTGGATCATGATATTAATTGCCACACAAGCATTCAATTCTTTTGCTACATTAATGCAGGCGTTCGTAATAAAGTGGACGAGGATATATACAATACAATTCAATACATCACAGCAACAGGCCCTTCAGCCCACCAAGTCTCACTGATTCTAATCGTTATTTAGACCCACTACTTATTGCTCATCCACCGTTTCTATCCCTCAGTTCGCCTCCAGTTCTTGTGTCTATCAAGATATGCCTTAAACGTTGCTAACATGCCTGGATCCAACAACTCCATTGACAGTGCGTACCAAGCAGCCACCAGCCTCTGTGTGAAAAATTTTCCCCTGCTTCTCTCCTAAACCATACCCTTCTCACTTTGAACCTGTGCACTCTGGCAGTTGAACTTTCCACCCTGCGAAAATTCCTCTGACTTTCCACCCTCTCTATGCCTCTCATAATTGCGTAAACCTCTATTCAGGTTGCCCCTCAGCCTCCATCCGTCCAGTGAAAACAACCCGTGTTTATCCATCCTCTCCTCATAACTAAAACCCTCCAGGCCAGGCAACATCCAGGTAAACCTTCTCTGCACCGTCTCAAAAGCATCCATGTTTTTCTGGTAGTGTGGCAACCAGAACTGCAGGCAATACTCCAAATGTGGCCTAACTAATGTTTTATACAGCTGTAACATAACTTGCCAACTTTTATATTCAATGCCCCAGATGTTGAGTGAATAAGTTGCATTTGGAGGATAATTATTTCCGAGTGAAATTTCAGGGGAAAAAAAGTCTTGTTCCCTATTCTTAGAAATTTAGGATCACCAAAAACTGGAGTAAGTCATTTTGTTCTTTTATCCCGATCTGCCATTCAACCTCAGTTCTATATCCTTTGCTTCTGATTTTCCTCATGAATGACCAGCTCTCATTTTAAAACTGTTTTTGGTCCCCTGACTTGCCTCACAGAGGGAGTAGTTTATCCGTGTCTACTCTATCAAATCTTGTAACATTTTAAGCACTTCATTCAGATAACTTCCACTCTTTTTTTACCTCAGGAAATGGATGACACTATTGTGAATTCTGCCCTGAGAATGTAACTGGTATAATTGGTATAATTCTGATGAATCAAAGAATCCCTACACTGGGGACAAAGGCCATTTGACCCATCATGTCTGCATCAAACCCATTGCCATCCCCCTACCCTATCCCTGGAACCTTGTATTTCCCACAGCTAATCCACCTTGCCTGCACATTCCTGAACACTATGGGCAATTTAGCATGCTCCTGAAGTAGGCTAATACCTGAAACGTTGACTGTTCCTTTCCTCCAGATAGTGTCTGGCCTGCTGTGTCCTTCCAGCCTCCTGTTTGTCTACCATCTAATAAACACATCTTTGGACTGTGAGAGGAAACTGGAGCATCCAGAGGAAATCCACTCAGACACGGGGAGAATGTGCAAACTCCACACAGACCGTTGCCCGAGGCTGGAATCAAACCCAGCTCTCTGGTACTGTGAGGCAGCAACGCTAACCACTGAGCCACTGTGCCGCTGCACCTATTTCAATGCAATTCTTACGTTGCCCAAAAATAAAGGCAACACTCCAGGTAGATTCTGACCTACAACTGAAACATACTTTTCTCCCACTGTAGTATTTCCTCCCTGAGGTGAAGGCAAACATTCTGTTAGCCTTTTGTCAGCCTCTACTGCCTTTCAAGCTTTCAGAAGGATTACTATTGTAAATGAAGTTTATGTCATGGTCTTTTCTTGAAATCACTCTTCTGTGTGTACCACTGAGGTGAGTAAATCTGAATGTTAACAGTATTAATGTTGCAAGGGGGAATTTTCCTTGGCTGTAGCACAGGTTTTTTTTTGCATTGTGGAATATATGTGTGGTATTTATTTGTTGCTGTGAAGGGATTTTTTTAGTCAATAAAGAATTTGGATGGGATAGGGCAGGATTGGGCAGGGCAAAAACTCTGCTCATCCCTTCATATCTGCTCTAGGCCTGACATTTTATTCTACTGTGGCTCCAAATATATGAACAGTGGATTCCCAGCAGGATTCTTTCTGCTAAGGTGGAGATGCCAGTATAGAGTACAATTCGATCACTATACTAGAAATATGCAGGCTCCTGCCCTTCATCATCTTCATCACCATCAACCCTGCCCAACTAAGCCAGATTACCATCTCCGTGCTGCTGGTGGATCCAATAAAGATGATGGTAACAGTAAATTGATATGAAGCCAATGCACCATGAAAGTATCGATCTGCTGCACACTCTGTTAGCCACTGTGGGTGATGCATCCTATTTTCATCCTGTGCAAGCTTGTACTTAAGACTTTTTGGTAGCTAAAACTAATACTTTAATGATTTCAGGAATTTCCTACCATAAAGACACATAACTCGTTCTTTATCCTCTTATACTTTGCTTTTGCACTTGGGAAAATGTCCGTCAGCAAATTTATACTTTGTCCATTCACTTGCTTTTCAGGATACTCGAATAATTGTTTGCTGCATTCATTTGCATTTTGCTTTAAATCATGCAGTTTTATCCCATCATTTTATTGCAATGTGGTGCACGTGTGTTGTTACATTCATAAATTACTTAACCACTGTCTGAGACACTGCATTCGCCATGAGAGAATTTTATCCACGGCACAGCATGTGATCCTTACAGACGATAATGCAATAAGACATCTACCCATGTCTGAAATTTTGTTTATTTTGCGCTGTACGTTTGCTCTAAAACTGTTAATTTGATAATCTCTTAGGCCATTATCAAAGGTTTGGTAGTTTTTGATTTCCATCTTCTCTTTATTATATAACCTTATATTTATACAGTGACCCTCAGTCTGGCGTCATAGTTTCACTGCAGGGATTGAAAAAGACGTTGAGAGCTAAATATTGCAATTTAAGCCATTGCTCTGGAGATGATATCTATGTCTTATTAAACTTATGATTGGAGACAAAGAGGAGCCATGTAAAATTTCCATTGTCTTTAATGAAAAAATATCCAAACACTTCATACTAGAAACTGGACCATGGAGAGAGGTTGGGAGAAGTTGGCGGGGTGGTGGGGGTGGTAGTGGTGTGCAATATATGAGGTAACTGAAAAACCTGGTCAAACTGTGAGGGTTTCATCCAAATTGCTACAGTGGAAGATGGGCAAATAGTCCCCTTGTGCAATTAATCTGAGGCTCTGCAATCCTGCATTAAAGTCAGTGTGGCCAAATGAAGGACTATCCAAAGTGTAGTTGGAAGGTTTTACCACTATTAGTGAGGTGAAGGACTGGAGAGCTGGACTTGTGAAAAATAAGGTTTCTCATACGGGTTACGTGATAAATCATCGACTGTGCCTTGACAGTTTTATTGCAATTGTGCACTGTTTGACTGACCAGTCAGGCGTATGAGCCAACAAATCTAAGATCCCATAAATCGCACAGCACAAAATCACTTGTTCCAGCAGGGAAGTTAAAAAAACAGGAGAGTTTACACCAAATAAACTTTTTTTTTCTCCTTTCACAGCAATGTTGACCTTCCATTTTCAGCAGATTTTGTGTTTTTGTTTTATTCACTATCACCATGTACTTCAAAGCAGTAAATGACTTGATCTTTGTAACTAAACTAAAACTATTCAAAAACAAAGTTGCTGGAAAAGCATCCGCAGTTCTTTTGATTTTTAAAACTATTCAAACTGGTGTTACTTCCTTGCTCCAAATGTGTAATATTAGTAATTGAATGCATTAATGAAATTGTAGACAACTTTGGCGCATCTTGTACTCTGAGTGCGGGACTTCAATGCCCAACATGAATAGTTTGATATTATCGCTACTGGCCAAGTTTGTGAACTCCTGAAGGTCTTATCTGTCAGACTGGGCCTGGGACTTTTAATGAGGGAACTAGCAACTCAGAGGAACCTACTTTAACTCACCCTCACCAACCAAATGTTACAGATGCAACTGTCCATGACAGCCTTGTCAGCAGTGAACACATAATTGTTGAGAAAGTATCTGATCTTAACAACAAGAATACCACTGGTGTGCCACTATCTTTCTCAGTTGGATGAATTCAGAACAGATCTGGCCATTCAAAACCTGGTCTCCATTAGGTGCAGTGGACCATTAGCTGTATCAGAATTGTGTTCAACCACAATCTGTAACCTTATGGCCCAACATATCCCCCGCTCTTTCGTTAACACTAAGCCAGATCATCAACCCTAATTCAATCAGTAACCAGTGCAGGACAACATGTCAGGAGTGCAGTAGGTGTAACTGAAAATGAGGTGCAGCCTACAGAAACTATATCACTGAACTTAATGTCAGAAAAATCAGTGGAAGCAGTTGCAGTAGATAAAGTTAAATGATCCCACAACCGACAGATCAGATCAGAGCACTGCATTTCTGCCACATCCAGTCTTGAATTGAGGTGGACAATCAAACAACTAATAAGGGGAGGGGAAATCCACAACAATTCCCATCATCGATGATAGGGGAGTTCAGCAAATCACTGCAAGATAAAGTTGAAGCATTTGTAATCACCCTTATCCACATGTGCTGAGTGGGTGATCCATCTGGGTCCCACCCTGAGGTCCTCAACATCACATATGCTAGTGTTCAACCAATTTGAATCACTTCACATGATGTCAAGAAATGGCTGAAGGCTCTGAATATAGCAAAGGCTTGGGCCCTGGACCGTCTGGCAGTATTACACAAGATATGATCCAATATAGCTACGTCTTTAGTCGAGCTATTCTGATATAGCTTTAACATTGTGTCTACCTGAAATCTTGGAGAACTGACCATGGAAAAACTCTGTCCACAAAGAGCAGGACAAAGCAGTCCAACTAGTAACACTCCATTAGTCTACCGTCAATTACAAGTAAAGTGATGGAAGTTCTTGTTGATGTCGTTATCAAATAACACGTTGCCAGAAATAGCCTGTCCAACAATGCTTAACTTGGGGTAAAGTTTGCCCACTAATGTCTTAATCGTATTGCAGTTTTGTCCAAACATAGACAAAAGAGGTCAACCTAAATGATGTCTTGAGAATGGCATACAGGCGGCATTTGACTCAGTGTGGCATCAAAGTTCTGAGCAAAATTAGATCAATAGAAATCAGGGAAAACTCGTCATTTGTCATACGTAACATAAAAGGAAATGGGTATGATTGATGGAAGCCAAACATCCCAGCCCCTTGACATTGCTACAAGAACTCTTCAAGGTAGTGTCTGAGACCCAATGATATTCAGCCTTCTCTCCATTAAATGGTAAGAAATGCAAATATTTGTTGACGATTGCACAGTGTTCAGTACAATTTGTGACTTCTCTGATATTGAAGCAGTTTGTGCATGTCCATGGGTAAGTTCTGAACAATATTCAGGTTTGGGTTGATAAGTGTCAAGGAACATTTACACAAGCACCAAGTGCCAGGTGTTATAAAGCAGCGGTTGACACCCTCCATAACTAAAACTGAAACACCCAAAAAGGAGCCCCTTGCCCTATAATCTGTTAAAAATGAATGTGAAATGTAGTGTAACCTGCCTTTCAGCAACTTCTAGTGGTTAACTAAAAGAAATCTCTGACACTCATTTTACAATCAACAACTTATTTATTTAACTCTAACAGTGAACAAATTAACTAAACTACTAACAAACTGAACAAACTCCCCCTAACTACTAGCTATTCTCAAATAAAACAAGATTCTAATGGTCTCACTTATATAAAATAAAATAATTTAAAAAACAGTCTCTCAAGATTACAGCCAGGTCATTTGTCTTCCGGAATGTTCTGTGACTTCTCTGTGGAATGTGCTGTTAGGAATGCCTACACTATCGAATTCTCCCGTCAGGAATATTAACTAGTTGTGCTATGGGTACCTTTGATTTAGATGGTTCTTTCTCCAAAACTTAGAGAAGATTGTGAAAGCTAGCGATTCACTCTTGAGAGCTAAGAGCTGTTAACTCTTGCAGATGGCAGTTCGCTCTCCTGCTTTTGCCCAACTGCCTCTTCTTTTATACACTTGATGGCATATCAATATTTCTTACAATAGGATTGGTCTTCTGGTGTCAAAACCATCAGATACAAATTTAATTGGTTTTTGGTGTCTGGGTGCCTGGTTCAAATTAATTGGCTAAATTCAAAACTTATTGCTTGATAACAAAACAAAACTGCTTCTTGGCCTGCTAACCATACAGCTTTTTGATACAAACATTTCAATTCAGGCGCTCTGTGCACATGCAAACCAACAAACTGCTGCCCACAGACATTTTGTTTAAATCTCTAAGCATAGAAAAAGCACATAATCTTTTAAGGGGACCACACACTTCTTTCCCCCCTCACATTGTAGAGACACAAATATTTTATAAACACTAAATTCTAACATTCTGCCTTCCAATCCATAAGTATAATCCATGATTATCCTTTGAATTGGGTGGCACAGTGGTTAGCACGGCTGCCTCACAGTACTAGGGACCCAGGTTCAATTCCAGCCATGGGCAACTGTCTGCATGGAGTTTGCACATTCTCCCCATGTCTGTGTGGGTTTCCTCCCACAATCCAAAGATGTGCAGGTTAGGTCGATTGGCCATGCTAAATTGCCTGCAGCATTCAGGGCTGTGTAGATTAGGTGGGTTATAGGGGGATGGGTCTGGGTGGGATGCTTTGAGGGCCAGTGTGGACTCGTTGGGCCCAAGGGTCTGTTTCTACACTGTAGGGATTCTATGGTACTCTACCCAACTTTGTAACACCTTCATTTTTTTTAAACCTTATCTCCATTATATTACTCGATCCATATCTGATTAGTCTAGAGTTACACATTTCATTCTAATCCTACATATATATATATATATATATAACATTGAACACTACCATTTCTATTTTAAATAAACATTCTTGTTTAAAATCCACAATAATGCATTTGCAATAACATTTTCATGACGGTAACATGTACAATCTGTAAATTAGATGCTTGTAACATGAGACTCCAATGAAATAATCTGGTATTGTTGTCCTTAAATCTTTCCAGAAATGTCAACGGGTTGTGATCTGTATACACTAACATCTCTAATACATTGTTTGCAATGTAAATATTGATATATTGTAAGACCAGTACCAAACTCAATAACTCAGTTTCAATGGTTGAATTTTTTTTTCTGGTAGACATTGGGTTTTTTGAAAAATTACCAATTGGCCTTTCAATTCCACAATGATCCTACTGTAAAATAACAGCTCCACCTGTGATCTAGCTGTATCATTTCCAACAAAAAACTTTATTCCTGGAATAACTAATGTTTCCATCACTCCACCAGCATTTCCCAGTCTTGATTGGACTTTCTAATCTTATCTTACACAGGGGAACACTAATTCTCCCTCTATTTATTCCACAGATTTCAGACAGAGTGCAAATATTTTAATCTCTTACAATCTCTTACTATAGAGACTGACTAGCTCCTGTATCTATCAATATTTTAACCTCTTTAACTACTCCCCCTTTTCTACCTGAGTAAACCTTACCCACATAAGTGAAGTCTTTGAAAAGTTTGTGCGTTATCCTATGATCCAGCCCGTGATGAGGCTGTGCACTATCCTGCAGCTCCTAGACTTCTCTTGGGATTTCCTTCACAACTTCAACTAATCCCTTTGGTTTAGTCTCTTTTACCACATCCTTTTTCCCAGTGTCTTTCTTAACCCACCAGCACTGTGACTTTGTGTGTCTTACTGCAGTGAAAACAGCTGAGGTCTTTCATCTCTTTTCTATCCTCTTGGATTTCTTTTTTCACATGTGGTAAACTGTTCCAAGTGTGATCTACATTTTGTTTTTCATTGAAGGATCTCCCTCTTTCCCAATTTCTATCCTTCACAGAATGAAATTGCTGTTGGAAGCTAGATTTCGATTTATGCACTGATGTGTATTCATCTGCCATCTCTCCAGCTCTTCTCGCTGTTTTAACTTTCTGTTCCTCAACATGAGCTCTTATCATTTCTGGAAGTGAATTTTTAAACTCCTCCAGCAGGATAATCTCTCTAAGATCCTCAAATGTCTTTTCTACCTTCAATGCTCTCACCCATCTATTGAAGTTGCTCTGTTTAATTCTTTCACAGTCAATATAAGTCTGACATTGTTCCTTTCTTAAATTTCTGATCTGTTGTGTGTACGCTTCTGATACCAATTTGTAGGCACTCAACCTAGCCTGTTTTACTCCTTCATATCCTCCTGACACCTCCTCTGACAGTGCTGCAAACACCTCGCTAACCCTGCTTACCAACATGGTCAGAATTAACATTACCCACATAGTCTCTAGGCAGTTCATCTGTTTAGCCAATTTCTCAAAGGAAACGAGAAAGGCTTCTACATCATTTTCATTGAATTTCGGCAAGGTTTTGACATATTTGTATATATCCTTACCAGGCCTTTGGCTACAATGGGTCTGCTCATCATCACCCTCCTCCTCACTAAGCCCATCTTCCACCTTCATTTCCAGCAGCTTTTCCCTAGTCACCTCCTGTGAAACCCCCAAACTCACTACTTCCACCCCCAGAAAACTCTTAGTGACTGAAAGAGACATTACCTCACTTTTGATTTAACCAACAACAAGCAACCAAAATTAAACAGATTTTCCACTTCTCAGCTAAGTTTTATTTAAAGATCTAGGACACTAGTCCCCAATTATATTTAAATCTGCTGGGAACTTTCATACCCTACATCTGTTTAAATATGCCCAGGTCCCTCCAGATCTGTCCAAATCCTGGACCCGATCTGTCCCAACCTGTTGAAATCCTGAACCCGAGCTGGCTAGTTCCTAGACCTGAGCTGGCCAGATCCCGAACCTGAGCCCTAAATCTGTTATAAAGCAGAGGTTGACCTCCCCTCTGATAACTAAAACGGAAACACCCAAAAAGGAGCCCCTTGCCCTCTAATCTGTTAAAAACAGAGTGTGAAAAGTGGTGTAACCTACCTTTCAGCAACTTTTAGTGGTTAAATAAAATAAACCCCTGACACTCACTTTATAATCCACAAGTAACACTTTATTTATCTAACTCTAACAGTGAACAATTTAACTAAACTATTAACAAACTGAATAAACCCCTTCTAACTACTAACCATTCCTGAATAAAACAAGATTCTAATGGTACACTGTTCCAATAAATACAAGTCCCACCTATAAAAAATTAGTCTTTCGAAATTACAGCCAGGTTACGTGCTTTCTGGAATGTTCTGTGTCTTCTCCATCCCATGTACTGTCAGGAATGCCTTCTCAGTCGATTGTTCTGTCAGGGACGCCCTTTCTGTTGAATTCTCCTGTCAGGAATATTAACTAGTTGTGCCGTAGGTACCTTTAATTTAGATGGTGCTTTCTCTAAAACTTGGAGAAGACTGTAAGAGCTGGTGATTCTTTCTTGATAGCTGGGAGCTGTTAATTCTTGCAGATGGTGGTTCGCTCTCCTATCTTTGCCCAACTACCCCTTCTTTTATACACTTGATGGCATATCAATATTTCTTACAATAGGATTGGTCCTCTGATGTCAAAACCATCAGATACAAATTTAATTGGTTTTTGGTGTCTGGGTGCCTGGTTCAAATTAATTGGCTAAATTCAAAACTTATTGCTTGATAACAAAACAAAACTGCTGCTTGGCCTGCTGACTATACAGCCTTTTGATTCAAATGTTTCAATTCAGGCGTTCTGTGCACATGCAAACTCACAAGCTGCTGCAGACATTTTGTTTAAGTTTCTAAGCATAGAAAAAGCGCAGCATCTTTTAAAGGGACCACACACTACTTTTCCCCCTACTATTTTACGCCAATATTTTGCAAACACCGAATTCTAATGTCCTGCCTTCCAATCCACAAGTACTGTACCCAACTTCGCAACACAGGCAACTACCATCTCCAAAAAGAGAGAATCTAGCTTTCTACCCTTGACACTCAATAGTATCATCATCACTGAATTCCACACTGTCAGCATCCTGGGGAGTGACATTTACCAGAGAATTAAAAAGTCAATCAGTCATCAACACGTAACATCCCCGAGACCCCTGTGGGAAAAATGGAAGGTTGATCCTGTTGGATCTTTCCCTGAGCAGACTGTCAATGTCATCTCGTAGAATGTCTCATTGTTAAATTTTCCCGTGATACAAAGACAATGTTTGGCTGGTGGTGAGAAGGATGCTACCTGTCAGATCCTTCATGTGCACCCAAACTCTCTTGGCCATCACAAGCTGCCCTTTAAGTGGCTGCTTTGGTGGGGAAGAGATGTGAGACTGTCACTCTTCCTTCTCGGGTGTGCCTTTGTAAAGATGTTCTGGACAGGGATGCAACGGTTTTGTCAAGGTTAATCCCGAGATGCTCCGTGACGCAGGATTCTGTCCTCTATGGTCTGTTTCCCGGGATGCACACTGAGACAAGCCACCAACTCATTCTTCCAATGTAAAGAGTTGATCCTGAAAGTGTATTACAGACTGGCATAATCCAAAGTCCAGGACTTTGTGCTGTGGGGCATACTGAAGCTCGGGGCAGATGCTGCCAAAGTGCAGTGGGGAAAGACAAATATCTAAGGTCTTTCTTCCAAATCATAACGGGGGTCTGTTTCGTTTTCAGACTCCTTCGTTGCCTCAAAATGTAAATCACCTTAAGGGCAATTAATGATGAGCAATAAATGCTGGCCTTGCTAAAGCTGCTAACATTGTAAGAAAGAATAAAACTAAAGTACAAATTCACTCTGTCAGAAATAACAAGGAGCCTTCCTGCTCCTCTGATGTTGCTTGGCCTGCTGTGTTCATCCAGCTCTACCACTTGTTATCTCAGATTCTCCAGCATCTGCAGTTCCTACTCACTCTGTCAGAACACTGGTATCTCATATATACGTTTACTTCAAGTAAGTAATTGCAATAGTGAATATTACAGAATGTTAGGATAAGCTGCAGTTTGAACTCAATGTTCACAAACCAATCTTAAGGCCATTTTGCTTGCAAGTGAATAATTTCTTCAGATAGCCGCATACTGGACTAACCATTTGTAAGCACAGATGCTAAACAGGGACAGATTTGTTGAAAAAGTCTGGATACTTAAGAAAATACTGAGTGCGTTGATGTTGATGAACACAACCAGCAAATGCAGGGAGCAAATTAAAGAAAATATCAGAAGTCATGAAAGAGGTATTTAATGGTGTAAGTGCCAATGTCCGTGGTGTAACTAATACCGTCAATAAGATGCATAAATAAGTTGCTATGGGATCGTGAGTCATTTACAGAGTCATGGCTGAAATAAAGCCAGCAATGTGCTCTTAATATTCATATAATCATTTAAGATTGATGGAAAATGAAAAAAAGAGAGGTTGTGTGGCAGTGCTGATTAAGTGC
The DNA here is from genome assembly GCF_021869965.1 of Rhincodon typus. Classification (NCBI taxonomy): domain Eukaryota; kingdom Metazoa; phylum Chordata; class Chondrichthyes; order Orectolobiformes; family Rhincodontidae; genus Rhincodon; species Rhincodon typus. Next base: position 148,611,647 of record NC_063332.1, on the reverse strand, counting down.
AATTTTAGATCTTAAATAAGAAATTTATAATAGATTGTTCTAGAGCTGAATCTATTTGGCATGAACTGATTACCAAGGACAAGGGAACTGTTTGTTTGTTCAAATTATTTTTTATAATGTTAAATGGTGAGTAGTAGATGGAAGAGAAATTTGTGGACAAATTTCAAAGCCATGTAACAAAAATATAGCAGGAGTATTAGAAGGCATTAAATGTTCATTTCCTTTTTTTTGCATTGCCAATCACGATGATTTCATCTTTTATGGCTATACCTTCAGTAATCTAGGCCCCAAGTTCTGGAATCCATTCCCTATACCTCTCCACTACTCCAACTCATCTTCCTCCTTCATAACGCTCCTTGAAATCTACTCCTTTGACAACCTTTTGATCTTCTGAACACATACCTCTTTATGTGGTTTGGTGGTGTGTTTTGTTATACAATGCTCTCGTAATTCCTTTGACAGTTTCATTGTGCCGAAGGTGCTATAAAAATATAAGCTGTGGATTTTGACTAGCTTGATAGACATTTTTGGAGGGTTTTTCACCGCAAGACCTAATGAGATTTCTTGCTTTTCTTACCAAACATGCAGCATTAATGACCTACCCCGGCCCCTACAGCATTCTGTGCCATCTTATCACATGGTGTTTCACAACAGCTCACCACTTAGCGGATATCTACTGAAACGTTACAACACTTGTGCCCACATCAGCTGCTGTTCACCTGGGTAAGAGTTGGCAATCCGTGTTGCACCTCAGCAGCATAATCATAGCACAGCAGCCATGAATACAGACTGCCTACAGCACATATCCAACATGGCTGATACTCCTTCGCACATATGCCTTTCTCTCACCATTGTTACTGTTTAACTACTACACACTCTTCACTTGTCTCGAGCAACATCCCATCTAAACCTCAATGTCCAGTGTAAACTTGGATTTTATCATTGTTCAGTCAGGGAACAGCACAAACAGATAAGGAATTGGACAAATACAAACACAAACAGAAGCTTTTGTATTATAAAAAGGAAAAAGAGAACAGAAATGAAGCCAACAGAGACAGAACCTCACCCCACACAATGCCAACCAGTATTTAGCTTCATGACCAGAAAAAAACATTTTAAGTCAAAAATTGTGATGTGTAACCGTGTGGCAACCCAAGAAAGTCCAGGAGTAGATCCGCTCTGACCTGTGAGACCCACCTTTATGGAAGAGATTCCAATGGCCCAGCTCAGACACATGGATCATTTTGAGTAATATCCTTTCTCAGACGGATAGAGCTAGATAAAATGTAAACATTACGGGAGTTTGAGAAATACTCACATGGTGTTTTTTACAAGGAATATTTTGTCAATAAAATTGAGTTGAACCATAAACAAAATTCTGTGTTCCTTTGTCTGCCTCACCGACAGAGCGCGTAGGAAAGTGTCTATAGTACACAGACAACATAGGCCTAGCAGGTTCCTGAGTTGAGGATAAAGAAAGACATGTTGGAGAGCTGGTGTGGAAGTTTGCATTATTGCAACAGATTCAACTGAGATGGAGAAACAGAGAAATGGAATAGAATCCTTCCAATAAGCAGGATGTGAGGAAGTTAGTTGAGATATAGTGGTGGAGTCCATAGTTTAATGTGAATGCAAGTTCATTAATGGCCACATTAATTTGTGCTTCTACACTAGAGGGAGCTCTATAAATGTATAGATGCTGTGTCAGATGTGACATCAAGGACCACGACATCCCAAGTAAAATTTACCAGATATTAACCACATCAAACACTGCAACTCCAAGTTAGGATGGATAATTCCAGTGTGTTACCCAATACAGTCACTGTCCTAGGTCAGTGCGTCACGTAAATGATAACACTGCAATTATCAATCACTCATCAGGGTTTGATTAAATTCTTGGATTCCTTTAGTTAAAAATATAAAATACATTCTAGTTATGAAGCAGACTTTACAAGAGCAATTAATTTCTGTGCAGTTAACTTGCACAACCAGAGCACAGCAGACTAACTGCCAGGCAAAGTTGCAACATTTTTACATCGATGCCTCAGAGGCGAATCTCTTAAAGGCAAGATACACATACAACATCCAACTCCTTTATAAGCGAGCCTATGAGTCTCTATAACATTTCAGCAATTTGCTGATGTGTCCAGATCTCTTGATGGTGACTTTGTCTGGAGGTGCTGTTGATTTCCACAGACAGCAGTCTGTTGGTCCTATTTGTGTTATCAGACTGCTGCTGTTGCTGACCCAGTTTTGGCTTATCCTGTAGCCACACTTTTTGTTCGAGCATGGTAGCAGTAGCTGGGCAAATGACAAAGGAAACAGTGAGCAGTGTGGGGAGTGCATTGAGGACTGTGAGGAATTCAAATGGCTTTGAACTGAGGCCTGATAAAGAGCTATCCGCAAGCTATCATGCCTATGCTGCATGTAGATGTGAACTCCTGCATATTTCCATTTTTTTTACTGGTGAAGCATTCAGGCTATTATAGGCTGAGAAATATAAGGCTCATCGAATATCAGGATCAGACAGGTGAGACAGACAGCATTAAGCAAGTTCACTTTGATCATAGAGTCATAGAATCTCTACAGTGTGGAACCAGGCCATTTGGCCCATCGAGTCCACACCAACCCTCTGATGAGCATCCCACCCAGACCCATCCCTTATCCTATCCCTGTAACCCTGCATTTCCCATGGCTAATCCACCTAGTCTGCACATCTTTGGACTGTGGGAGGAAACTGGAGCACCCAGAGGAAATCCACACAGACACAGGGAGAGTGTGCAAACTCCACACTGACAGTTGCCCAAGGGTGGAATTGAACCTGGTCCCTGGCACTGTGAGGCAACAGAGCTAACCAGTCCTATTGAGAGATATTTCAAAATGAACAAATGGAATAAAGTGTGAATATGTCATTAACAGTAATAAAGCTTTTACCCTCATTAATTATTTCTCAAGTATGCGGTCAACCAATTTGCCTCTGACAAGGATATATTGAGAGGAAGAAAATACATCACAAAGCCTGACTTATTTGGAAACAAGGAGCACAGTCATATATATGGAAATTAATCAACCTTGTTAATAGCTCAGCCAGTTTTTCTTTTTTATTGTGCTGTATTTCATATTCCTATTAACTAGTGTAAACACTAGTATAATGTTAACATATGCAATTGACAGATTTATTTCACAGAGGCCAATATTCCAACTGCGTAAAAGTAGCCATCAATATTTGTTATTTTTACACTTTTTATCTGGTTTAAGCTTGGTCAGCTGTATGCAGATTAGAGAATACCATACATTTCTTAAAGTCATAGAGTCATACAGCACAGGAACAGACTCTTTGGTCTAACCAGTACATGCTGAACATAATCCCAAACTAAACTAGTCCCACCTGCCTGCTCCTGGCCTATATCCCTCCAAATCTTTCCTATTGTGCACTTATCCAAACGTCTTTTAAATGTTGTAATTGTACCCACATCCACCACTTCCTCAGGAAGTTCATTCTATGCAAGAGCCACCCTCTGTGTAAAATATTTGCCCCTCATGTCTTTTTTAAATCTCTCTTCTCTCACCTTAAAAATGTGTCCCCTTATCTTGAAACCTCCCAGCCTCAGGAAAAGGCAATTACCATTAACTCTATCCATAGCTCTCATTATCTTATAAACTTCTTTCAGGTCTCTTCTCAAATTCCCATGCTCCAGCAAAAAAGGTCCCAGCCTTATCCAGCCTTACGTTATAACTCAAGCCTTCCATACCTGGCAACATCCTGGTAAATCTCTTCTGAACCCTCCCCAGCTTAATAATATCCTTTCTATAAATGAGCAACCAGAACTGGCTACAGTACTCCAGAAGAGGCCTCACCAATGCCCTGTACAACATCAACATGACTTCCCAACACTTATACTCAAAAGAAATGAGCAATGATGGCTGGCGAGGCAAACGTCTTTTTACCCATCCTGTCTATATGTGACGCAAACTTCAAAGAATTATATATCTGCACCTCATAGGTCTCTCTGCTCTATAACACTACCATTAATTGTATAAGCCCTATCCTTATTTGTTGTACCAAAATGCAATGCCTCACATTTATCCAGATTGAACTCCATCTAACATTTTTTCAGCCCATTGACCCATTAGATCAAGATACCTTTGTAATCTTAGAAAACCTTCTTCACTGTCTACTATGCTACAAATTTTGGTGTCATCTGCAAACTTACTAACCATGCCTTCTATATTCTCATTCAAATCATTTATATAAATGACAAACAAACGAAGACCCAGAACTGATCCCTGTGGAACTTTGCTGGTGACAGGCCTCCAGTCCGAAATACAACCCTCCACCACCACTCTCTGTCTCCTGCCATTAAGCAAATTATGTATCCAATTGGCAAGCTCACGCTGAATCGCATGTGACCTAACTTTACTAATTGGTTTACCATGCTGAACCTTGTCAAAGGCTTTACTAAAATCCAAATAAACAACTTCTGCTGCCCTGCCATCATCAGTCTTTTTGGTAACTTCCTCAAAAACTCAGTTGCTTGTGAGCCATGATTTTCCTCGTACAATATGTTTTGTCAAGTTGGATTTTGCCATGGCTCAGAGCTGCTATATGGCAAACCCTTAGGATTCAATAAACTAGATATTGTTTTAAATTGCTTGTTCATCTGAGTTAGATGGTGGACTGGGAAGATAGTGAAATTTCAGATGAAGCCAAGAGAGTGGGGAAAAACTGACAAAAATCTTGTTCGGCATGAACACATTACATTTTGATCAGTTGAAAAAATTGTAAATGTATATCACACATTCAGGTGAAAAGAGAAAGTTTTCCAGTTAATATGTTCATTATATGTTAGTTATGAACTATGGTATTCCACGCAAACCTTTATTTATTGATTCGGGTGGTAAAATTCCACCTTAATACATAACTCGTGTCAGACATTTGTCTATAACAGAAGTGCACAAAATTGAACTGAAAGCTTAAAATAGTAAAAAGCTGCAAAGAAGATTTTGAGCTGAGACGATTCATATTGTTTTGCAAATTCAAATGGTTGGACAGTATTGAAACAAATGTGTGGCAGTTGGATAAGGCGGGATGTGTCAAGCAATGCAGAAATCCTCCAGGAGTGTTTTACTCACAAAAAAATTTCCAGTATTGAATACTGGTGACAGCTCCGAGATGGAAAGTCCAGACCATATCCACAATAACAACAGGCAAAGGGCAGCTTTTGGGCGGAGAGAGTACAGTGAATTGTAGGAATGTGGAAATTAGAGGAGAAACAATAGAGGGTCTCACTGGTGTTTCCACAATTAATACCGTGCTTACCACATGGTAAGTTGCCTTTCTGGTGGAACGGTGGAGGATTTCATGGAGACAGGAAGAGGAGGAGGAGGAGGAAGGGGAAGAAGGGGATGAAGAAACGAATAAAAGGAGGCATCTGGTATCCATTCAATCCAGACGGGCTAATCATACTCCAGCTTCCCTTGTTCTCATTCCGGTATCACTGCTGCACCACAGGTCCTCACATTTCAATTCTGCTGCAACCATCAAAGATTCATTTTTAGTCAAATTCCTGAAATAAAAGAAGCCCCAAAAAAATCCGTTCCGTAACAGGCTTTTCCAACAGCACTTCTAATAAAGCAGTCAAAACTATTCACTTCTGTGCCTGACTTGTGAGTGCCTTTGATTGGTCATACAGTCTTACACTGTCTTCAGCCAGTGACTGCAGTATAATCAGTGAAAGGCTGCTAAGTTTCAGTGAGGAAATTGTAGATTGCCTTGCAGGACAACATGATCTTTAGTGCAAGAACCAATTCTACACGAAATGTGCCTTTTCTTCAGCAATACTCAATTATAACTTTGTCGGCAAGCATGACAGTAGCAGCAACCTTCAGAAACTGCCACACAACGTTCAGAAGGAGATAGTAGGAACTGCAGATGCTGGAGAATCTGAGATAACAAGGTGTAGAACTGGATGAACACAGCAGGTCAAGCAGCAT
>NC_063332.1:148576217-148605253 GCF_021869965.1 Rhincodon typus | reverse complement strand
ATGCTGCTTGACCTGCTGTGTTCATCCAGTTCTACACCTTGTTATCTTCAGAAGGAGAAGCAGGATATGAAGGACCACAGAGGAAAATGATCTATAGGTCTTGCTGCCATTTTCTCCATACATCCAAAAGACATTATGGCTGTTGATTAAAGTTGCCCTGGGCCATTGTGATATCTAATCAGCAGGAGCGATGCCCAGAAAGATTGAGTGGCAGTCTCAGCCCAGTGGTATCAAGATCGCTGCTGCCATGAAATTTTCAGTAGCATTTGGCACATTTTAAGGAGCGACTATAAACCTGTGTGGAATCTCCTAAAATGCAACTGGGATGTCACTGATGCCAGTTTCTCCAGGTCACACTCTTCATTCTGTAGTTTTCTCTTTGTTCACGAAAAACTAGGAATCTCACACAATGTTGTTACGATCCCATCTGATGTGATTATTTGACAAGTCAGGAACCAGGCTTGAATAGATCATATTTTTATTTGTTTTGGTTATAACAAAGTACCCTTTCACCTGAAACATAGACATACAATGCAGCAGATTTTGCATTAACAATTAAATATACATTTGTAAACAAAGATAAATTAGAATAAACCAAGACATCTACTTATAATATGAATGCAAAGATTTCTAAGCACACATTAAAAGCATAGGCCATTAATCCCAAAACACTCTTTTATGAAATAAAATAAAGACAACAGCTTGAGTTTAGAACACAAAGCGTCACTCATTCAGTACTCACAGCATAGTCCCCCTATACTTAACAACTTGGTAAGTTGAAGTCACAGACTAGAATTGCAGGCAACTTCTTTTGGAGCTATCATACGCCTGAGCTTCAAGGTATTCAGCTTTAAGTAACATGTTCAGGCTTTATTCCAACCCTTCTAGACTGGGACTAACATTAACTCTTAACTCTAGTGTAACTGTTCTGTTCACAGTAAAAATTGAAAACAAATTTTGTATCTCTCAGCATTTATCTCACTCTTTCTTTGTCTTGGGAGTATCTAATTGACCTTGAGGCCCCATTATTTGCCTTGCTGGGTTGCAAAATTAAGTTATAAATCACACTAAACATTCATTTTCAAGCCAGGTTTCAAAAGCCTAAACCTAGAAGAAATCACCATAGCTACAGAAATATTTATCAGTTAGTTATTAACTTCAGACATATAGTAAGCCCATCAGTTACAAACTCTCAAACGACTCTCAGAATTGAGGACGAGTCACCAGGCCTGAAACATTAACTCTGATTTTCTCTTCACAGATGCTGCCAGACCTGCTGAGCTTTTCCAGCAACTTCTGCTTTTGCTTCTGATTTACAGCATCCGTAGTTCTTTTAGTTTTGGTTACTAACTCTCTCTCTCTACAAATCCCACAGTTTTCATCACAATATCCTTCCCCTCTGACGAAGAGAGTCAATAGCCCAGCAGTGGGATTCTATACTATTGCTGACTTCCCCAGTTCTGGGTGTCATTGACAACACCAACATTACTTTGCGAGTGTCTTATCACACATCAGCAAAGTTTATCAACAGTAAAGGTTTCTGCTCTATCAATGCTTAAATTATTTGCAACCTTTAATGCTGAAACTTTTCAGTCTGCTCCTGATACCCTGCTTTGACTTTTACATGCTTTTGAACTCTGGCTGCCAGGAGACAAGGATTACCCTGTAAAAATGTTGCCAATGATGCCTTTACAAACTCTCAGATTCACGCAGACTGAAGGTACAGTGCTTTGCACATTTCCACCAATTCCACACTAGAACGGACCATAGGACTCATTAAAATGAAGTTTTGATGCCTGGACACAACCTTGCAAAGTCCACATTGATTTTGTTGCATCATTGTGGCCTGATGTTCCCTTCACAACTGGAGCTGACATAGGACAGATGTGCAGGTTGCAGATAAAATGGGACTGATTGCAATCTTCTAAGGATGCCGATGAGGATGAGGATCAGGACATTGATGAGGATGGCTATCCAAGACACCATGATAGAGCAATTCATCATTGATGGTGATAAGCTGAAGATAGCCTGAGTGAAGCCCACTTCCAGAATGAATAAGCTGGATTTGGAATTTGTTTAAAAGCAAAACACTGGAGATTCTGGGAATGTGAAGTAAAAACAGAAAATGCTCCTGAAAGTCAGCAAGTCAGTCAATATCTGTGGAGAAAGAAAAAGACTAAATGTTTTGACACAATATCAATCTTCTTCAGAATAGTTTTCAGAAAATTCAGAACTTTAATAATCATTGAAGAATTTGCTTCATTGCCTGGAGCCATTTCTTAGTTCTTAACATGTTCCAAGGGAACATAGTCCACTTTTGCCAATGCTACAGTGTTAAAAAGACATTTTCTTTCATTGTTTGCTTTTTCCTGAAGACTCTCATAGCATTCCTTTACACTGCAATCTCCCATTTCATTTCCAGCAATCGACTTTATTATATCCAATCTTATTACTTCTTATTGGAAGCTTATTACTTTCTTTATATTATGCAAATATCTTCTTCTACAGTTATAAATTCATAGAGTTATACCGCTTGGAGATAGATCCTTTGGTCCAAATCATCGGCACTGATCAGATATCCTAAACTGATCTAGTCCCATTTGCTAGCATTTGGCCCATATCCCTCTTTAAAAAAGGGGTAGGTGATGGCCTGTTAATCCAGATAGCCAAGAAAACATTCTGGGGACCTGAGTTCAAACTGCGCCTTGGCAGATCGTAGAATTTGAATTCAATAAAATATCTGGAATTAAGAATTTAATGATGACAATTAATTCATTGTTGAATGTCAGGAAAAGCCCATCTGGTTCATTAATGTCCTTTAGGGAAGGAAACTGCCATCTTTACCTGGTCTGGCCTACATGTGACTCCAGACCCACAGCAATGTGGTTGACTTGAAGTCCCCTCTGGGTAATTAAGGATGGGCAATAAATGCTGCCTAGCCAGCAATGCCCACATCCCGTTAATGAATAAAGGAAAACAAAACCCTTCCTATTCATGCACCCATCCAGATGCCTTTTAAAAGTTGTAATTGTACCATCCTCCACCACCTCCTCTGGAAGCTTGTTTCTTACAAGCACCATCCTCTGCATGAAAAAGGTGACTAGGTGGCCAAATTCTGCCCCAATTCCACTTACAAGTTTGCTGATGACACCACTGTTGTCAAACAGTGATCTCAAACAATGATGAGATGGAGTACAGGTAGAGATTAGGTCCCTTTTAAATCTTACCCCTTACCTTAAACTCGTACCCTCTCGGTTTGGACTCCCCTACCTTGGGAAAAATACCTTGGCTATTCACCTATCCATGCCCCTCAGGATTTTATATACCTCTATAAGGCACCCCTTAGCATCCGACGCTCCTGGGAAAAACGCCCCAGCCTATTCAGCCTCTCCCTTTAGCTCCAATCCTCCAACCCCAGCAACATCCTTGTAAATCTCTTCTGATTCCTTTCAAGTTTAACAACGTCTTTCCTATAGCAGGGAGACCAGAACTGAAAGCAGTATTCTAAAAGTGGCCCCACCAGGGTCTTGTACATGACATCCCAACTCCTATACTCAATGCACTTACGAATAAAGGCAAGTGTGACAAATGCCTTCTCCACCACCCTATCCATCTGTGACTCCACTTCCAAGGAACTGTGCAACTGCAACCCAGGTCTCTTTATTCAGCACACTCCCCAGGGCCTTACCACTAAGTGTATATGTCGTGCTTTGATTTGACCTACCAGAATTCAACACCTCACATTTATTGAAATTAAACTCTGTCTGCCACTCCTCAATCCATCGGCCCATCTGATCAAGGTCCCATTGTACTCTGAAGTAACCTTCTTCACAGTCCACTGCACTACCTATTTTGGTGTCATCTGCAAATGTACTAACTATACCTCTTATATGCACAAATCATTGATATAAATGATGAAAAGCAGTGTACCCAGCACCTGTCCTTACGGCACATTGCTGGTCATAGTCCTCCAGTCTGAAAAACAATCCTCCACTACCATCCTCTGTCTCCTACCTTCAACCCATTTTGTCTCCAATTGGCTAGCTCTCCCAGATTACATGTGATCCAACCTTGCTCTTTCTCCAAACTCTCTGGATTCAGACTGGGATTCAGCAGCTGATAACAAGAAAATCTATGTCCAAAATACTATTTCCATCTCCAGATTCTCTATTCCTCCAGTTGCCCTTGTTGATTCCCTCATAATCCTTCCCACACACATAACTGCCAGTGTGAATATATCATAGGTATCTGCCTGAAGTGCTGCTTTTCTGATCTTTGGTTCTTGACAGTCATCTAAATAAGTCTTAAGCATTAATGGGATATTATTTTGAACTCATCTCAGTTCATTTATTGATGCCAATCCTACTACATTGCTTTTGCTGTTGCAAATTCTAAGAACATCTGATTATGCTTTTCTTTCCCCCATAATACTAACTTTTAATTGATTGACTTCAGGGATAAACTGATACACACTCATTTTATAAATTTCATAGATTACAGATTGGACAATCTGGAGCACACTTTTGTAGCTGTACCTGTCAAGACACACTGTGACATTGAAGTCCAAATATCTTTTGATTACTTCAACTCCCAACTATCATTTCAAATGAGGTGAAGTATCTTTCAGCTCCATCTGGAAATTTAGGCACTAAACATAGATTTCTAGCTGAATCAAATTCCGTTTTGAAATCAGAATTGTCTTCGAAGCTCTTCTTCCTTTTCTTTAGTCAAGGCTTGTCTCTGGCCAAGTCATGTTGTCTGATTTCCCTCTCGCTTTGGAACTCAAGCTTTTTAATTTCCATTTCCCTTTTTGTTGCTTTCTGTCTTTCTTTTCTCTTTCCATTTCCTTTTGTTTTGCTTTCTCTTTTTCCATTTCAGGTTTTCTTATTTTCATTGCTCTTATTTTCTCACTCTTTAACCCTTCCATTTTTCTTTTGTTCCCTTTTTCTTCCAATTCAAGATTTTTTTTATTTCTAACTGAGTCTGATAGTGACATATCAATTTCATACTTCCTTCCTTTTAACAATCACTCTAACCATCTCATCCATATGAGATCTTGTTTTTATTCCTACCCCCAATTTGTTTGCTAACTCTCTCAGTACAGCCTTTGTCAAATGTTTAAAATAATCCACTGCTATATCCTCTGTTCACAGAATAGCTTGAGTAGAAGTTAAAGCTATTTTGAAATTCCAATCTTTGTAATAGATTTCACAGCGACTGTCTTGTTTTATGTCATGAAAGTTATTTGTTTACCATGAAGGTAGTCACTGAACATATTCATCAAAGCTGCCAATGTATGATTAACAAAAGAATATCAATGCATATTTCACATGACAGGAAAATAAATGAACTATTACACACTATAGAAGAACTATATAATTCATTTGTAATAGTGGAGACATTGAGTTTAAATGTTTAAAAACAGAGAGTTTACGCTGGAACACTATAAAACATTGGTATAAAATGTTGATTAGGCTACAGCTATAGTATTGTGTGCAGTTCTGGAATCTACACTGTAGGAGGGATGTGATAGCACTGGAGAATGTGCAGAGAAGATATACCTTGATGTTGCCTGGGTTGAAGAGTTTCAGTTATGAAGAGAGATTGGACATTGTGGAGTTGTTTTCCTTGGAGCAGAGAAGACGAAAGGAGGACATGATTAATAAGTATAAAATCATAAGGGGCAAAGATAATCGTAGACAGGGAGAAACCTTTCCCCTTGATGGAGGAATAAATGACCAGGGCTCTGATTTAAGGTGAGGGACAGAAAGTTTAGAAGAGATGTAAGGGAAAACTTTTTCACCCAGAGAGTAGTGGGCAGCTGGAACTCACTGCCTGCAAGGGTGATAGTGGCAGAAACCCTCATAATATTTGAAAGTTATTTAGATGTGTACTTGCCAAGGTATACAAGGCTATGGGAAAAGTACTGGAAAATGGGATTAAAATAGTTAGGTGGTTGTTTTTGACTTGTATTGACATGATAGGCTGAATGACCTTTTTCTGTAGTGTACATCTCCATGATTGTATGACTAATTGAAACCATCTTATCACTATTTAAAATGAAGATTCATTTCTTTTTCTCTCAACAACAATAGAAATTCCTACCTCAGTGAAGAGTCACCCTGCCTCCACTTTAAAAATGTTTTCCACTCGGTGCTGCTGAATTGGTTTCCGGAGTTTTCTCCTTCCTGACTTCAAAATACTTTCAGAACAATGTGACGATGCTGTGGCTTTAAGAGATGTAGTTTGTCCTGGATTGTTTTAAGAAAGATATGAATGAGAGGTGCCGAGTAATCTGTGGTAATGTAAACAGCTTGTGAGTGTGTGGGTTTTCTTTAAAAGTTGGAAATATGGAAGCAGCCTGGATGGATATGGCCAGCTGTCATAGACTAGGATTTCTAGTTGCTTTTTAGGAATTAGATTCAGCAGAAGCTGCTGGAGTCTTGAAGAAGTAGAAGCTATTTTTCCCCCTCTCTCAGTTACAGCCGGAAGTTGAGGTTCCTCTTCCTATTATGGGCATTGCATGTGAGAAAATCTGTTTTCTGAATTTGCCTTTTTACCAAGGGGTGTGTTCATGGGAAGTTACTATATTGAAACAGTTAATTAATAATAGTTACTGTATCTATTATTCTATTAAGTTTTCCAATAGAGTTAAGATATTCTAAGTTCTCTCTTTTGTTGTATTTTAACTATAGTATTTGAATAAATTGTGTTTTGCTTAACAAGTCTTTTGACCAATCGAATTGCACCTGGAATACATTTGCCTTTAAGATAAGTAAAAGTTGTGATCAAGGCTACCTTCTTAAAATATTTTGAGAGGTTCTGGTCTGGTCCGTAACAACAACACATAGGTTTTCTATATCATCAGCTTTCGGCAGTTTTCTGATTCTGGAGTTTTATTCTAAACCATTCAAGTATGTTCCCCATCCCAGAATGTTTCTGAAACTGCTGTACTTGCAGTGCTTTTCGTTTGCTCTGACTAAACATACATTCACTGCCTGACCTTCTGGATTGTTCTGTCTCCCTAGGACATAGGACACCTTGTTGCTAGGTAACAGCGGGAATTTCTTCCCAGTCTGACAACCTGGACCCTCTGTAACCTTTAACAACTAAGTCACCCAAGCTTGTTGTCAGGCAGAATGCTGAACAGGTCACATGGCCACCCCCTCATTTATACACACCGTTCAAGGTAAAAAAGATCATTCAAAAACATAACAATCTTAACAATCTTAAAATCTTCACTTTGTAACAGATGACATGAGCAAAGGAACATTCATACAATGAGTTGTTACAATGTCTAATATATTAGTGGTAGAAGCAGATTCAATGTGAATGTTTTCAAAAAAGGAATTGGATAGTCACTTAAAGAATAATTTGTTGACTGATAGTCTGAAGGCAGAAGCTTGGGACTATTTGGATAGGTATGATAGGTCAAATGGGCTCTATATTATTATACAATTTGATGACTTTAATTGGGATCTCTCACGGCACACCTTGTTTCTTTGAATAGATTCAGCAACAAAGTTTCCAAATTATGGAAGTTACTTTTCAACATCAATTTTTTTTTAATGCTCCAATGTTTCTATAAACAGCTGAAGAGCATTTTTGTGTGATATTTGTCATGCTCTCGGGATGAACACTATTTATCACAGTACCCAATTTTCCTGTAAGGTCCTCAATGATTCTAAACATTGCCAACATTTATATTTCTGTAGAGTACTTCAGAAGTTTGCAATTGTTTGGCTTAACCCTCTGTGGATTGCAGTATTAGCTCTGTGCCAAAACAAATGGTAAATGAGGTTCATTTTTCTTATTTCCAAAGGATATTTTCGAGTTAACCCTTTGAGGCTGCAGTAACGGTTTATCCGAAAATTTATAGGACTTCTTTTATTGGTTTTTGTCAGAGGATGTGGCAAAGTCGGACATTTTGGATTCCATGCACTTCTCAAATTCTACTTTATAATAGCTCAAACTGGAAATGTACCAGAATGGTTTTTCCAGCTGTTCTGTCATAGACAAGCTGTATTTTGAAAGCTGCAAAAAGCATTAAGTACTCAAAAGATTAATATGTGTTTTGTGGTCCTGTCATTTTCTCTCATTCAATTTTATTATATTTAGCTTCAAAATCTGTGTGGAAAATAACTTTTACAGCCAGAATACCGTATAACAGAAAATTATGGAGCACATGCCCCATTCAATGCACCAATACAATGTTACCATTGCAGAGGTGTTTTGGTTCCTGATGCCTGTGGTATTCTGGTGAAATTCCATCCACTCTATTTTCCTATTATTTGCATTGCATTTACGCTGGTCATCGTGCGTGTGCTATTTTAGAATTTCCCCTATATCCAACCACAGCATAGCGTGCAAGCTGTAACTGGTGTTCAGGGTAAAATAAAAATAAACTGGATGCATTTTCATTCTTTTCTTCTCTGTTCAGCATGCAGTCTGTTCTGGAAAATTCAATTACAGTCACATTCTGAACTGTGGCCTGGTTTACTCTAGTAAAATACTATCCTGATTGTAATTAAAAACATAAATCTGCAGGTTACAATTTAAAAAGTACATCATATGCCCAAATTTTGCCCTAGAACTTCTACAATGTTCCATTCTCCCTTCTTTCACGATGACAAGCCGGAATATTATACATTTAATACTGTGACATTGGAATTTGTTAATGTGCAACATTGTATATTGCCTTGTGCCACTTGTGATAAATTGATATGGGTCCAAGTTACACAAGAGATGACTTTTCCTCAATTAATGCAGTTTTAACATCACCCTCTGGAAAAAAAAAAGTTTGATTACTGAATACAGGTGGTGCTTGAATTTCTCATTGAAGCCACAGTGGTTTTATTTGTGTCTATATTTCAAATAAACAATTATATGTGCCTTTGAGCATTTAATTGTTTGCTCCGTGAATAACAACGTTGAGTTTACTGCTCTGCTGGGTGGTATGCAGAATGGAGGGAACAAAATTCAGCAAAATATAAAATTCTAGCATAATGTTCTGTTTTATTTGAAGACTTAATGCTGACGTTAATACTTTCCAATCATGACATGCTTGCAAAATAAATTTTATGCTTAACAGGACAAAATAAGCTTGGTTCACCTGAAAGCAATAAAGCAAATTAAGAATCTCCTAAGTGTTTTAGTGTTTAGAACAAAACTGCATTAGAATTAAACGTTAAAATATCAAACACATAAAATGGCTACAATTCAAAGCAACTTTCCATCATTGATCCTATTTTGATTCTGGTCTCGGCAGTGTTGCAATAACAGGCAGCAGGGCAGATGTTATACTTAGTTCGGCATCCAGCATTTGAAAAGGGAACATTAGCCCATGTATCCAAACTTGATCCTCTCACCAGGTATCTGCACACTGAATGAGGACAAGATGTAGCATAGCTGTGATAGCCGAATGGTAGAGCAGGGACTTATTGGAAAGAGATACGTGTAAAGAATGAACTTGGGTGAGCAGCAAGCGTACCCTGTGCTCATGGAGCTCTACTGCAGAAAGCATCCAATGCCCCAAGAAGAGGAGGAAAGGGGAAAAAAATTGCCTGTAAAAACTGGTGAGAGTTTTAAAACATGACCAAAATGTTCTTAAGTGAATGCTATTGGAAGTCCTCTTTGGGAATCATGCTAGGGCTGCTGCCTGGGGCTCTGAACAGAGATAGTTTAGGGCTGGAATCAATGAAATGATGTGAACCATCAATAAATGCTATTAAAGTGAATATACAGATTCCCTAGTGAACCCTTCTGGCAAACTCTTAATGTCTTGTCAAACACTTCAATTTTTAACTGTTCCTAGAGGAGACAGAAAGGAATTGCCACTATGGTGCCAATTTATTTAACTAGAGGAAATACTATACTGTTTGTGCAAAAAAAATTTCCCTGCAACATGCAAAGTAGGTCACATTGTTAAGATGAAACTGCTATCTAATATTACAGACTTGAAGCAATGCAAGGTTAGAGATAACTCTGACCTTGTCACTAGCCACAACTGCTGACAAAGTGCCATGCTGTCTTTTGTTCATCGCTCTTGCAGGACATTCAAAGCACAAACTTTTATGTTCAATTAGCCTTTAGGGATCGGGGAGAAGGCTCAGATCCAGCAAACTAATGAGATACAGACTCAATAAATTCTAAGCTCACTGCTCCATAATGCTCTTTATCTTGACAACAGAGATCCATTCACACTAACATGCTCTTAACCGTTTAAATTAAAAAATGAACTTTTCTTTTGGCTTTCAACAGAATCACTCCAAAGATAGATATTTTTAAACACATGGTATTAAAATTAATTTGTTGCACTTCACTGTTAGTTCAATCCCAGTGGCTTTACAACTGGCAGCTTCACCTAGACCCAGGGTCCACAATGGTACTAAAAGTGTTACAGTCAAACTTCACTGTAAGAGATTCTGTTATTACAAATAACTGATTATACCAAACATATTCATTTTCCCTGCTGGCTGCAGCTCCATTCAAACCAAGAGTAGAGCTTAGGTGTAAACAGGATGAACCCCTGGTAAGAAGAATTACTTTGCCAGTCCCCGTGAGTTTATAATAATGAAGTGTGATTGCATTTACATGGATAATATTGATTTGGCTTTGCTATGAGGTATAAAAGCTCTGTCAAGGAGCAAAACACTGTGATAAACATCTCAGCTGTCTGAAACTATTTATTGCAGTTTCTGAATTATGTCATATATTGCCATTGCGGTTTGTGGGCTCGCTGCCTGTGAATCAGGACTTTTTTTCTGCAACTGCTGCTGCGAAGTGATTATTAAATGGCCAAAAAGGTAATAGCAGCTTTTTAATGATAGGACAGAGCAAAAGCAGCATAGATCCAAGAGAAAAGAATTACATTTTAACTCAATTATTTTTCAAGGTATTCACTTTTAAGCCGGTAATATGATTTTTACATATTATGCATTACCAATCTTCATTTGTCTTCAGGTTCTGAATGTTTAATCATCAAGAGAGTTGCAGAGTAGATTTGAGTAGAGCTGAAAGTTTATGAAACTTGTGCTTATGTTGCTGCCATTTCCTTTACTGAAAAAATGACCATATTAAAAACCAATTATTTTAAGAACATGGTTTATTTTCATCTGGAGAAATTCTTTAACGTTTCTCTAAATGCGAACAAAAATACATTACGGTTTTTTTGAGTGTTAAATCTCAGTGCTGAATTTCCCATGGGATTTTCAAAATGTATACCTTTTGCTAAAAAAAAAATGCAGTGTTTCTCAAAGAATAGCTTCTGCAATATTGGTGATGCACTTTTGCAATAAGTAACATGGAAATGGCTGAGTCCTTCCAAGATTACTCTAACTTCTAACAGACTGCCTTACTTAACAAACATTAATACCTTACTGTCACTCAGAAGAATGTTTCATAGCTGTACTCTAGACTTATTAAACAGTTTGCTGGGTGTCCTTCTGTTTACACATACATATCTGTTCCTGCCAATATCCAAGTCCAATCCAATAGTTTAAAATAACCAAATCATCATCAGGCGCCTTTAAACAAACTTAGTTGTGAGACAATTTCAGGAGTTCAGTCATCTCTGATACCCATGGCATCTTTAAGAGCAACTCATAACTCAACAATCTTAAAGCTCTAATGCACTGACCTACAAATGTTTGAGTTGGATTTATATTTGCAACCAGCAAGTCTGAGTTAAATCTGCTAATGTCCAATCAACAGAAACCTAATGTGTGGAAATGTAAAGGTGAGCTTAGCATTCTGAGTAGGAAGTCTTGTGGTGCAATGGGAACGTCCCTGCCGCTGAACAGAGCTCTGGGTCAGAGGTCATAGAGTTATAGAGTCATGCAGCACAGAAACAAACTCTTTTGTCCAACCAGTCCATGCCAAACATAATCCCAAACTAAACTAGTTCCACCTGCCTGCTCCTGACCCATATCCATCCAAACCTTTCCTATTCACATACTTATCCAAATGTCTTTTAAATGTTGTAATTGTGCCCACATTCATCACTTCCTCAAGAAGCTCATTCCACGCACGAACCACCCTGTGTGTAAAAAAATTGTCCCTCATGTCTTTTTTTAAATCTCTCCCTTTCAACTTAAAAATGTGCCCCCTGGTCTTGAAATCCCCCATCCTATGGAAAAGACACCTAACATTATCCCTATCTATACCCCTCATGATGTTATAAACTTCTACAAGGTCACCTCTCAAACTTCAATGCTCCAGTGAAACAAGTCCCGGCATATTCCCGGCCTTTTATGGATGGTATGTTCATAACATGGCCAAACAGGCTGACTATCAGCCTGTAAATTCTTCCTCAATATAAGTGGCAGGTGGTAAGTGTCTGAGAGTCTCCTAATCAGCCATTCTTCATGCAGAGTAGCACCCCTCATGCTCTACACTTAGGCAACAAGCCGGTGAGCTATTCTATGAAACACTAGCCCCAGAAATAGATACCAACATGAGGCAGTTCTTCCCAATGTATGAATTCACATGGATGTCTAAATCTTAACTGTCTGTTGAGTGCTTAATTCTCCTCTTTCTACCGTCTGACTTGATTGCTTATTTAGGGTAGGAAAGAAATGCAGTTTCTTTGTTTGCAATGTTGAAAAGAAGCTTCACATTTGATTTTTTTTTTGTTTTCTGTAGCAATATTCAAAGAAAGATAACCACAGATTGATGTGAAACACAAGAAGGCAATGACAGTTTTATCAAGCTTAGTTGCTTCTCAGTGATATTGACTGGGGTCTAAATAAAGAATTATGATGCAGGAAATGTAAATGTTAACCAATTAATATAGTATCATACTGAACAATTTGGTTTGGTCAGTTAATTGGATGGCTGGTTTGCAATGCAGACTGTTGCTAAAAGCATGGGTTCAAATTCTTCACCAGCTGAGGTTTCCATGAAAGACTCTTCTTTGCAATCTTGCCCTTCATCTGAGACATGGTGACCCTCAGGTTAAATCATCACCACTGTCTCTCTCAAATGATTGGTAGGATGTTGGTGGCTTTATCTTTTAATTACAATTTATTCAAATAAGAGCTCTTGTCTAATAAGTCAAATTGTATATCGGGCAACAAAATATCCAGTGCAATTGGCAATTAACTCTGTTGTAACACCACCTTGTACTAAAGAATCACATTTATTTGTTCCAACTCATTTACTTTGTGAGTAATGCATTAACTGTAGCTTTTTTTAATGGATTCAATTCTTCTGCTGTTAAAAAAATACAATTAGGATGTATAAATCTCCGAATGCCCACTCTCCCAATTCTCCATCACTCTGATGAGGTAACCAGTTTTAATTCAGGTGGAATATTGCAGTTATGTCGAGTGTCCCTTTGGTGGTACCAAAGCATGCAGGACCTTTTCTTGGAAACTGGATTCTTGGCCGCAAGCAATCATGCAGTGGCCAGCTAATTAGCCATTCAGAGTCAAGGGCCCAACCAATTATGCGGCAGGGAAGGGCATAAGGATGACAATCCTGCCATTACCTCACAGGGTCAGAGGGTTAGTCACCATCTCTGAACTGCGCACAGATGGGTATATATATTCTCTGTGCAAAGCAACCTGGCAAATTGAGTGGATATTTTGAAAATTCAAGTGCTGCTGCAAATATCTGGCATTATTAGACATGAAAATGTATAGTCTACTGTCAGCTTAACACTGGAAAAGTAACATATCTCACAAGTTTTAACAGCAGTTGAGGCTAACTGCTATTTCCACTAACAGGAATCTGCAGTCAAGCCAAAAAGATGTTTTCTCTGATTACACAAATGAGTAATGTAGTTGTGAATTTCAGTACCAGTGTGGTGCTATATATCCCAGTGACTGGAAAGTTATATCAAACAGTATATCCCTTCAATACTTTGCGATAGCACAGTACCAATTACACTCAACCACTTGCAAATCACTTAACATTAATGTCCATAATTAGATGTGATTCTGTGATTGAGCTGCACTTGATGAGCATTCAGAGTAAGTTAAAAATTACATGAGTGAGCTTGCTTCAGCAGCATGTATACTGACATTGGAAAGACAGAGAGAAGATTAGCATGCCCCTGTACAAGGATGGTGCACAGATCTGTGAAGTGTACAATAAAAGAATTGCACTAATGATAATTTGCAATTATTAATTTGAATCATAATTGGTTTGCTTAGAGTTGCTGGAAGCTTTATGTATTCATACAGAGTCAGCTGGAGAGAAGGTGAAATACCTCCTGGGTCCCAAATGTATTCACCATCATAATGATTCAATCATTTGGAGTTGACTTCATAACCAGTTTTCTTTTATCATGAATGGTCGCTCCTGTTAAAATTTGGCTTTTAGACAATACAGAAGACGACTGCTATACAATACAATAGCTACTAATTTAAGCCAGGACAAAAGTTCAAGTTCAGAGACAACAAGGTGCAGGGCTGGATGAACACAGCAGGCCAAGCAGCATCATAGGAGCAGAAAGGCTGACGTTTCGGGCCTAGACCCTTCATCAGAAATGGGGGAGGGGAAAGGGGTTCTGAAATAAATAGGGAGAGAGTGGGAGGCGGATAGAAGATGGATAGAGGAGAAGATAGGTGGAGAGGAAACAAACAGGTCGAAGAGGAGGGGATGGAGCCAGTAAAGGTGAGTGTAGGTGGGGAGTTAGGGAGGGGATAGGTCAGTCCAGGGAGGACGGACAGGTCAAGGGGGCGGGATGAGGTTAGTAGGCAGGAGATGGGGGTGCGGCTTGAGGTGGGAGGAGGGGATAGGTGGGAGGAAGAACAGGTTAGGGAGGCAGGGACGAGCTGGATTGGTTTTGGGATGCGGTAGGGGGAGGGGAGATTTTGAAACTTGTGAAATCCACATTGATACCATTGGGCTGCAGGGTTCCCAAGCGGAATATGAGTTGCTGTTCCTGCAACCTTCGGGTGGCATCGTTGTGGCACTGCAGGAGGCCCAGGATGGACACGTCGTCTGAGGAATGGGAGGAGGAGTTGAAATGGTTCGCGACTGGGAGGTGCAGTTGTTTATTGCGAACCGAGCGTAGGTGTTCTGCAAAGCGGTCCCCGAGCCTCCGCTTGGTTTCCCCGATGTAGAGGAGGCCACACCGGGTACAGCGGATGCAGTATACCACATTGGCAGATGTGCAGGTGAACACCTGCTTGATGTGGAAAGTCTTCTTGGGGCCTGGGATGGGGGTGAGGGAGGAGGTATGGGGGCAGGTGTAGCACTTCCTGCGGTTGCAGGGAAAAGTGTCGGGTGTGGTGAGGCTGGAGGGGAGTGTGGAGCGGACAAGGGAGTCACAGAGAGAGTGGTCCCTCCGGAAAGCAGATAAGGGTGGGGAGGGAAAGATGTCTTTGGTGGTGGGGTCGGATTGCAGATGGCGGAAGTGTCGGAGGATGATGCGTTGGATCCGGAGGTTGGTAGGGTGGTACGTGAGGACGAGGGGGATTCTTTTTTGGTTGTAATTGCGGGGACGGGGTGTGAGGGATGAGTTGCAGGAAATGTGGGAGGCACAGTTGAGGGCGTTCTCGACCACTGAGGGGGGGAAGTTGCGGTCCTTGAAAACGAGGACATCTGAGATGTACGGAAGTGGAATGCCTCATCCTGGGAGCAGATGCGGCGGAGGCAAAAGAATTGGGAATAGGGGATGGCATTTTTGCAGGAAGGTGGGTGGGAGGAGGAGTATTCTAGGTAGCTGTGGGAGTTGGTGGGCTTGAAATGGATATCGGTTTCTATTTGGTTTCTATTTCTCATCATCACAGCCTGCTTTCCCACTTTTTTTAGCACCATCCCTGAATTTTGCTGTTACCCTCTTTCCCTGCTTGCAGATCATTTATATAGATTGTAAATAGTTGACGTCTGAAAACTGAACCCTGCAGCACCCCACTCGTTACAGTTCACCATTTAGAAGGACCCATTTATCCTGACTTTCTGCTTTCTGGAGATGGAGACAGAGAGGTCCAGGAAGGAGAGAGAGGTATCAGAGATGGTCCAGGTGAACTTAAGGTTGGGGTGGAAGGTGTTGGTGAAGTGGATGAACTGTTCGAGCTCCTCGTGGGAGAACGAGGCGGCGCCGATACAGTCATCAATGTAACGGAGGAAGAGGTGGGGTTTAGGGCCAGTGTAGGTACAGAAGAGGGATTGTTCCACGTAATCATCCATGTTTCTTCTTTCCATTTCTAGGAAATAAGATACTTTTTCAGGCTCCTCACAGATCTTAGTATTACATGAAGGCAGGTACCACAGAACAAATGTGTCGTGCTGGATCAAATCAATTCCATTTGTAGCTTCATCTTCACTTCATACTAACATCAATTCCTCCAAGTTACAACCTTTAGGAACATAAGAATTAGGAGCTGGAGTAGACAGTTCAGCCCTTAGAACCTATTCCACCATTTAACCTGATCATAGCTGATCTCAACTCCACTTTCCTGCCTGCTCCTCATAGCCCTTTATCTTGCTTTTCATCAGAAGCATATCATTTTCTTTGTTGAATATGTTAATTCATTCTGCTTCCACTGTACCCTGTGGCAGTGAGTTCTATAGATTCACAGCCCTCTGAAAGAAGTAATTTCTCCACATCTCAGTTTTGAACCTGCCTCCTGTCACTCAATATATGACCTCTTGTTCCCCCCACAAGGGGGAACATCTGTTCCATGTCCACTTTATCGATCCCCTTTAGCATTTCATATACCTCAATCAAAATGCCCCTCATTCTTTTAAAGCCCAGCGAGTACAAGCCCAAGCTATTCAACTGCTCCTTGTATGACAGCCCTTTCATGCCTGGAATCAACCTGGTGAACCTCCTCTGAATTGCCTCCAGTGCTGTCACATTCTTCCTCAAGTAAGGAGACCAGAACTGGACACAATATATAATTAGAACAACACTTGTTTACATTTATAATCCAGTTCTTTTGTAATAAGTACAAGGATTCCATTTGCCTTTCTTATTGTATCCTATATCTGCATATCTACCTTCTCTGCTTCACGCTCAAGGACACCCAGATCCCTCTGCACTGACACACTTTGAATCTGCTTTCCATTTAAATAATTTTGCCTTTTTATTTTTGAGCCAAAGTGGACAACCTCGCACTTATCCACAATTAAACTCCATCTGCCAGATTTCTGGTCCATTCTTCTGGCCTATCAATATCCATTTGAAAACTCTTTATCTCCTCATCACAGCCTGCTTTCCCACTTTTTTTAGCACCATCCCTGAATTTTGCTGTTACCCTCTTTCCCTGCTTGCAGATCATTTATATAGATTGTAAATAGTTGACGTCTGAAAACTGAACCCTGCAGCACCCCACTCGTTACAGTTTACCATTTAGAAGGACCCATTTATCCTGACTTTCTGCTTTCTGTCAGTCCGCCAATTCTCTATCCAAGCCAATAATCTACCCTTAACACCCTGGGATCTAACCTTCTGGATCAGTCTTCTGTGTAGCACCTTGTCAAATGCCTTCTGGAAGTCTAGAAATACCATATCCAATGGATTCCCATAATCTACCTTGTGGGTTCCATCCTCAAAGTGCTGCAAGTGTTTGTCAAGCACAACCTGCCCTTCAAGAAACCATGCTGACATTGGTGAACTGAGCTTTGTTTTTCCAAGTTTTCACTTACCTTCTCCTTTATGATTGACTCCAGCAACTTACCACTAAAGAGGTCAAACTAATTGGTCCGTACTTTCTCATTTTTTTCCCTACCTCCTTTTTTGAATGAAGGTGTCACATTAGCATGTTTTCAATCCTTTGGTACCTTTCAAAGTCCAGGGAATTTTGGAAAATTGTAACTAATGCATCCACTGTTCTGCTGCCACCTCCTTTAATACACTAAGGTGCAGGCCATCAGGCCCTGGGAACTTATCTGCCTTTATCCCAATCAATTTACTTAATACCTTCCCCCCAGTTATAGTAATTCGCAAAGTTCCTTTGTACTAACTGCAGTTTTTGGCAAGAAATTATTTTCTTCCACTGTGAAAATAGAGACAAAATATTGGTCTGGTGCCTCTGCCATTTCTGAGTTACCTCACCATTTTCATTTTCTAAAGGGCCAACATTTACTTTCACTATTATCTTCCCTTTTATATACTTATAGAAGCTTTCGGTATCAGTGCTTATGTTTTCTGCTATTTTTCTTTTGTAGTTCATCTCAGCTCATTTGATCTTGTTTTTAGTGACACTTTGCTGAAGTTTAAAGTTCTCCCAATCTTCCAGAGTGCAACTAACTTTTGTAGTATGATATGCCCTAGTTTTTGCTTTTATGTTATCCTTGACTTCCTTGTTAAGCCATGGGTGATTTTCCTCTCTCTAAATACCTCTCAGGAATATACTTTAACTGAGAGGTATTTAGTATCTCCCTAAGCATTTGCCACTGTTCTTCGATTGTCCTGCCCGTTAATATTTTTGCCTAGTCTGTTAGGGCCAAATCCTTCCTCAGGCCTGTATAATTAACTTTGCCCAAGACTAAAACTCTAGTATGCAACTCTCTCTTTACTCTTTCAATCTGAATTTGAAATTCGACCATGTTGTGGTCTCTCCTACCAAGAAGATCTTTAACTACAAGACAATTTATCAATCCTTCCTTGTTACATAGTACCAAATCTAAAGTAGCCAATTGTCTAGCTAGCTCCATGACATGTTGCTCTAAGAAACAATTTTTCATACAATATGAACCTGTCTTCCAGGCTATCCTTGTCAAGGTGATTAATCCAGTCAATATGCAAGTTCAAATCACTCGTAATTACTGTTGTATGCTTCTCACAAGCCCTCATTATTTCCTGGTTTATACTATGCTCTACTTCAGAAGTACAGTTCAGGGGCTTGTGAATTACTCCTACCAAGGAGTTTCTTCCCTTGTTTTTTATTTCCACCCAGACTGATTCAACATTTTCACTCCTACAGGCAATATCATTTCTTAATACAGCCTTCAAACAATAAAGCGACTCTACCTCCTGTTCCTTCTTGTCCATCCTTTCGCAATATTGAATACCCTTGGACATTTAACTCCAAGTCCCTATCTTCCTGTAACCATGTATCAGTAATCCCCACCAAGTCATACCCATTTGTCTCTATTTTTGCTGTCAGCCCACCAACTTTACTACGCACATTTAAGGACAAGCTTTTCAAATCAGTTCTTCTGGTTTGTCTTTCTCTTCTAATATTTTCTTGTGCACCATTCTATCCACACTCTCCATCCTTATTTATTAATCCCTGATAACACTGAGCCTCATCTCTATCATTTACTCCAATTTTCAACTCACATTTTGGTCTTTTATGATTCCTTCCCTCACCATGGTTGTTAGACTGCCCTGCCTGTTTCTCCTATTAACCTCTACCTTCTGCTCACATTCTGACCTGTTGCTTTGGTTTCCACCCTTTGCGTTAATAGTTGAAATTCACTTGAGTTGTACTAGCAAACCTCCCTGTCAATATGTTGGTGCCCTTCCAATTAAGATGCAACCCGTCCTTTTTGTACAAGTCCCATCTGCCTTGGAAGAGATCCCAATTATCTAAAAATCTGAAACCCTCCCCTTGGAATCAAATCTTGAGCCACGTGTTAATCTATACTGTCTTCCTATTCCTTGCCTCACTACCATGTGATACGGGGAGTAATCCTGAGATTACAACCCTGGAGGTCCTTCTTTTCAACTAATGGGCCTAGCTTCCTGAATTGCTGTTGCAAGAACTCATCACTCTTCCTGCCTATGTCATTGGTACCATGTGTGTACCATAACCTCTGTCTGTTCACCCTCCCCCTTCAGTATGTCCTGAGCATGCTTGGAGACATGCTTGACCCTGGCACCAGGGAGGCAGCACACCATCATGGAGTCTCGTTTGCAGTGACGGAAACGACTATCTGTCACTAACTATTGCCTCCTTGCCTACCACTTCTTGCCTGCTTCTTCGAACCATCCTACTGTAGAACAGAGCCAGTTGAGGTGCCCCTGTTTTGGGTTCTGCTGTTGTCATCCCGTGATAGGCTGTACCCCCACACAGTACCTAAACCAGTATACCTGTTCAAGAAGGTGACAGCTACAGGGGCCTCCTGCACTGACTGCCTGTCTCTTGTGACCATCAGCCATTTTTCTGCCTCAACCTTGGGTGTGGTCGCCTCTCTGAAACTCCTGTCTATGACCCTTTCAGCTTCCTGCATGCTCCTAAGTATGTCCATCTGCTGCCCCAGTCGATCTAAGTGATCTGTTAAGAGATGCAACTATACACATTTCCTGCAAATGAAGCCACCTGGGACAGCTGAACTCTTCCAGAACTGCCACATGTCTCAGGTAGAGCGTGTGATACACCGACCACCATTTGCAGCTCCTAGTTACTATTTGATTAAGCAAAGTATCTATGTAAGCCCCCATTATTTTATTGGTTTTTGTTAATTAGGTAGTCACTTGACCTAGTTTTCACTAAACTTCACACAGATAGTATCTCACTAACAAAATAAATATCAAATATTTTCTACTCCGGTTCTCTGGTTCTGATTATTCTCAAGCTTCAAGGGTCGGAACCTTTTAAGGTCTCAGTTAATTAGGTAAACCTAGCTTCACTAGCCAAATTAATTCTTACCGGACAGTAGGTTTCCTGCTCCTTTATCACTAAAATTATGAAAAGGTTAATCATAATTAAGTTCCCACTGCTCTAAATCTGCTGGGATAAGAAAGGGTTAATCAGTAACTTTTGATGGTAGTGGAGAAGGTTTGCATCATGCAGATCAACATCACATTCACAGGCTGTTTCAAGATTTCCCCGATTCCCATTCACTTAAACTATACTCAGCTTCTTTAATATCAAAGACTATCTTTCTCACTCCAACTCAGATTGCAATCTATACTCCATGTTTGGAGCTGTAATGAGCTTTGGAGAGAAACGGTCCTGATGAAACCCAATCTGAGCATCAACCATATTATTGATGATACCTTCCATTTGTGTGCTGATAATTGAGAGGAAAACAGATTGAGCAGTATCTGGTTGAATTAGATTGGCGCTGCCTTTTTTCAAACAGGACAAGTGTGAGCAATGGGTTGGCTGCCAGTGTAGTTAAGGTATTGTCAGGGTCCATAAGCTTTGCTGATTAGCTAAGATATTTTCTGACATCAAGCTGTGTGAATGAAGTTTACAGAAGACTGACATCTGTGATGATGGAAGTCTCACGAGGAGATTAAGGTGGCTTGTCCACTTGGCACGATGCTGAAACTGGTTGCAAATATTTCAGCCTTGTCTTTTACATGGATGTGCTGGGCTCCTGTGTCATTGAGGATGGAGTTGTTCGTGGAGTTTTTTCTTCCTTGTTGTTGTTAAATTATTCACTGACATTCATAATTGGCCAAGGCAGGACTATAAAGCTTTGATCTAAGCGCAGGTTGTAGGATCACTTAGTTTTGTGGACCTGTGCCATCAGTGTTTGGTGCGTTTCCCAATTTTCAGGAATCCTTCTACTTTTATTGGGAACACATCTCATCGTCTCGAGTTTGAAAGTCTCTCATTGTTCTCCTACTGTTTTGACTGCCAATTTCTCTTTCCAATTTATCTGAACTAGTTCCAGTTGTCTACTTTTTATCTTGCCAATCAGGCCCGAGTCAGTTTTCCTCTACTTTATCCATGCCGCTGGCATGGATCGTGTGAATAGTCAGAGTCTTTTTCTCAGGGTGGAAATGTCAAAAACTAGGGGACATAGGTTTAAGGTGAGAGCGAGACAGTTTCATTGAGATATGCGAGGCAGGTTTTTTACACAGAGGGTCATAGGTGCCTGGAATGTGCTGCCGGGGGAGTAGCTGAAGTAATTGCGAAAGTAACGTTTAAGACGCATTTAGATGGAAGCATGAACAGGCAGAGGATAGAGAGATACAGACCATGTGCAGGCAGATGGGATTAATTTAGAATGGCATCATGGCCAATGTAGACATGGTGGGCCGTAGGACCATTCCTGTGCTGTACTGTTCTATGTTTTATGTTTTTCTTATCCAGATATCCAGTATTGTCTCCGTTGAGCCTTTCCTAATCCCTAATCTGTACAGTTCATCTATTGACAGGATTAAATTGCTCAGCCTTTGGACACGGCATACCATTCTCCTTGGTTAGTGTTCTGTTTGTTCTACGCTCAGTCATCCCTACATTAAGCTTATTCTCATCCAAGTGTTAACTGTGGCTCAATTGCGGCATGTTTGCCTCTACCTCACAAGGTTTTGGATTCATTTCCTGCTCCAGGACTGAATCACCCAAGAAATTAGGTTGATGATCAGTGGAGTGTTATATTAGAAGGATGTTTAATTCAGGTCATACCTGCCTGCTCTTGTGGATGTAAATCATTTCAAAAGGAGAGCAGAATTAACTCCAGTGTTCTGGCTGCAATATTTATTGCTTGATCACTATCATAAAGACAAACAATCAAGTTATTCTTTTAATCACATCATTATTGTTTTCTTTTTGTGTGAGTTTGCTGTTGTTTGAAGACATGCCTACATCAAATATAGATTTTTAATTTGTCTGAAACTGGAATTGAACTACTTAAAAAGATAGATTCCTTTGAAACAGATTAAAGTGATTTCAGCTGACATCAAGAAAGCTGGCACTAATTTTTAATTCTCTATATATTCCAACACTATGTGGAGGAGGTGGCAAGTCTGCCAAACTCATCAAAGGCAAAACCCTTGCCCACACTCCCAGGGTTTGTGAAAGACCTTCCTTCCTGCCCGACTGAACAAGATATCTATGGAAATCGCCAACAGTATTCAACAGAGGGGAGAGATATTAAATGAATATTTTGTGTCAGTTTTTACAGTGGAGAAACTCACAGAAATCAATAATGATGTTCTGAAAACAGTTCACATTACAGCAGGAGACGTGCCGAAGGTCTTAGAAAACATTAAGGTGGAAGAATCTCCAGGACTTGATCAAATGTATCCCAGGACGCTGTGGGAAGTTAGGGAGGAAATAGTTGTATCATCTATAACTATGGGTGAGATGTCGGAGGACTGGAGTGTGGCTAATGCTTTGCCTTTATTTAGTAAGGCTATAAGGAGTAGCCTGGAACAATAGACTTGTGAGTCTGATATCGGTGGTGGCTAAGTTGTTGGGGGTGATTTTGAAAGATAGGATTTACATCCATTTGGAGAGGCAAGGAATAATTAGGGATAGTCAACATGGTTTTCTGTGAAGAAAATTGTGTCTCAAAAACTTGATTGAGTTTTTTGAGGAAGTAACCAAAAAGATTGATGAGGGCAGAGTGGTAGATATTGTTTACTTGAACTTTCGTAAAACCTTTGATAAGGTTCCACATGGTAGACTAATTAGTAAAGGTAGATCACATGGGATTCAGGGAGAGCTTGCCAATTGGATACAAAATTGGCTTTACAGTAGGAGACAAAGTGTGGTGGTGAAGGATTGTTTTTAAAACTGGAGGCCTGTGACCAGTGGTGTTCCACTGGGATCGGTATTGGGTCCACTTACATTTATCGTTTATATAAATGATTTGGATGAGAATATAGGAGGCATGTTAAATAAGTTTGTGGATGACACCAGAATTGGTGGTATAGTGGACAGTGAAGAAAGTTATGTAAGATTATAAAGAGATCTTGATCAATAGGGTCAATGGGCTGAGGAGTGGCAGATGGAGTTTAATTTGGATAAATTCGAGGTATTGGATTTTGGGAAAGCAGACAAGGACAGGACTTACACAATTAATTGTAGGGCCATGGGTAGTGAAGTAGAATAGTGAGACCTAGGAATCCAGGTACATAATTCTTTGAGATTTGGATCACAGGTAGAGAGGGTGATGAAGAACGTATTTAGCATGCTTTCTTTTTTATTCATTCACTGGATGAGGGCATCACTGGCTAGGGCAGCATTTATTGCTCATCCCTAATTGCCCAGAGGGCAGTTAAGAGTCAACCACATTGCTGTGGGTCTGGAGTCACATGTAGACCAGACCATGTAAGAATGGCAGTTTCCTTCCCTGAAGGACATTAGTGAACCAGAAGGGTTTTTCCAACAGTCGACAATGGATTCACAGTCATCATTAGACTCTTAATTCCAAAAAATTAATTGAATTCAAATTCCACCATCCGTTGTGGCTGGATTTGAACCTTGGACCTGACCACATTATCTGAGCCTCTGGATTAACAGTCCAGCAATAATACCACCGGGCCATCGCTTCCTTCATTGCTCAGACCTTTGAGCTAAAGGAGTTGAGACATCATATTGAGGTTGTACAGGACAGGTGGTGAGGCCTCTTCTGGAATAAATTGTGCAGTTCTGGTTGCCCTATTATATGAAGGAGATTATTAAATTGGAGAGGGTTCAGAAAAGTTTTACTTGGACGATGCCACGAATGGAGTTATAAAAACAAGCTGGATAGGCTGGGACATTTTTCACTGGAAATTATGAAGGCCATAGTTAAGGTAAGTAGAAAAAGTCTTTTCTCCTAAGGTGGGGGAGTTCAAAACTCAGAGGCATATTTTTAAGGTGAGACGAGATAGATTTAAAAAGCACATGAGGGGCAAGTTTTTTACATAGAGTGTGGTTAGCCTGTGGAATGAACTGCCAGACGAAGTGGCAGGTGCAAGTATAGTTGCAACGTTTAAAAGACGTTTGGATAAGTACATGAATAGGAAAGATTTGGAGGGATATAGGCCAAACACAGGCAGGTGGGACTAGTTCAGTTTGGGAATGTGGTCGGCGTGGACTGATGGCTGTTTCCATGCTGTATGACTCTATCTGAAGATGGATCATTCAAAGGTTAATTACTTAATGCGATAACCAGGAGCAGGAGCAGGCATTTCAGCCCCGCAAGCCTGTTCCTCCATTTGATACGATCATAGCCGATGTCATTTCGGCCTCAACTCCACTTTCCTGCCTGCTCTTATAACCCAACAATTCAATCCTCAGTAAAAACCTATCCATCATCTCCTTAAGTTTACTCAATGTCGCAGAATCCACCAGACTCTGGAGTGGTGAATTCCACCGATTCCCAACCCTTTGACAGAGGTCATTTCTCCTCATCTCCATCTTAAATCTGCTCCCTCTTATCCTAAATCTAAGACCTCTCATGCTAGTCTAATTGCTTGGACAAAAGACCTTGATTTTAAGATAGCTCTCAAGACAACCTAATTAAGTTAAAATTAGAACATACAATTATGTTTGAATTACTGGCAGTTGGAGACAGGACACATGATCCGCCAAGTCTTTTGTCTGGTTTTTAAGCACATGGGTATGTCAGCAGTACGGAATTGGTCAATGAGCTAAGTGGAACTCCTGCTTCTCTCTCTTTCTTTCTCTAAGACACTTGGACTCTTTCTACTAATTTGACTTTGTCTCTATTCTGCAGTAGACAAAAGAAAGAATTCAATTCTACAATCGCATCTTTAGCTGGACTAAAGTTTTAAACTGCTTTGGCACTGAGAATGAGATTGCTGAATTTGGCCTGCAGCCAGAACAAGCTACGAACTGTGAACTTCTTTCATTTCTGATGGACTATAATTGAGCAAAAATCTATCCTCCTGTCCTCTCTCACCTATAACTGCGTTTGTGAACTTCACATGTGCATGCAGAAGTTGGAGTGTGCTTTTATTTTTTAACATAGATCTTTTTAAGTATATATGAACTAACTTCTTTCATCGTTAATCTCCAGAAAAACGTCTTTGACATTTTCTTTATGATTACAGCACATAAACTATTGAGTACGAGCTGAATTGGCAAAGATATTCTAATCCAAAAGGGGAAAAAAAGCCTGTGCAATCAAATAAGGAGAGGAGAAAGGAAGGACAGCTTCTACCCCTCCACACCTGCTCATACATTGTGAACAACTTGGCTGCTGCATTTCCTTCATTACAATGGCAACCACACTTCAAAAGTACTTCACTGGCTGTAAGGCATCAGTGGTTGTGAGAAATGCTATAGAAATGCAAATGCTTTTTCCTTCTCTGGTGGCCATTATCTTGATTTGACACAGGCGTAAGATGTCATGAGAAAAGAAATTAATTGCCGTACATCTGTATTCCCAACATCTGTCAATGTTCCCAAAAGTTTCATGTATTCACATTATCTTAGTGTATTTACATTCCTAATGTAAACTGTACTTGGGTAAAATTCATTCAACAACCTAAAACTATACAGCTCGGCCAATCATCGGGGACTGACAGTGGCATCAGTATTTTACAGTAATGATTGTAGAATCTCTTGTACCAATCACTGGATACATCTATCCACCCTTTGGGTAACAGATACAGACTTGCCTCGCCTTTCTGTCTAAATGCCATGAGGGCTCAGCAAAGCTTGACTTCTATATAAACATTGTGGAAACACAGATTATTTGGCTGCAAGACAGTAGAGAATTTGGCACATAAAACTGTTCTATACATCCTAGACATGCAGAGTTTCAATATTATTTCTTATTTAAATGACATGCCACATAACTATGTCGAGAGCTTTTATTTTCAAAATTCCTAAGGTAAATGATGACAGTCGTAAAAAATGAAACAATTTTCAGTGTGTCTCAGTGCTCTATATTGTTGGATTGGATGTTATGAGCCTCAGTGGTAGCTTCTGGTATTTCTACATTGACTCCACTATTCAATTATATTCTCCAAAATGAATGCAACATTTGAGCATATTCTTTAGTCTCCCAGTTCTTTTTTAAATTAAATTTTATGTTGTAGCGAAAGTTGTCGATTCTGACAGATAGAAAATATTCTATCTCAGTCCCCACTGTCATAAGAAATTACTAACAAGATTGTTATTAGATTGCATGAAAATAAGTGGAATTGCTGAGTTTAGGATGTCTATGTTCAATAGAGGTTGCCATTGGTCATCTTGAAGGGAATGAACATCTTCGACACAATCAGGAGCTCAACCGTCTAACCTATGTATGTATCATCAACGTTGCATATTAAAATGAGTTCTGGCCCTAGATGTTTACTTTTTTGTATGGAGTGCCCACTGGAATGTAAGACTAGCATTTATTCCCATCACTTTATGCCCATGACAAGATCATAGAATCATAGATGCAGGCCATTTGACCAATTGAGTCCACACCGACCCTCCGAAAAGCATTCCACCCACTTACCCTAACTTTGCATTTCCTGTGTTCTATCCACCTAACCTGCACACATTTGCACTGCAGGACAAAACTGGAGCACCCGGAGGAAACTCACGCAAACACGGTGAGAACGTGCAAACTCCACACAGACAGTCGCCTGGGGTTGGAATCAAACCTGGGTCCCTGAAGCTGTGAGGCAGCAGTGCTAACTACTGAGACACCATACCACCCATTGACATTGGAAGTTTTCTTCTTCAACTGCTACATTCCTTTAGAGACAACCAGAATGCTGTTAGGAAGAGGTTTTCAAGATTTCGACTGAGAGTAAGAGAAAGAAGGATGATATAGTTTCAAGTCATGTTGGAGTATAACTCGGAGGAAAAACAACAGGTAATGTTGTTTCATCGCATCATCACAGATCCAGGATTTAATGGAGCATATGACCAGCAGGTTGTGCCGTTGTAAGACCTGGTAGCAGTGGTGATGGTAAGTTTTGAATCTCTCAAGTAGATGTGTTCGTTGAGTTCTCCTGTCATATGATTAGTTCTAATGTTCAAAAGAACAGAAACTACTCATAATTTACTGCCTGTGTGATTGATGATTTTTGATAAAGAAGCTTGAAAAGCAACAGAAAGAACTTTGGTGAGTTGTTATTGTGTATCTTGGAGATGGTGCACCTTGCTGTGACTGTGGTAGAAAGGTGAGAATATTTACCACTGTGAATGGTGTGCTAACCAGGCAGGCTGTCTGGATCTGGATGGCTCTGAACTTTGTAAGCATTATTGGCGTGATGCTCATCCAGGCAAGCGGAAAGTATTCCATCACACTCTTTACTTATGCTATGTAGATTGTGAATGGGCTTTGGAGAGTCATGAGATCAGACTCTCTGATCTGTTCTTGTAGTCACAGTATTTACGTGCCAAGGTTTAATGCTACTGTAACATATTGGATGTCATTTCTGGTCAGTGTAATCCTCAGGTTGTTTGTAGTGAAGTTTCAATGTTAAATGTCAAAAGGAGATGGCTGATTCTCTCTTTTGGAGATTGTCATTGCCTGGCACTTGTGAATTGCAAATGTTACTTGTCACTTATCAGCTTAAAACTGACTGTTGTCTAGGTCCTCCTTCATGCAAACATGGACTACCTCAGTATCTGACGTGATATAAATGGAACTGAATACTGTGCAATCATCAGTGAGCATCCCGGCTCTGACCTTGTGTTGGAGGGAAGGTCATTGGTGAAACAGCCAAAGCTGGATTGACCTAGGACACTGCCCTGAGGAGCTCTTGTAACACTGTACTCAGGCTGACGTAACTAGCCAGAAACAACTAGCTTCCTTCGCTCTAACTACAACTCCAATCAGTGGAGATTTCTGCCCCGATTCTTATTTATTGTTTGCTGCATCCATATCAAGAGAAAACATTTTAACCTCATCTCTGATTGCACCTATTTTGTCCATATTTGGACCCTGTCTATTACCACAACTTGGCACGCAGCTAGTTCTGGAGTACAGGCCTATAGCTGGGATGTTATCAGAACTCATTGCCTTTGCTGTGTCTAGTGTGCTCAGTTATTTCTTGATATCATATAGTTTGAATCAAATTGGTTGAAGATTAGAATTCTGGAGACCTTAGAAAGACCATCTGTTCAGTACCTCTGGCTGAAGAACATGCAATAGCATCAGATTTATCCTTTGCACTGACATGCTGGTCTCTCCCATTATGGCAGATAGTGTTGTCCATACAGACTCCACCACCCACTCGTTGCTTAATTGCCCACAGGCATTCATATCTGGATGTGAGCAGACTTTGATCTGATCTGTAGGTTATGCGATTACTTAGCATGTTGCCTTTACTGCTTTGCATGTTTGTATGCTAAATTGTGGTTTCGCTAGTTGGGCAATTTTTCCCTTTAAACTGAAAGTTCCCTATGGGCCGTGTACGTCAGGAACCTGACATTTCTGTGCATGTGCCACACACACACACACACACACACACACACACACACACACACACACAC
>NC_063332.1:148572736-148576207 GCF_021869965.1 Rhincodon typus | reverse complement strand
ACACACACACACACACACACACACACACACACACACACACACACACAAATAGTGAGGTTTTGCACTTAAACAAATAACTTGTGCTCTACAAAAATAGAAAATAAACATTGCTAACTCTGTTGTAGGCAGGACTGTTGCTGCTCCTGGTATAGTGTCCGGCACTCCTCATTAAAACAGTGTTGGTCCCTTGGCTTGGGAGTGAGGCTGAAATACACCAAGCTCGGAGGTTATACATTCTGGTGAAACATAATTCTGCTGCTGCTGATGGCTCACAGTTCCCAGTTTTGAGCTGCTGAATTGGAGCTGAGTCCATCCCGTATTTTAAAAAATGTCAGTACGCTGATCCTTCATTTTTCCTTACAGCAGGGCCAAGAACCCAGGCAGAAGAGAAAAGATCTGCGGAATTATTATGCACCCTTCAACTTGAACTGAAATATCCAGGCTCCCACACACTGCAGAGGGTGCTGCTGTGTTAGAATGCATTACCCATCTCAGACGAAGAAGAAACAGAGGTATATGGTTCTGCAATTGAAAAATGTGGCTGCAGACATGCAAAGAATGCTGTATGCTGCTGACCCCTTGAGAATACTGATAAAATGAAGGATTCCTCACAATTCACAGAGCAGGTCACGCTGCTGTGCTAACAGTTATGGATTCTGCCAAACAGTCAGCAATGCCATTCAGTACAAGCTATCAGTTGTGCTGACTGCCATTATGAAACATCATTAAAGATTTTAGATGATCTATGATGTCTTCACAAGAGGCCTCAGGCTTGCAGGTGTTGAGGAACAGCTGGAGAATTTCTCCGAATTGCTGCCACAGATAATATTGAGGTCCACAGCCTAAGCCATGATAAATCATATTTCTGACAATCTTGGGAACACACTGATACGGTCAAGAAGGAGAATCAAATACCTGTTTGAAGCACTGTAACAGTTTAACACTGTAACAGTAGATGTGGGCCAGCACTTTTTTCTCACTATTACCCTTTTCTGTTCTGTAAATAAATATAAGGACTGGAAATCCAGGATATAGAGGCACTGAATCGTGGTCTTTTGGTTTAGTGAGGAACTGACGTCAAGAGGTAAGTTCATGCAGAAGTCCTGGAGGTGGTGCATGACTCTCATGTTGCTGCCAGTCCACTGACAACGCTGGCCCTTCACAAAGACAATCCCTCAAAACATGCAGCACTTGAGGGGTGGAATAATGATATGCTTTTCTTCACACAGAAAGAAGCATCTGCTACTGCAATGTTGAAAACTCGAACTGCATGTCAAATCACTAAAGATTCTCCACTTCTGTTCCCTACAGTAGATTATCACTGAAAACATTGGCCTGATTCTTGCAGCCTGGGCTGGAATCCCTATCAGATCCGCTTAAAAATTTCTCATTTGCCTTTGGTACAGTGTTTTGGATAAATGTCTGAGCTCGGAGCCTTCCTGTTGAAGCAGTGCATAGTAGACACATCTAGAAATCCTCTCAACCAACAGTGGAGAGTATCAGCATTGAATCTGCACACTCTTTTACAGCAAGAAATGCTCTATGGTTTAAAGACCCTTAAACACTTAACAGCAACTGATTGAAGCAAAATGCATGAGGTAAATAAGATGGCAGACAAGGACGGAAGGTACGTGAAGTTGTAGGGTCCCAGATAAGTGGAACAGGAGGCAGCTAATGTAGCAGGTGGGAGGCTGGGTAGGATGTTGTGGGTGAGGGGTACAGATGTCAAGTGGGTGATGGGGGTGAGGGGTACAGTTGCTAAGTGGGTGATGGAAGTGAGGAATACAGGTGTCAGCTGGGTGATGGGAGAAGGTGGCTGGTCAATCTGTGAGAATGTAGGTGAGTTGAGTTCATGTCAGGGGGCTGGAGAGTTGGCGATATTGGGCCTAGTTGGGCTTGGGGGATAGGTGGGTGCGGAAGTTTAGTTGGGACAGTTGTTGGTCTGGGGATGTTTAGGGGGAACCCCAGGGGAATTTTGGGTCCAAGAATTGATTAATTTCAAAAGTAAGTCATTTGGTTAAATGAGTGATGATAGTGAAGAATTTTGTCTTGTGCTTAAATTCACACAAAAGCTGTGAATTTTAATTAATATTTTCACAAGACCATATTGCGATAATGGACCAGTGCAGAGCTGAACAGAATTAAAATTGCTGATTAATGTATACAGCACTGAAGTTCTACCTGCAGCATATGAACCTCAGCGATTTCACCACTTACACAAGATCATTTAGGGATGGACAATAAATACTGGACCAGCCAACAAAGCCCACATCCTGGGAATGAATTTAAAAAGAAACCATGGCCACCATTGTTAGAGAAGCTTTTAATTGAATTCAAATGTTACCATCTATCTCAGTGTGATTCGAGACTCCATTGGCAGTGCTTTAGCCTGAGTTTCTGGATTATTAGTCCAATGACAATATCACCTTGCAACCTCAGCCCTGAAGGCCCTTATGACAGCTGAAAGTACTTAATTTTTCAAGTAGCTATTTTAACCTTTCCCCATTGTGAAGGAGATGAAGGAAAAGCAGAAGAAGAAAAATAGAATAGAATAAGAATTTCATTTCATTGTCTTCCTCTGTAGTGAGCTTCAATAGTTCAGGCCCCACAGATTTGATTTTAAATCAGTCCTTCTTTAATCAGTTTTCACACTTATTGCCTTTAAGTCACCAACAGTGTCATAGTCCACTGTTTCGAGAAGCTGGAATTCCAGTCTGTCAATATATTTGCTTCACAGAAGAAGGTAAGGGAGAATGTGTGCCCTTCAAATCCACAACTGGGGGCCAAAACATAGCTGGCAATTGACATCTTCAGTGGAAGAGATTTGCTGGAATTGGGAGAAGGGGTTCAAATGAGGTGGAGAAATAGAAAAAGCATGGAGCTGTGAACAGTTTATTTTGTAAAGTTTATGGATAGATTGAACTCAAGGTGATGTGTAGTTTATGGGATTAATAGCTACAAACTGATGGTTAGACTGCATCAGCGGCTGGGCCAGCATTTATTGCTCAGCCCAACGTGCCCTTGAGAAGGTAGAGGTGAGCTGAATTCTTGAACTGCTGCAGTAAATTTGCTGTAGGTAGGCCCACAATGCTATACATGAAGGAGTTCTGGCATTTTGACCCAGCGATCTTGAAGGAACAGCGATATATTTCCAAGTCAGGATGGTGAGTGGCTTGGAGGGGAACTTGCAGATTGTGGCCTGTCCCATGTATCTGTTGCCCTTGTCCTTCTAGATGGTAGTTGTCATGGTATAAAAGGTGCTATCTAAGGACCTAAGTGAATTTCTGCAATCGATCTTGGCGAAGGTGACTGAGCATCAGTGGTGGAGTGTGTGAATGTTGGTGGATGCCATGTCAATCAAACAGGCTGCTTTAAACTAGACAACAAGGTGCAGGGCTGGATGAACACAGCCAGGCCAAGCAGCATCATAGGAGCAGAGAGGCTGACGTTTCGGGCCTAGACCCTTTCTGA
>NC_063332.1:148449560-148572336 GCF_021869965.1 Rhincodon typus | reverse complement strand
CATACACTTCACTAACACCTTCCACCCCAACCTTAAATTTACCTGGACCATCTCTAACACCTCTCTCCCCTTCCTGGACCTCTCTGTCTCCATATCGGGCAACCACCTAGAAACCGATATTCATTTCAAGCCCACCGACTCCCACAGCTACCTAGAATACTCCTCCTCCCACCCACCTTCCTGCAAAAATGCTATCCCCTATTCCCAATTCCTTCGCCTCCGCCGCATCTGCTCCCAGGATGAGGCATTCCACTCCCGTACATCTCAGTTGTCCTCGTTTTTCAAGGACCGTAACTTCCCCTCCTCGGTGGTCGAGAACGCCCTCAACCGTGTCTCCCACATCTCCCGCACCTCATCCCTCACACCCCGTCCACGCAATAAAAACCAAAAAAGAATCCCCCTCGTCCTCACGTACCACCCCACCAACCTCCGGATCCAACGCATCA
This sequence comes from Rhincodon typus, assembly GCF_021869965.1. Classification (NCBI taxonomy): domain Eukaryota; kingdom Metazoa; phylum Chordata; class Chondrichthyes; order Orectolobiformes; family Rhincodontidae; genus Rhincodon; species Rhincodon typus. The sequence continues at coordinate 148,571,890 of NC_063332.1, read as the reverse complement.
TCCTCCGACACTTCCGCCATCTGCAATCCGACCCCACCACCAAAGACATCTTTCCCTCCCCACCTTTATCTGCTTTCCGGAGGGACAACTCTCTCCGTGACTCCCTTGTCCGCTCCACACTCCCCTCCAGCTCCACCACACCCGGCACTTTTCCCTGCAACCGCAGGAAGTGCTACACCTGCCCCCATACCTCCTCCCTCACCCCCATCCCAGGCCCCAAGAAGACTTTCCACATCAAGCAGATGTTCACCTGCACATCTGCCAATGTGGTATACTGCATCCGCTGTACCCGGTGTGGCTTCCTCTACATCGGGGAAACCAAGCGGAGACTCGGGGACCGCTTTGCAGAACACCTACGCTCGGTTCGCAATAAACAACTGCACCTCCCAGTCGCGAACCATTTCAACTCCCCCTCCCATTCCTCAGACGACATGTCCATCCTGGGCCTCCTGCAGTGCCACAACGATGCCACCCGAAGGTTGCAGGAACAGCAACTCATATTCCGCTTGGGAACCCTGCAGCCCAATGGTATCAATGTGGATTTCACAAGTTTCAAAATCTCCCCTCCCCCTACCGCATCCCAAAACCAGTCCAGCTCGTCCCTGCCTCCCTAACCTGTTCTTCCTCCCACCTATCCCCTCCTCCCACCTCAAGCCGCACCTCCATCTCCTACCGACCAACCTCATCCCGCCCCCTTGACCTGTCCGTCCTCCCTGGACTGACCTATCCCCTTCCTAACTCCCTACCTACACTCACCTTTCCTGGCCCCATCCCCGCCTCTTCGACCTGTTTGTTTCTTCTCCACCTATCCTCTCCTCTATCCCTCTTCTATCCGCCTCCCACTCTCTCCCTATTTATTTCAAAACCCCCTTCCCCTCCCCCTTTTCTGATGAAGGGTCTAGGCCCGAAACGTCAGCCTCTCTGCTCCTATGATGCTGCTTGGCCTGCTGTGTTCATCCAGCCCTGCACCTTGTTGTCTCGGATTCTCCAGCATCTGCAGTTCCTACTATCTCTGCTTTAAACTAGATTGTGTCAGGTTTCTTGAGTGTTGTTAGAGATGCACTCACCCGGACAATTTAACAGTATTTTATCGCACTCCTGACTTGTGCCTGGTAGCTGGCGTCAGTTACTGGCGAAAAGGAGTTGAGTTGCTCACCGCAGCATTCTTAGTCTTTGTGCCAAGCTGCTTATACAAATAATCCACTTCAGTTTCTAGTAGATGGTACCCTCCAGGATGTTGGTAGTAAGGGATTCAGTGACAGCAATACAATTCAATGTTAGAGGACAATGATTAGATTCTCTCTTGCTCATTGTTGCCTGGCACTTGTGTGGCACGAATGTTCCTTGCCACTTGTCAGCTCAAGACCAAGCTCAAGACCAGACATTGTCTAGGTCTTGCCACATTTGGAAATGGATTGTTGAGTATCTGAGGATTCATAAATGACACTGAACATTGTGCAATCATCAGCGAATATTCCCATTTGTAAATGAGGGAACGTCATTGATGAAGCAACGGAATATGGTTGGGCCAAGGGCAGCAGTTTACATTAAATTCTGTCCAGTCTCTCAGAACTTCATGATATTTATAAAGCAGAACTCTTTCAGCATGGAAAGCCATGCAGAGAATATCAAACAGAATCAATGCAGAAACATCACCAACTTATTGGCAGACATTTAAACTTCCAGCCTGAATGCGTGAATGGACCGAAAGAGTAGGATGGGTGAGCCTAGTAGGAAAGTGAGTAGAATGGCAGGTAGGTAGGTTGGCAGTTGGATGGGGTGACATGTGGGTGAGATGCATAATTGGGTCGGGAGGTTATAGTCTGGGACTGGTTTGGTCCAGGATTGTACAAAACTTCGCACTCTTAATTCACAGTTGGAAGTCCGAAGTCTTGGGGAGCAGGGGAATTGGCCCATGTGGAACTTCCATGGAATCCTGATACATATCTTGGGTCTTACATTTAATCCAGAGACAGGAAGAACTCATCCATTAAAATAATTCTGGAATTTATCTCTGGCTAATTCTTCCAAAAAAAATTCTGTAGCCTAAAAGATGTCAGAGATTTTATTATGAGAGGTGAATGTTCTGCTCTTTTATATATATATATCTGCACCAAAAGTGTCTGTAAGTCTTTCTTTGGTGTCTGCAAGGCCATTACACTGCTGGTATAGCCTCATTTGCCAATACAGGAAATCCTCTGGGAAGTTCTTTTGTATGTTAATTGTAGTATAAGCATTGTAAAGGTGACAATAATGTCAACCCCAGGAGATGGAAGCATTGTAGTAATGCCACTTTGATCAGTAACCTAGAAGACTAGGCTAATGCCTTGGGGAGAAAGTTTAGAAACCACTACAACGGCTGGAGGAATTTAAATTCAACTACTAAAAAGGAAATTAAAAAGGTTATGTAACACTTTTTAGGAAAGGAAGTCTGCCATCCTCACCTGCCCGCATCTACATCTGAGTCCAAACCTGTCGCAATGTAGTTGACTCTAAACTGCCTCAGAAATGGCATAGCAACCTATTCAGTTTCACAGCAATTAGAGATGGCCAACAAATTCTATCCTTGCCACCAATGACCCAATCCCATGAAAGAGGAAAAAACTGCAGGAATAGCTGTAAGTTATTGGATCTATTTTGCCATTAATTAGATCATTAACACAGAAAAAAAAACATAAAAACAAGGAGGAAGGGTAAGCCATTCAGTCCTTTGAACTTGTTCTGCTATTCAATATGGCCATGGCTGATTTTTATCTAAATGTTATATTCCCACTTTCTCTCCATGCCCCTTCTTGCCTTTAAAATCTAAAGTTTTAGCAAAAAATCTATATCTTTCTTAAAGGCTGATCTCTACCTCAACTACATTTAACAAAATCAGACAGCATCTGTGCTGCCATTCATACCACCATATCTTCTATTTCCTTTTGGTCTTGCACTAAGAACCCCTTCTTTATCTAATCTTTCCCATCTTTCACTTTATCGCAGATCATCCCTTTTAATATACTTCCTACCAACCTCGTTTCATTTTGAAATATAGAAACATAGGAAATAGAAGTAGGAATAGGTCCTTGAGCCTGCTCTGCCATTCAATAGGATCATGCCTGACCATTCAACTCAGTAGCCTGTTCCTGATTTCTCCCCATATCCTTTAATCCCTTTAGCCACAAGAACTATATCTAACTCTTTCTTGAAACGTCAAATATTTTGTCCTCAACTGTTTTCTGTGGCATTGTTTTCCTCAGGGTCACCACTCTAGGTGAACAAATGCCTCCTCTGCTCAATTTTAAATGACCTAACCTGGAGCATTAAACTACCTAAACTATCACTGGTTCCAGACTCCCCAGTCATCTGGGGCACCCTTTCTGCATTTACCCCGTCTAGTTAGAACATTACAAGTTTCTATGTGATGTCCCCATTGCCGATTCATTGTTGGCAACTCATGGTCCTGTTATCAGCTGTTCTCCTTCCTTGCCTTACTATTAACTGTCCCTTTGTGTGCCAAATTTTGTTCTCTGTCTCTGGGCTCCCTCTCCACCTAGCCACTCACTCCTACCTTCCACCCTCCTACCCAACCTGTTGTTTTCAGTAATACATACCACCTTTTCCTAGCTACTATCAGTTCTGAGAAGGGTCACTGGGCTTGAAATGTTAATTCTGCTTTCTATCCACAGATGCTGTCAATGCTGCCAGACCTGCTGAGTTTCTCCAGCAATAATTTCTATTCTTACAGATCTTCAGAATCTGCAGTCATTTGTTTTATTATATTACACCATTTGCTTTCTTCAATGCCTGTTTGTTTACTTCCAATGACTGGTGTACAAGGACAGGCAGGTATCAAGGCATCTCCCCCTTTCCCAATCTATCACCATTCAAATAATAATCTGCCTTCCTGTTTTTACTATCAATGTGGATAACCTCATACAACCTCCACATTATATTTCATCTGCCCCGTATTTATCCACTCACTCAACTTGTCCAAATTATACTGAAGCATTTCTGCATCCTTCTCACAGTTCACCCCCCCACCCAGCTTTGTGTCATACACAAACTTGAAGAAATTACATTTAGTCCCTCATTCAAATAATTAATATATCTGGTGAAAGTGGGTCCCGATGGCTGATCCCTGTTAGTCTCCATATATTTGCTCAAACTGATTAGATTTTCAACCTTTCTCAGTTCTGATCAAACCTGAAATTTCAATTCTGTTCGTCTTTGCCAAGGTGCTGCCTGAAATGTTGAAGATTTTAAACTTTTCTTTTGAATTCATTCTATATTCTAGTAGAAATGTTTTTCACCCTGTTTAAAGAAGCGACATTCTCATACCACATTGCAATTTTGACTAGACTTCAAACTTAACTGTCAAGTGGTTTGAGACATTCTGAGGTCACAAAAGGTGCTCTATAAATACAAGCCTTTACTTTTTATCTTTTGCTCAGTGAGAAAAAGAACAATATTGTGATGATGTTTCGTGAAGAAGAAGTCTGCTTTTAACTTGGGGGATTACCAGTATTGCATTCAACTAGCTTTACACAATGATCAATCACACACTGCTTTCACAATTATTGAAACCAGGTTGCAATTTCCTAAAATGTGGACCTAATACTCCGCGTTTGGAAAAAAAAGGCATAAGTAGGGTTCAAAGTAACATTCTATTGAAGAGAAGGAGTTACATTCTTTGAACCTATATTAAAAGGAAATTGACAGCAATGCTTGAGGAGGCATTAAGATAAATTTTAACAGTGAGATGCATTTTATTACCCTTGCTTTCATGTTACTTCATGTAAAATTGCAATTTTACACCACACATTTGATGTATCTTGATTTCTTTTCCATTATTGAGACTGCACTATTTTTCTGGTGTGAAATGTACAGAAGATTTAATCTCTATTCATTTGATGCCTGGGGCACAGATGTCTATTTTATTAAATTGGGAATAACCTTGGACCTATGCATCAGTCTTTTGTTGCACGATGAATGTAGGAGACCATCATTGGGGAAAAATTCCAAATAACTAGCTAACTAATATCAACCCGGAGTTTGTAATTACGCAATAATTTAGTTACATTGTCATTTTCAGTTTTGCAACTGTAAACTATGGTTGGGTAGAAATAAGCCCTTTATTTCTGTTTTACCATCTGTGCACAAAAGTAATTCTTGAGAACTAAGTAGTTCTAATATTGATCTCTACAAATGTACTTTGTTGGATCAGAATGTATATGCAAAATGTACTGTTAAGATATGAGTGACATCATCAAGGCAATATTCGTTGCATATTGCTAGGATCTGTGACAGTATTAAACATTAATCTCATTATGCAAAGTTGGATGCACACACAGGTCAGACTGGGCTTAGCAGGTTCCTTCTTAATGAGTATTAATGATCAAGCGGGTGAATTTTCTTGAAAATCTTGCAACTTTGTGTACTTTGTGCTGCTAGTCAACAAGGTATCAAATTCTATTTCATAAATTCCTATGGTAAGATTTTAAACTTGTGATGATGCTGTGGCTTTAAAAGGTGTATTTTGTCCTTTTTTTTAAAGAGCAGTTTTAAGACAGAGGTGGTAAGCTGTCTCTTTGGACAGCTAGTAAAGTAGACAGCTTGTGAGGCCTTGGGGTTTTTTAAAAGTTGGAACAAAATGAGCAGCCTGGATGGGTGTGGCCAACTCTCACAGACCAGGATTTCTAGTTTTTTTTTGCAGATTTTACATTTAGCTTTAAGCAGTTGCTGTTAGAGTCCCAACAGGGCAGAAACTGCTGGAATTTTGAAGAAGTCGAAGCTGTCTTTTCCCTCTCTCAGTTAAAACTAGAAGCTGGGGTTTTTCTCTGCTGCTGGGTTGCATGTGAGACAAATCTATTCTTCTGAATTTGCCTTTTTGCCAAGAGTTGTGTTTATGGGATGTTACCATATTGGAACACTTAATTAGTAATAGTTACTGTATCTATTATTCTGTTAAGTTTTCCGATAGCGTTGTTATTCTAAGTTCTTTTTTTCTTTTGTTGTATTTTAACTATAGTATTTAAATAAATGTGTTTTGCTTAATATAGATTAATTTGACTAATCAAATTGCATCTGGAACACAGCACATTACATTTGTCTTTAAAATAAATAAAAGTTAGGGTCTAGGCTACCTTATTAAAATATTTTGAAGCGGGGGGTCTGGTCTGCTCTACAATAAACTCAATGAACTAAACATTAGTTTACAACATTACTTAAGCATAGGGATCACAATAAACAATTAAGTGTTAACATGTTCCTGTAAAGGTGAAAAGTCAGAGCAAAAATTCCATAGAATTTTTGGACATCGAGAAATGTACAGAATTGGATAAGGTGAAAAGTGAAGGTTATAGATAGTATAGACAGTATTGTAGACAGTTATAGACAGTAGATATAGAATACCAGAGTCCCATAAGCATATCGAAAATGCAGCGGTTACTTAAAAAAGAAATTAAAGAAATGAAGAGGGGTCATGAGAGAAACACTGGCAGGTAGAACAAAGTAAGATTCAAAGGCATTTTATAAGTGAATCAGGGGCAAGAGGATAACCAGAGAAAAATATAGGGCTCATTAGGAACCTGAGTGGCAACTTGTGGATGGAAATGAAAGAGATGGGTGATTATTTAAAAGAGTACTTTAAATCTGTATTTACAATAGATAAGAACAATACAGGTATAGAAATCAGGGAAGAAAACTGAAATAATTGAATGAATTTCAATAGATAGGCAAGAGCTTTTAGTAATTTTAATACGCTTAAGTCTTCAAAAATCCCCAGGCCCAGCTGAGACGTATCCCAGGCTGTTATGGGATGGAAGGGTAAAGATTACAGAGTAACTGATATTGGATTGCAAATCCTCCCTGGACAGAGGAGGGGTTCCAGGAGATTAGAGGACATCAAAATTGTACCAGAAAGGTGGTACTGAAAAACCAAGGGACTTTTGACCAGTGAGTCTGACATCAGTGATAAGGAAACTATTGGAAAAAATTCTAAAGGACAGAAATGATCTTTGCTTGGAGAAGCAAAGATTAAACAAGACTAGTCAGCATGTCTTTGCTAGGAGGCAATCATGTCTGACAGGTTTTAATGAGTTTTTCAAGGAGATGACTAGATGTGTTAATGAGGGTAATGCAGTGGATGTGGTTTACATGGACTTCAGTATGGCTTTTGACAAACAAAGAAACAAAAAATAGGAGCAAGAGAATGCCATTTAGCCCTTCGAGTCTGCTCCACAAGTCAATGTGATCATGGCTGATCATCCAACTCAGTATGCTGTTCCCACTTTCTCCGCATGTCCTTTGATCCCTCTAGCCCTAAGAACTATATCTAACTCCTTCTTGAAAGCACTCAATGTTTTGGCCTCAACCGCTTTCTGTGACAGAGAATTCCACAGGCTCACCACTCTCTAGGTGAATAAATTTCTCCTTATCCAAGTCCTACAGAAGATGTAGGTTCCTTGGGATGAGCAGAGCGATATCGGCTACTGGTAGGGAGTGGTGGGTGTTGAAGTCTAAGAGGAGTAGTCAGGGGCCTGGGCTTTCAGATCAGTATCTGAGGAACATAAAGGGTTTGTGGAAGATGTAGCTGGATGGTGTCTCTTTTAAATAATCACCCATCTCTTTTGTTTCCATCCACAATTTGCCACTCAGGTTCCTAATGAGCCCTATATTTTTCTCTGGTTATCCTCTTGCCCCTGATTCACTTACAAAATGCCTTTGAATCTTACTTTGTTCTGCCTGCCAGTGTTTCTCTCATGACCCCTCTTCATTTCTTTAATTTCTTTTTTAAGTAACCACTGCATTTTCGATATGCTTATGGGACTCTGGTATTCTATATCTACTGTAACCTTCACTTTTCACCTTGTCCAATTCTGATAATTTCAGAAATCAGTTTCATCATTACCCAGCAGTTGGATTAGTCTGTAATTGCCTATCTATTTACCTAACTATAATGCACTGAGTTAAATGGATACTTACAGAAGGTTTCAGGCGTAGGGAAATTGCTCAGGGGAATCTTCAACTTCCCAGACTTCTTCCTCAGAGTCTGCTACACTGGGGATTCTGTAGGTCTCGATGTGTGATTGCCATTTATGCTGCAGAAACAACTATCTAGCCATTTGAAAATCCATGTCTTTCTGACAATTCCAGAAATTCATCTCGACAGCACCTTTCAGTCATTTTTATAGCATAAATTCTTATAAAATTTCTTTACCTGCAGGTTGGGCACCTAGTCATTTTTGCAATGCCAGTCTAGACTCTATCTTGTAACTGATTGCTTGTGTTTTTTTTAAGCGCTTTGCAAATTCATTGAACGGAATTGTGTGGTCCACATTTGAGAAATGGGCAGCATGTCTGTCCATAGGACTGCAACACTATGATTGCACGCGTACAACTTGTTTTAGTTTCTTTTACAGGACACCTAGTATTTTTAATGGTGATTCATTACAATCTTTCTAAGGGAAATTTGGGTTGGACAATGAATACTGGCATATCCAGGGATAACTACATTCTAGTATTAAAAACGTTTAGGAAAGTACCTTCCTTTAAGCAGTGCTTTTTTCTTTATTCGATCATGGGACATAAGCATCACTCTCTTGGCCATCATTTATTGCCCATCCCTAACTGCCCCTGAGAAGATGATGATTAACTGTCATCTTGAACTGCTACAGTTCTTGTGGTGGACGGAATCCCAAAGTGTACTTGAAGGGAGTGCCTGGATTTTGTCCTAGCAACTTGACAGAATGGTGTTACAGTTGCAATTCAAGATATTGTGCAACTTGGAGTGCAATTTGCAGGTGGGGTGGTGTTCCCATCCACCTGTTCCATTTGTTCTTCTAGTAGTAGAGGTCACAGGAGCCTTGATGTCAGAGGACCCTTGGTGAGATACTGCAGTGCATCTTGTAAATAGTATGCACTAATGCCACCGTGTGTCAGTGACGATAGCAGTGACTGTTGAAAGCGGTGAATGGTGTGGCAAGCAAGGAGGTTGCTTTATCCCTGAATGTTGTCAGGTTTCTTGAGTGATATTGGAGCTGTACCCTTCCAGCAAAGTGAAGAGTGTCCCCATCACACTCCTGGCTCATGTCTTGTAAATGGTGAACAGGCTTTGGAGAGAAAAGAGGTGAGTTACTTGCCGAATTCCTAATTTCTAATTACAGTATTTACATGGTTGGTCCAGTTCAGTTTCTGGTCAATGGTAACCTTTAGGATATTGATAGTGGGAAAATTCACCAGTGACAATTCTATTGAATATCAAGGAGGTATAGTTAGATTCTCGCCTACTGTGATAATTGTTGCCTAGTACTTGTGATCCCCAAATGTTAATTGCCAATTTTCAGCCCCCCAAGCCTGAATGTTGTCTAAGTCTTGCTGGAAATGGATGCAGATTGCTTCAGTATGTGAGGTGTCATGAATGGTCAGCCAATCTGGAAATCGGTGCTGGTACAGTACATTCCCCAAAACAGTGACCTTCTTCAGCAATGCCCCCAATAATCTGAACCTTGTGCCTACAGTATCTGGGATGTCAGACAAATAGCATACTGTAGCCATTGTAGCCAGTATACCATAGGTTGTGGTTTGCATTAAGATCACATTTAACATCCATTTAAACATTAGATATAGCATGTCCATAATTCTATATTAGGGAAAATCCAAAGTCTGAGAAAAGTAATAATTAGCCATGTCAAATTATCCTTTCTTATTTACCAAGCAATGACATCAAAAGTGTCATGAATTTTATGAATATAAGAAAGTTGAAAAATAAAGATTTTAATTGTACTCTAATTTAAATGAACTATTAAAAAAAAACATTCAAGACAGTTCTCAAAGACTATGTCCCTAGCTAAAGGCTATTTACATCAATATCAGAACCTAATAGCTAATAAAACTCTGGTAACCTAACAGGATAATTGCATGGCTGCCAGTGTTATAGAGCTTTTACTGCCCAATTCTGTCTTTAAGTAATGCTCCATGCTGAAAACATAGAGTGGCTGAATTTAATTTCAAATATATAACTTGAATAAATAACATTTTTCTTTCCTCCCTTGATAATCAGAAATTGCACAAAATGCTAATGTATGAATACTTTATTTCTGAATTAATCTGAAGTTCTCCCCTCTATTCTGTTTACAGAAATATTTGATCATCTGCCTTAAGCATGTTAACCTCCGGAAAATAACAGAGAGGAATTTCAGATGTAATTTCAGGACCCCCTATATTTGTTGTTTTTGTTCAGCCATTAAGGCTTAGCAGGCTGCAAAAATGTATGTAAAAATTGTTATCCACGTTACCCTAATAGGTGTTTTAACGGGATTGCAACAATACCCAAGATCTGAGAACTGATAATTATGGTCCATTTCAAGTCAAAGCCAACACCTGCTCCAATATAACAGATTGACCAAGATACAACAGTGCTACGTCTAAGATGCTTGAAGCTAAGGGGAAAAAAAGTACAAAAATTGCAAAAATCCCAAAGAAATGTGGATGCTGGAAATCAGAAACAAAAACAGAAATTGCTGGAAATGCTCATCAGGTCTGATAGCATCTGTGGAGAGAAAGTAGCATTAACATTTTGGGTCTAGTGACTCAAAGTCAATTTCTGAAGAAAGTTCTGAAGAAGGATCACTAGGCCCAAAACGTTAACGCTGCTTCCTCCCCACACATGTGGGTGGGCCTGCTGAGTTTTTCCAGCAGTTTTCGAAAAAGGTAACCCTCTTCTTTCTTAATTGTTTATCTTGTTTAGCAGTTGCTTGTAGGAATTCAGAATACAACCATTTATTACTGCACATCTGTGAAGACATCAAGCTATGTACCATATATTGCTAGTTGATTGATAACTGGTGATATCAAGAAAGAGAATAATCAGGGTCTTCGTTGCAAAGATGTCAAAAGATCATTTACAATGAAGTAACTTGCTACAGCTTTCTTTTCATTTTCTTTACTTATGAATGGCTTTAATACTTCTCGTTTATTTTGGGGTATTTTATATAATGAGGCCTGTCATTTTTAATCTACCGTCTAGTCTAAAGAGTACGTGGCAACTGAATAAAATGTACCTGAATGGCAAACTATCATTGATTGATAAAATTTTCTGAATTAATCCTTTCTACGATATGTTTAACAGCGTGTCTGTGTTCTGTCCAAATTAGAAATTCTTCATATTTCTTCAAAAGAAACGGATAATATTCAGCACTCTAAGGAAATATGGTCTCAGTTGTCATGCTAACTACTGGGTATCACTTGATACATATGTAGTCTGAATACTTTTGAGTTCTTCCCAGCATGAACACGACTTCCATCCAGGCAGAAGTGATATTATTATAGGGACGGGAATTTTAAAATGCCGTTAAAGACTTTAATAATACTTTTATTGAACTGAGGCAATGAAAAGTGATTTTTCATTTGCAGATGAAGCCAACTGCAGCACAGCAGGCAGTTCCTATGTTTTATGACAAATCAACAGAAAAATTAGTGGAATAGAGGAGATGAATCATTTTACTTTGGGATATAGGAGATTTGAGAGCATGGGGAATCATGTTCAGTTTCAAAGGGTAATCATGTTCAACTCAAAACATAAACCCTGTTTTTTTCTCCACAGATACTGTCAGACCTACTTCCTGCACGTCCTTTTTTTAAAAAAATTCCAGGTAATGGTGTTTATTAGAATACATTGTCACTTTATATACTGAGGATAGATGTTCTAAATTGATCTAGTATATATAACTTTAACATAACAGCGGCACTTAGGGAACGGAATGTTGATAACAAATGGAAATAATTTTCAAAAAGAGCACTTTTTTTCCCATTTGACTTTGTAATGTAAAAAAAAACTAAGGGTCAGTTTGTCCAAGACATTTTGTACCTCCTGTACCATCCCTTCATTCAGAGTTACTTTTAACATCACTAGAATGGGAGATACAGGAACTCATTGTGAGCAACACATTGAGTACACCACACAAAGTCACTTCACCTGACGAAGGAGGAGCGCTCTGAAAGCTTGTGATTTTAAATAAACCTGTTGGACTATAATGTGGTGTCATGTGACTTCTGAATATCTCATGAATGCATGCAGCCCATTAACCAAGGTAATAGGTCAGAACAAGGTCATGCAGTTGCCATACTCTTTTTGAGAATGTCACCTCAAGGTCAGATTATGCAGTGATAGGTTCAGTTAATTGGAATCCTTCCACCAATTAACAATTGTTTCAATCAGAACTTTTCAAGCACTTCTTTTTGAACTTGCATCGTGACATTTGTACAGCTTAAATAAACAAAACACTGCAAGCACTGAAAGTTTGGATTAAAGGAGGAAAATGCTGGGAACACTCAGTGGATTAGACAGCATCTGTGCAGAGAATATAAAAATTTATGTTTGAGGTGTGGCCCTTTCAACAAAACTGTCTGTTCTCGCCACAGAAACTGTCTGACCTGCTGAGTGTTTCCAGCATTTTCTGTTTTTGTTTTGCACAATCCAAAGTGTCTTTAATGTCCAGACTGTCTTTTATCACAAACAGGTTGATTGGTGTAAAATTACAGCCATGTGGAACATCTGCTGATGGTTCCTGTTGTCGAAAGGTTGCTGACCTAACTTAACTTCCTCTCTTGATGTCTCTTTGAAAGATTGGGCAAGGAAAGTATAGGATAATACTTTTGCAAATCAGAGAAAATCTGACTATAACATAGAGACACTAATTGAACAGTGACTAGAGAGGTTGTGACATAGAAAAAGGCTTAGACATGAGAGATGCTGAGGTTTATTGTATTCTGCCAAAGTGAGCAAGAAATAGGAATCTCCTCTGCTTCCAGCACAGAATTAAAGTCTTGGAATGACTTGGATGCCAATAACAATGTTGATAGGGGATTGAAGTAGGATTGCTAAACGTTTCCTGACAAGCAATGTTAATTGGACTTGTCCCTTTGATAAACCTTCCAACCCATGACTTCTACCTTTTAGAAGGACAAGGACAGCAGATGCATAGGGATATCACCACCTACAAGTTCCATTTCAAGCCACACACTAACCTGACCTAAAAGTATATTGCCATTGCTTCACCGTCACTGGAGCAGTGTCATGGAACTCCCTTTCTAACAGCATTGTGAGTGTCCTTATACCCCAGGGACTGCAGCAGCTTGAGAAAGCAGCTCACCACTATCTTCTCCATAGCAATGAAATGGACGGACGCTGGAATGCTGGCCTAGGCCAGCGTAAATGAAATAAATACTGCCACTGCACTGTATGAGCATCACACACATCACAAGAATGTCAATGTGATACTGGTGTAGCAATATCAATGTGACATTTGGAACATTGTGAGCATGGTGCCCAAGGATACTTTTCTAATCAACAACATGGCACTGAAAAGAGCAGGAAACAGACTTGTCTACAGTGTGACCTACAGAAATGAATGGTCTGGTAGTTCAGAAAATACTTAAATCATCATTAAATAATGTAAAAGTATTTTTAATAATGCAGTATAAAATAGTTGATAATAGATGACACAGCTTTTCATAGAAATTGCTTCAAGATTTTTGTTTAATTTATTAATGGGATGTTTGTGCCACTGGTTAGACCAGCATTTATTACCCAGAGGCCATTTAAGAGTCAATCGCATTGATGTTAGTCTGTCAGCTAGACCAGGTGATTTCCTTCCCTAAAGGACACTACGCAACCAAATGTGTTGTTTTCCCTCCTCCAACAATGACTTCATGATCATCATTGGAGTCTTAATTCCAGATTTTTATTGAATTGAAATTCCACTATCTGTCATGGTGGGATTCAAACCTGCATCCCCAGAACATTATCTGCTTTCTCTGGATTAGTAGTCTAGTGATAACGCCACCAACCTATCATCTTCGAAATAAAAGATAAAAGCAAGCGGCACAGTGGTAGTGTCTGTGCCTCTGCACAAAGAGGCCTGGGTTCCAATCCTATCTGTTCACAGGTGTATAATAACATATCTGAGCAACTTGATTAGAAAAATAGATTTAACGAAATGAAAAAATTAAGGGGTCATGTTGTGGTACAATGGTCATGTACCTACTCCTGGACTAGGAGGACGGGTTCGAGTCCCAACTGCGCCAGAGGTATGTAATAACATTTCTGAACTGGTTGATTTGAAGAATAGGTTATAAAAAATATAAAAGCTGACAGATATAAACTGGAATCAAGAAGAGTAAATGTGGTCAAGGACATGGCAGATGGAATATAATGTTGAAACATTTGAGATTACCCACTTTAGTAGAAGGAATAGATGTGCAGAGTATTTCCTAAACAGTAAGTGGTTTAAAAATGTAGATGTGTAAAAGAAATCTGTTTGTCCTCATCTGTAACCATGAAATGTTAATGTGCAATTGCAGTAAGCTATAAGGAAGGCTAAAAGGATGTCAGCCTTTAGTACAAGAGGATTTGTGTAAAGGAGTAGTAAAGCCATGCTTCAAATGTATAGGGTCAAAAATCACACGACTCCAGCTTATAGTCCAACAAGTTTATTTGAAAACACAAGCTTTCAGAGTCTCACTCCTTCTTCAGGTGTTAGTGAGAGAGGTGGCATCAAACACAGAAATTACAAGCAAAAAAATCAAAGGTCATAGAACTGATGCAAATGTATTGAACAAACCTAAGATGGCTGTTAAATCTTTAATCAGTTAGAAAGGAGACGTAGGTTTCAATTGATTAATAGGCAAATCCCAGAATTTCTTTCAAGTCACTGCCCCGAGATAACTAAAGGTTTTGTCAATATACCAGGGATGGCATCTCAGGTCAGACAGTGCATTTAAGGTGTGAGGCCTTGCTTAGAATCTGTCTGTGTTTTAACTTGGAGTCAGACTGTTTTTTATTTCCAAAGTAGGAATTTATAAAATGCCACATTGGCATGATTCTACGATTCTTCTATGATTCTATGACTGTCTACAAATTGTGTGCTTTTTGATCAAAATAGAATGTATCTGCAATTACAAATCTGCAAATGCAAATTCACCCCACAGATTTGTGAGTGTGTGTATGTGTGTGTCTGTGTGTGTATTTGTGTGTGTGCATGTGAGGGGGAGAGAGAGTGTGTATCTGTGCATGTGTGCGAGGGAGAGAGAGAGAGTGTGCATGTGTGTGGGGAGGTGACAGAAAGATGTGTGAGAGAGTGTGTGAGTGTGTATGCATGTGAGTGTGAATCTGCGTGTGTGTGAGAGAGAATGTGTATGAGAGAGGGTCTGTGTGAGTGTATAAGTGTATGTGTGTGAGTGTGTTTGTGTAAAAGAGTATGTTTGTGTGTGTGTGTGAGCATGTGTTAGAGTGTATAGTGTGGTGGGGTCACCTGTAGTGCAACATGAACCCAAGATCCTGGTTGAGGCTGTCCTCATGGGTACTGTACTTGGCTATCAGTTTCTGCTCAGTGACTGCCAAATGGACGAAGCAACGGAACAACACCACTTACATGCACACCGAGAACAAGAAACTGGAGAAACTTGGCATCATTACCAGCAGTAGCCAAGCCTCAGCTCATACCACAGTTGAAACTACCACGAGGAAATCCATCATCAACTTATCTGATCACATCCTTCAACTGGACAAGATCAAAGTTCTCAGCCAAGGTCTCAATTTCTGCCCTACCACCAAAATGGACCCCATTGGTTTCGCAGCAAACTCCGAGGAATTCATCAGATGAATGAGACTCCAGGAATTCTTCTAAGATGTCAGCAGTGAGCCCAATGTGACAACCAACGACAGTCGACAGAGAGGTCTGTGGTGGGACTGGTAAAGAACGAGTTGAACTGGACCCCTCCGGAGGGCCGCTGCCCGGGACATGACATGTATGCTGAAGCCATCAGAGAATGCATTAATACCAGATTTATCAACCGCACTCACAAGGTAGTGCTAAACATCACCCAGGCACAGCGCAACACCATCCATGCTCTCAAGACCAATCGCAACATTGTCATCAAACCAGCAAAGGAGGAGCCATCATCGTACAGAATAGACTACTGCAAGGAAGTATGCAGACAAATGAACAACCAGGAACACTACAGGCAACTACTTGGACCATAATCTGGTGTCGTGTGATTTTTGATCTTGTCCATCCCAGTCGAACTCTGGCACCTCCACATCAAATATTTAGAATCTTGGTTAGACTGCAGCTGGAGAACTGTGTGCAGTTTTGGTCATGCTCGTTTACAAGATAGGGACTGCAATAGAACTCAATGGACTTGTTCCCATAAGGATGACAGTCCTATAAAGAGAGATTGGGGAAACTGGGCTTGTATTCCCTTGAGATTTGAAAAATGAGAGGTGATCTGACTGAAGCCTACAAAGTTCTTAAAGAGATAGACATGGTGGCTGCAGGTAAGAAGTTTCCTTAGTCTGGAGTCTAGAATGAGGGTGCACAATTTCAAAATAATGCGGAAGCCCTTTAGAATGGAGAGGAGAAACAGATGTTTTAGTTAGTGTTTAGTTAGTTAGTTTTTCTGAAGAAGGGTCTAGGCCCGAAACGTCAGCCTTCCTGCTCCTCTGATGCTGCTTGGCCTGCTGTGTTCATCCAGCTCTACACCTTGTTATCTCTTATTTTAGTTAGTGTGTTGTGAATGTTTGGAATTCTCTCGTTCAGAGAGCTGTGGTAACTCAATCATTCTCAATGTTCAACTATCAATGATATATAGGCATATGGGGATAGTGTGAGAAAAAAGGCATTGAAGTGGGTGATTGCATAGAATGGTGGAGCAGACAAGATGGACCGAATGTCCTACTCGAGCTCTTATTTTCCTAATTTTGGAGAGGACGACCTGTGGACACTCCTGGATAATTTTGGGAAGATATTTATGAGCAGGTGCTAGGGTTTGCAAAAGTGAGAGTTCTCCAGAAAAGTTAGCATGCTGTTACGAATGGTGACGGCATCGACCCTCAAATCAACATTCACAGGCTCACAGATAAGTGACTAACGCGAGGAAAAGTAATGATGACCCTGTTCAGGATGGGCAAGTTACCAGACTCTAAATTCTGAATTTTGTGCTGAAGGTACAAAATTTGGCTTTCTATTTAAGAGCAGTTGAAGTTGATCACATTTACTGAATTTTGTGCCCAAAACAAAATGAGTTGTAAAAAATAACGGAATTCGCAGCTTCATTTCAGCTCGGGAAGAAAAAAAGAAAAAAAAACCCATCGTAATAAGCAGGAACAAACAACCTGGGAGAGGTATGCAGCCCAGTAAAAGGGCGCAAATTATTATTCAGCAAGTTCCAGAGAAGCAAAACTGACCCTACATCTCCTTTACGTCACGAATTGCTAGACACTTTGCAAATTAATCATGAGCAGTGACACGGAAGAGTGTAATGTCACTGCAATTTCCTGACTTTGGTATCTCTGAAAATTCGAAAGGCATTTCATTAGATTCTGCACAAGATCACAGATGTGTGCTGCTGTAACTGGGTGGGGGTGGGGGGGTTACCTAAAGACGTGGGTTGAAACACTTGCTGAGAGATCGGAAACAGAATAGAGATAAATGAATGTGATCTGACAGGCAGAATGGCATTTCCTAAGAATTCGTATTGAGGCCTCAGCTTTTCACCACATATATCAATGACTTGGATGAACCATTAGAGAGTTGTATATCCAAATTTACAGGTGACATGAAACTTATAGTAACAGTATGGAAGCAGGAAGTTACAAAAGGACATGGATTTATTAAGTGAGCGGGCGGAACTATGGCAGGCAGACCTCAGTGTGGGAAGGTTTGAGGTAATCCACTCTAGATCCAAGAATGACAAATGGAATATCTTTAAATAGCAAGAGGAGAAACTGCAGAGGAGCAAAGGGATTTGAATATCCAGGTGCACAAAGCACTAAAAAAAACAGTTAAAAAGCACAGGTATAAATGTAATCAGAGAAGCTAATGGAATGTTGATTTTTATCTCAGGAGAGTTGGAACAGAGTGTCGGAAACTATGCTTCCGCTGTGTAGAGCGTTGGTCAGACCCCATCTGGAATACTCAGTTCACGGCACAACATCTCCAAAGGATTAAAGAGCTGCAGCACTGAGCATAACCTCAGATCATAGCATGAATAAAGTCTATCATGAACAGAATGGGAAGTTGAGCATTTTGCGAACGTGGGTAGACGATGCAGAAACAATGGACATGTTCCTCTTTGGTTTTAGCATATATAATAATTTATCTAAGCTTGAAGCAATATCTGTTAAAGCCAGGGAGCTATAAATTATATCTTAATAATTTAAATTAGTTAAATTAATTAATTACACAAGCAAAGAAACTCAATTAATAACATATAACTTCAATTATTCAAAGATATAAAACAAAGTCGGAAAGGGCTGCAGGAGGTGGCCTTATTTGCTGTGAAATTTGGGACATAGTGAAGGATAATGTGACCTTTGACAGCTACTTCTACAGTAACTGTCTGAAACTGAACATAGGTTCAGGGTTGTTGAGGTGGAGACTGACCTCCAGACATTGAAATTAAGGGGGAGAAGTTGGTCCAGGACGCAGTCATTGCCTTTTTGTTCAGTTGTGGGTTGGACTTGGTGTGTGTTCAAGGGCTAGAGAATGGGATCACTACTCAGGCAAGAAAGATATGTTGAGGCAAGTTCAAGTTTCACCATTTTGCAACAAGCATGAAGTAACGATATGAATTAAGACTCCAAGGAAAATGACTGCAGCATTATGGAATTAGAGACAATTACGGTGGGAAGATCCAAAAGTGAATTAGTCATGGTAGTGGATAGTACAGTCTGGGGAAGGATATTGTTTTCTGCACCAGCAACTTAATGTTTAAAAAGCTCCTCCTTGGAGCTAGAATTAAGGTAATCTTTTTAGATGGGGAAATATTGGAGAATGAAGAGTGAGATTCAGTTCACAAACAGAAACTTCTGGCAAAACTCGGTAGGTCTGGCAGCATCTGTGTAGGGAAAGCAGAGTTAATGTTTCGGGTCTACAAATGCTGCCAGACCTTGCAGCAATTTCTGTTCTTGTTTCTGATCTCCAGCATCCACAGTTCTTTGGTTTTTTGGCAAGATTCAGTTATTGTGACCCATGGAGGAATCAAATAAATTAGGCAGAACTTAAGAAATCTTTCATAGTGCTTCAAAAGGAAAGGATAAAGAAAAGTAAGTGATGGGAAAAATTAAAATGCAGAATAAATCAATGGCAGAGAGGTTGGGTAGAATTTATCTGAACTTGTTGGATCTAGCAGGATGAAAAGCAGCTGGAAGAATCAGTCTCTGAATCCACTTCCTGGCAGCAATAAAACTGTTCCCATTTAATGTGAAGGACGAAGGGACTGACTCTGGAATCCCACTTAATGATGCTGGATGTCAGTTGGGTTCATTAATGAGCCACTTGAGAAAACATAATGTAGAGCTCATTTGGATTTAAGTGTGCCTCAAGGATTTAATGGAACTTGCATTGGTCTCCCTTGCATCCCATCAAATCCCATCGGGTTTGCCAGCAACTTTCCATGGGTTCCCTCATTCACAGGCCCTCAGTGATCAATTGAGAGACCTAGCATCTTGAACGTGGCGGGGTGTTTCATCTTTCCCTCCCAAGTCCTCCTGCAAACACCACCCTTCCAATATCACTCATTCTACCCACACTTACTGGTTGGCCAGATCCCACGTCAATACCTGCTGAAAGCCTGTTTCCTGTGGCACTGCAAGTACTGGAGAGCCTCTGGTTGGCTGACAGCTTTTCAGGAAGGATCCCCAAATAGGCCCTTGATCGAATGGAAGTCTAGTTGCTATCTAGGTAAATGCCTGATTTCACTTAAATAAAATCAAGACTTCCAAAAAGAAACTATTCCCATTGGTTCTCCAAGCAATGGGCAGGACCCCCATTGTCAAGACTAAATTCCACCAGTTCAGCAAATATAAATCTATCTTAATTACATCAAACACCATTTCTTAGTGATCCAAATGCCTAACAAGATTGTGCACTTTAAGGTGATTAATATTCATAAAGTGAAACTAATGAGGCTGATATTATGCCTAAAGGCCAATAAATCCTCTCAACCTGATTGTTTATATCCATGTGTTTCAACAGAGATAGCTGTAGAGATAGTAGATGCATTGATTGTGATTTTTTATAATTTCTTAGATTCTAGAATGGTCTCTCAAATAAGTGGTCTATAAGCCTATTACTTAAGATAAGATGCAGAAATAAAAGAGGGAAGTATCTGCCAGTTAGCTTGATATTAGGCAGAGGGTTGATGCTGAAATCTGTTATCACAACATGTTTTCATGTTTTTAGTTCAACAAGTGTGTATATTCACCTTCTACATGGAAACAGATGCCCTAATCCTTGCAGAATGAGGGAACTAAGACAAATGCTCTTGTAAGAGTGTAAACATAGATGTACATTTTCCCGTAGACATACAGCGTGCACACACACACGCACACGCACAAATGTAAAATTATCAACATTCCCACAAACACTCCCACAGAAGTCTTTTACTCAAGGCATATAAGACTCTCACACAGTCACAATGACAGTTATTTGTACATGAAGTAGGAAGATGGCCATGTAGGCAAAGAGTCAGAAACTCATAAAATAATTGTAAGTTTTGAAACTGTGTGAAGATCCAGTGCTATTTGCATGACGTGTGTATTGATTAAATCTTTGTGTGTGTATCTTCTATTTGAATTTATTAACAAAGAATTTGTTTAACTGTTGTATTAAGGAAAAATAAGGTTAGTTCCAGGAATTTGAAAACAATTTGGACAACTCGACAAATGAACATAACATTACTGACAAGTATTGGCTAAAAGAACATTAAGTTTAATGCAAGAGGTGACTTTGTTGACCCATACAAGATTTTTCAGGGACTTGACAGGGTAGATGGGGAAAGGTTTGTCTCTTTGTGGGAGAGTCTAGGCCCAGAGAAAATAATCTCAGAATAAAGGGATGCACATTTAAGACAGAGATGAGGAGGAACTTCTTAGAGGGCAGCACATCTGTGTAATCCTTTACTGCAGTGGGTTGTTGAGGTTGGTCCTTAGGTATATTCCAAACTGAGATAGACAGATTTTTAATCAGTAAGTGAATCAAGGGTTGTAGGGATAAGGCAAGCAAGTGCACTTGAGGATTATCAGATCAGCCATGATCTCATTGAATGGCAGAGCAGACTTGATGGGCTAAATGGCCTGCATCTGTTTATATGTTTTCTTGTCTGAAACTCTTGATCTGTTTGAAGTGGCACATTTTTAAAAATCCCAACTAGTAGGTTATATACATTGAAGGACATTGAATGCATCATTCTCTCTTTAAATGTATACATATTACAATTCGCATATACGTCAGAGAATCAGATCAATATTTATTACTTTAGATCCAGGGATTCTGATGTAGTACTTAAATGAGATTATTCTATACCATTCTGTACATTCAGTCTGCTAAATGTAACTAACCAAACCAGATCGATTAACAGCATAGCTACCGTACAGTGAACTGTTACTTAACTCTTTTCAGGGATATTAAAAACATGGGCATTAGCTATACTCAAGAAAATAAAATAAGTAATGCTGAGACTATGCACTATTTTACATCTCACCTGATTTGTCTGTACACTATTGCACGAGGTCAAAATCTAATCGATACGTGCAGTTGTCACAGATTGAATTTATATGTTTTCTTAACGATGTTCATGAACAATGTGTATTGTGTATGATGTGTGTATATTTTCCTAACCTCAGATTGATCCTCTCAATTTAAATAATGCCAGCAGCAAACCTTTTAGTGAGTTTTAAAATAAACAGAATTATTTATTATCCCACATTTGGCCCAGAGATTTAAAAAATACAATGTTGCATTAGCTCAACTAACACACACTATCACTCATATAAAGATTAGATACAGATGAAGAAAAAAGTCAATTACAATATATAATTGTTTCAATCTCTCTTTAGAGTAGACCCCTAGTTCCGTGAATTGATGCTTTTATTTGAAGTATAGGTCTTGCCAGCAGAGGTTTCTCAGTACGTGCAAAAATTCAAACCTACAAAATAGGAGCTGAAGTAGACTATTCAGGTCCTTGAAGCTACTCTCCCATTCAATGAGATCATTCTGTATTCTGAATTCCAATTTCCCATCTACTCAAAACAGCATTTGATTCCCTATCTTATCACAAATCTATCTATCTCTGCCTTAAAATTATTTAATGATCCAACAGCCTTCAAAGGTAGAGTTCTAAAGCTGCACAACCCTCTCAGAGGAAAACTCCTCATCTCTGTGCTAAAACTGTGACCTTTGGCTCCGACTGATCTACAATAGGAAACATCCTGTACTGTTGATCAATAAGGGAATCAAAGCTTACAGGGAGAAAGCATGAGAGTAGGTTGCTAAACATATTAGCCATGATTGAGCAGACTCAATAGGCCGAGCAGCCTAATTCTGCTCTTATATCTTATGATCTTGTTTCCACCTTGACAAGAACAATAAGGATCTTATACTCTTCAATCAAATCCCCTTCATTATGCTAAATTCCCATTAAAATAAGTGCAACCTTTCTATCCTATCCTCAAAAGACAACACACGCATTCCAGGTATTAATCTCGTAATCTTCTTCTGAGCCACCTTCAGTAAGTTGACATCCTTCCTTAAAAATGAGACCAAAACTGCACACAGTATGCAAAATGTGGACTCAACAACGCCTTGTATCAATGAAGCACTAGATCCTGATTTTAATGCTGAATTCCTCTTGTAATAAAGGACAGAATACCATGAACCTTCTTGATTCCATGCTGCACCTGCACAATAACTTTGTGTGACTTTTGCACAAGAACGTATAAATCCCTTTGCACCTCAGAAGTTTTCATTCAAGTTAGAATTTGTTTGCTATTTCTTCTAGCCAAAGTGAACAAATTCACATTTTTCAACATTAGAGTCTTTATGCCAGATTTCAACTGGCTCACTCAACCTATCTATATCCATCTGCAACCTCCTTATGTCTTCTTTACGACATGTATTTGTACCAATCTTGCTTTTTCTACAAATTTAGCTACCACAGCTTTGTTTCCCTAATCAAAGTAGTTGATGCAAATTATAAAAAAGTTGAGATACATCACTTGGGATTCAACTTGTCACATCCTGGCAAACGGTCAATGATCCAATTATCCATCCTGTCTGATTTCTGCCAGCTAGCCAATTTTTTATCCATGCTACTATATTACATCATACCATGAGTTCTTATTTTCTTCAATAGCCTTTGATGTGGCACCTTATCAAATGCCTTCTGGAAATCCAAATACAGTATGTCTGCTCCTCCCCCTTTATCCACAATGCATGTTACTTCTTCAAAGAACTCCAATAAATTGTTTAAAAATGTTTTCCTTTTCTTAAAACCATACTGATTCTTCCTGATCGGTTCTAAAACCTTTTCCAGGAACGATATGAAGTGAACTGGCCCATAGCTTCCTGTTTTCTGTCTCTCACTGCATGACTAGAGGTGTTACAATTGCCATTTTCACCTCTGTTGGGAACTTAACTGAATTGAGAGAATTTTGAAAAGTTATTGTCAATGCATCTACTACCTCATTGGACACTGTATTTAACACCTTAGAATGATGTCTATTTGCTCCCAGAGTCTTGTCAGCCCATAGCTCTACTAGTTTGCTTATTGCCATTTACATTATGATAATGATTTCGCTAAGTTCCCCTCTCCCTTCCACCTCCTGATTCAAGCTATTACTAGAATTTTTGTGTCCTCTATAGAGAAGACAGAAGTAAAATATTTCTGTATTTCATCAATTGTTTCCTTATTAACTGCTATTAGCTTAGCTTTCTTGCTGTGTAGAGAACTATTGCTCTCTTCACTCTGTCTTTTTTAAAATAACTGTAGAAACTTGCTCTCTATTTTTACATTTCTAGCTAGCTTCTTCTCATACTCTTCCCCTGATTAGCATTTTAGTTAACAAATAGTAGATGTTTGAGAAACTCAGCAGGTCCAACAGCATCTATCAGGGAAAAAACAGTTATCATTTTAAGTCCAATGACTCTTCTTTGAAATAGTTCTATTTTCTTTGGTATGTAAATCAGAAGTGATTGAACACATGAGAGTCGAAGACTGGTGAAGTTAAAGTGGATTATAAGGAAATGGCAAAGACACTTGACAATTATTTTATATCCATCTTTAAGTATAAGGATACAAAAATATTCCAGGAATAAAGGTGAAATAAAGGTCTAGTAAGAATGAGTAATTTGGAGAAATCAATGTACTTGAAGAAATTCCCTGGATCTGACAACTTACATTCGAGGAAAGACCCAAACTGATAGTGAATGTGTTTGTTCTGATCTTCCTTGAGTAGTTCCCTAAGATTGGAAGCTAGCACCGATAATCCTGTGATCCACAAAAAGAGGAATAGAGAAATTAAGAAATGATAAGTCGATATGCCAACATCAGTAACAAACAATGTGTTAGATACTATTATTAGAAATGCTTTGAAAATAAAAATATGATTAAGCAGAGTCTAGACATTGGTGAAAGGGAAATAATGGTTGACAAAGCTATTAAGAGATTTTTAGGAATGTAACTAATAGTGTGTACAACAAGGAACCATTGGAATTACACAAATGGACTTTCAAAACATTTGATAAGATGCCACATTGAAGATTATTGCATAAAAGTAGGGCTCATGCAGTTGTGGGTCATAAATTAGTATAGATTGATGATTTACTAATGGACGGAAAACACAGAGTAGGAATAAGCAGGATATTTTTGAGTTGTCAGACTGTAACTTGAAGGGTTGCATAAGGATCAGTATTGGGCGTTAGCCAATTCCAATCTATGTTAATGAATTAACTGAGAGGAAAGCTAGTAATCTATTAAATGTTGATCATCGTACAAACTTGGACAGCAAAGTAAAGCAATGAAGAGGATAGAAAGAGCTGCAGACAGAATGCGAGGAGGCATCGGTGCCAATGTAGATGAGCCACTGAAAATTAACATGCGGATAATGAATTTAGAAGTCATGCAAGATTTTGTTAAAAATGAATTAGATTGAAAGCATAAAGAAGTTTTCCAACAAATATACATCAAAGAACATGGTTTCTGTCTCCTTCTGTGAGGAGAGGAATTCTTGATCAAAGGAGTGCTATGAAGGTTCACTGGGCTGTTTTATAGAGTGAAGGGATTATCCTATGAGGAAAGAGAGAGAAAACTCCATTTGTATTTCCTAGAGTTTGGAAGAATGAAAAGTGTTCCAGTTGAAATATATACAATTGTTAAGGGGATTGACAGGGTAAATGCTGAGAAAATCTTTTCCCAACTGCACAGGATATGTGATGAGGAAAAAAAAAATCACACAAAATGTTATGAATTTTTGGAATCCCCATTCTAGACAGCTTTGTTTGCTCAGTCAGGAGAGGGTTTGTTAAATTTTTGGGTATGAAGGGAATTGAAGGATACAAGGATAGTATGGGAAGATGGAGCTCATGACTTTGTTGATGGTGGATCAACTCAAAAGTTCAAACGGTGTACTCCAGCTCTTATTTCTTATGCTCTGTTATGAGAGAGGCAGTGTGGGAGTCAAGAACAGCGTATTTGTGTGGTTGGGGAACAGACATGTGGTAACTGAGGGTCGGGGTTGGGGGTGTGGGGAGAAGAGGCTGATTATGGTTAGGAGTGGTGAAATTGGATGTTCTGACTGGTAGATTTGGGCCAGAAGCAGGAGATGTTAGGAGTTGGAGCCAAATTATTGTCAACTGTGAGCAGCACTTGTGGTTGGGGTAAAGTAGTGATTGATTCTTTGAATATGATGTTGCGAATATCATGGGTGCCCCACCAAGTTGGAACATTCAGGTAATTTACTTATCTTCTTGGATAGTAGGCAATCCCTTGATCCCTGGTCATCATTGCCCTTACTGTAACTCGAATGAATTTGAAGATACCGTGAAATGCAATGATAGTATTATGATATTATTCACTTTTTCTCATGTTACAGTGTAATTGGTTGTTCTTACACTGCAGATCCTTTAGTGTCCCTCCCTTGTGTGTTAGTAGATGGTAAAGTTGCCATAGTTCTGCTGGATCATAGGGCTTCTATCTCAGTAGAGAGAGATGACCTGTGGTGCTTGAACCTGAGGGTCACCATGCCTTAGGCAAGGGGAGAGATTGAGGCAAGTCCTTCTTGGTAGCCTCAGGCATTGCACCCGTGCTGTTGGCACAATTCTACACTGCAAGGCAGCCAATCAAGATAACTGACCCCCTGTGTTTGTATGACTGTACCATTCGCATCGTTTTCTTGAATTATTGTGAATTGTTAATTATCTGCTCATATTGTCTTGCTTCTAAATATTTGGTAAAATCCAAAATTTTCTTTCCTTTGGCCTTTAAATATCAGAACTTCTTTTCAATTCTGACATAATACTGACAAGAAAATCGCTCTTGACCACATTTGTAGTCACACAATTGAAGGTGAAATGAACTGTACAATACAACATTGCACTGTAATAAATGAAAATGATTTGTATTGTGTCAGAGTACTTCCCCAGCAGAATTATGGAATGTATGTGCCTGGAAACAAATCTGATTTTTTTTTTAAAGACAATGCAAACAGTAATGATGTAACTGAATCATACTGAACTACTTTCCAAAATCAAGGCATTGGGGACCAGCAGAGCTAGATTCAAAATGTTTCTGTGTCCAAAATATTACCAAGGACCCAGTAGAGAAATCATAGAGGACTGAGGATCATTTATTATCCATTGACAATAATTTGTCGTAGAAATGGCAAAAAATAAGCTATATCTCCTGCCTCTTGTAAGAGTCATTTCTGTTTTAAAGTCTGTTTTGTATAAACAGAATAGTGCTTATAAAAACATACCACACGTATTATTCTTGGAATCGAATGGAAACTATAAAATTTGCCATTTCAGAACACAGTGGGAAGACTCAAACAAGCTGTGTAGTGTTTGGATTTAGTCAATTCATTGTTCAGAGAGATACTATCAGCTGTTTGCTCCTTAACAAAGATTGTAGCGATGGAAGAAAACAAACTGTAGACAGTGTGCCTTGGAACGTGATCCCAATCTGTTCTCAAGGCAATGTGAGTGTAGGTCACTTGTTAGCCAGCTTTGCAGTTGCGTGGCCAAGCTCCCAATGGACAGACTAACATTCTGATCTGCTTCTTGTATATGTAGCGTAGTTAACCCTTCAAAAGTTGCAGCCTGTGTAAAAATAATATAAACTTGTAATGTTTCATTGAGCCAAGCTTCATTATAAACAGATGCTGATTTCACGTGCTACACTTTGTTTTCACCATGTTCTGTGACAGTCAGTGTGGGTTCACAGTGGAAAGGTTAGGTTTAGAAAACATATGTTAAGAAAAGCATTTTCTGAAATCAGACAAAGTCCTTTGGTCCCCAAAGGAATGATTAGTTCCCAACCAGACAGCACAGTGCATTGCCAGCAGGGAAAAGCTGCCAATCTCAGCCTGAAAGATGAAGCCAGCAAATTTAAGCTTTTCTTGACTGATCCTAGAAGTCACCCACTCAAAAACATCCCATTTCTCTGTTGAATGTTAAGCACTAGTAGTTGTGGTGTTTCACCCTATTTGGCAGCAATGATGAAACAGTGCCCATTTCACAATATAACGCCATTAGTAAGAAAAGTTTATCTCCTGCTCTCAGAATGTCAGCCTGAGTGGGAATCATTTTAGGATCCAAAATAAAAATCAGAAAAAGCTAGCAAAAGCTAGAGTGTCTGGCAGCCTCTGTTGAGAGGAGAATGTCGTATTTTCCCAGCTGATTACTGCTGGCATCTTATGGTATTTTCAACATCTATCAGCAAGTGGTAATGGGTAAGGATTGTTGAATATTTCACTGACATCAATTGTACTCTGACTTTGCTTTGTCTTAGCCCATTTAGTGATTAGTGGGAAATGGATAAATGGAAAATAGGAACAGGAGTAGGCCATTTGGCCCTTCGAGCCTGCTCCACCATTGAATGTGATCATGCCTGGTCATTGAACTCAGTACCGTGTTTGCACATTCTGTCCATACCCTTTCATCACTTTAGCCCAAAGAACTATATCTAACACCTTCATGAAAACAGTCAGTTGTCAGCTTTAGATATAACACAGTGTGGAGCTGGAGGAACACAGCAGGCCAGGCAGCATCAGAGGAGCAGGAAAGCTAACATTTCGGGTCTGGACCCTTCTCCAGAAATGGGGGAGGGGGAACGGAGCTCTGACATAAATAGAGAGAGGAGGGATGGGGCTGAGGAAGGTAGGTGGGATGGTGATAGGTGAGCGCAGGTAGGCCTCCTCTTGGTTTCCCCGATGTAGAGGAGGCCACATCGGGAACAATGGATACAATAGACCACATTAGCAGATGTGCACGTGAACATCTGTTTAATGTGGAAGGTTTTCTTGGGGCCTGGAATGGGAGTGAGGGGGGAGGTGTAGGGGCAGGTGTAGCACTTCCTGCAGTTGTAGCGAAAAGTGTTAGGGGTGGTGGAGCTAGTGGGGAGTGTGGAGCGGACAAGGGAGTCATGGAGAGAGTGGTCCCTCCGGAAGGCAGACAAGGGTAGGGAGGGAAATATATCCTTGGTTGTGGGGTCAGATTGCAGGTGGCGGAAGTGGCGAAGGATGATGTGTTGAATCTGGAGGTTGGTGGGATGGTATGTGAGGACGAGGGGGATTCTGTCTTTGTTGTTATTGTGGGGAGGGGGTATGAGGGCTGAGGTGCGGGAAATGCGAGAGATGTGGTCAAGGGCGTTTTCTACCACTGTGGAGGGGAAATTGCGGTCCTTGAAAAACTGTTTATCCAGCTGTACACCTTGTTATCTCGGACTCCAGCATCGGCAGTTCCTACTATCTCTGATTCTTTCTTTAGTTTGGGTTCTACCCTAAGCCTGGGAAAGCCCTTTCAACATTTGTTTGCTTCTGGACTAGTCGTTCTCTGGGAGGTTGTTGATCCCCTCCAACTCTTCTGAAAAAGTTAAGGTTTTGGGAATGAGCACATGTTCAAAATTGAAGTTGGCTGACAACAATTGTTGCAAACGACATACCTATACTACTCAACTCCATTAGTGTGCTGTATTATAGTGTAACTTATAACATTCCTATGATTCTGACAGGTATTCTACCCTGTACCACATAGTCTCTTTTGAATCCTAGCTGTTTTTTCTAACCTTACAAGACAGATCCCTGACTGAGATATGGCTTGACAGATCAAATTTTGTTTTGTTTTGGTTTTAACTAAATGGTCTCTCACTGAAACACAAGTATGCAATGTTGTAGAATTTATTTTTGCAAAAAAACAGAAGTTTATTAAATTTAAAAAATCCAGAACAGAATAAACCAGGCTAGAATAAGTTAATCATCCAGATTATTTATATATAATACAAATTCGAAGACTTTTAAACATATGATAAAAAGCATAATTCAAAAACACTCTTTTATAGAACCTAAAGCATCCCTTGTATAACACACAAAAGCGCCTCTTGTACAGTTTTCACACCAGAGAACATTTCTCTAACAGTGTATGTGTGTCTGCGAGAATGTGTGTGTGTGTGTGTGTCTGTGAGTGTGTGTGCGTTTGCGTGTGTGTGTATTTGGCCTCATGGCTTGGTGGAGGGGTCTGTCTGCTGGGAACTTGCTCATCTACCATATTCTCAGTGGGAGCATCAGAATAAGTACCATCATAAAGGGATTGCCTCTGTCTCTGGGTGCCAAAAAGGACAATTTCTTGGGCAGACTGCCTCTAACCAGCCTTTTCACTTCAGGGCTGCTATACACCATGATCTGCCTTTTCTGGCTGGAATTGGTGGTTCAGTTCTCCAGGTTGAGGCCACAAGGTTAGATAGACTGGGTTCATTTTCACTGGAATGCAGGAGGTTGAGGGGCAACCTGACAGAAGTTTATAAGATTGTGAATTTCATGAATAGAGCGGAAAGTATGAGGCTTTTTCCCAGGGTGTAGGGGTCAGTTACTCAGGACACAGGATCAAGATGCAAGGGAGGGAGTTTAAAAGAGATATATGAGTCAAGTTTTTCACACAAAGGGTGGTGAGTGTCTGGAAGATGCTGCCAGAGGAGGTGGTGGAAGCAGAGACAATGCCAGCATTCAAGAAGCACATGGACAAGTACATAAAAAGGAAGGGAATAGAGGGATACGGATCCTGTAAATGAACACAGTTTTGGTATAGAAGGGCAAAATTTGTCAGCACAGGCTTGGAGGGCTGAAGGCCTGTTCCTGTCCTGTATTGTTCTTTGTCCTTTGTTCTTTGTTCAAGAGAGAGACCAGGTCTGGTCCAGGATCCTGGCCTGGATCAGTAATTGGTGCTGGTCCTGAATTGCAATCGGGAATTTGGATTGGATCTGAACCAATGATGGATTCAGGATCTGGATCAGGACTAGGGTTTTGGTCCAAATCCTTCTGTTCCCCTGGAAACATGTGGAATTGGTAGCTGTTACTTTGGGCTCCATGGGCCTTTAAGTGATTAGCATGATACCACCCAGATTTTTCTGTATCCAGCAAAGTTCCGTACAAGGTCAGGCTGGCTTATTCAACCAGAGTGGGGACCTGAATATCTGGTGGACAGGAATGTTCCAGGATGGAAAATTTGTAACATCACTCACTGACCTACCTTGTAATCTACTGAGCTCACCTTCCCATTAAAGTAAGCTACTTTTTCCTTTTCGCCATTCTATCAGCTGCTGGTTTGTGTGGAGCCTCCATATTTTCTAATAGAATTTTCACAGTTTCCTTGTGGTACAGCTCTGTCAAGTCCAGCCCAATTAAGGGCTCAATATATCTCGTGGGGTGTCCAGTCATGAGAATGTGGGGATGAATCAAGTTCAACAGGAGGGTGAGTTTCTTATGAGCATAAAGATAACAATCCAGGTTGAAAGTTGTTTTGCTGGGTGACATTTCTCAGCATCTCTTTGAGGATGTGATTCATTCTCTCACCAATCCCACTAGACTGAGGATGGTAGGTGATGTGGAACCTTTGGCTGATACTAAATATATTCATCACCTCCAGCATGACCTGAGCTGTTAAATGGATTCTCTGCTCCAAATCTGCACTGCAGGGAAGACCCCATCTAGTGAAAGCATGCTGTATTAAGATGTCCACTGCAACTTTAACTGTGTTTATTTAAGCAGGAAACACCTCTACCAATTTTCAAAAGATGTCCACATTGACTTGGATAAATTTATATGCCCCTTTACAGGGTGGTGGGGGGCCAATGTAGTCTATTCAAAGGTCAGTCCACAGTCCTGCTACATGATCTCTATCTCCACTTATCGTTTACTCCCTACCCCTCCCCCAACCCTATCTTCTGCATGAAAAACAACTTTTCTCTAACTACCATCGGTTCTGAGGAAGGGTCACTGACTTGAAACGTTAACTCTGATTTCTCTTCATAGATGCTGTCAGACCTGCTCAGACTTTCCAGCAATTTCTGTTTTTGTTTCTGATTTCCAGCATCCACAGTTCTTTCAGAGATAACAAGATGTAGATGAACACAGCAGGTCAGGCAGCATCAGAGGAGCAGGAAAGCTGACGTTTCGGGTCTGGACCCTTCTTCAGAAATGGGGGAGGGAAAGGGGACTCTGAAAAAAATCGGGAGAGCGGAGATAGAGGAGCAGAAGACGGATCGGTCAAGGAGGCGGTGATTGAGCCAGTAAAGGTGAGTGTAGGTGGGGAGTTAGGACGGGGGTTGGTCAGTCGAGGGACGATGGACAGGTTAAGGAGGCGGCGTTGAGGCTGGTAGGTAGGAGGTGGGGGTGGGGGTTGGTCAGTGAGGTGGGAGGAGCGGATAGGTGGGAGAAAAGACATATAGGTCAAGGAGGCGGGGATGAGCTGGGCTGGTTTTGGGATGAGGTTGGGGGTGGGGAGATTTTGAAGCTTGTGAAGTCCGCATTGAGACCACTGGGCTGGAGGGTTCCCAAGCAGAATATGAAGTGCTGTTCCTGCAGCCTTCGGGTGGCATCGTGGAATGATGGACATGTTGTCCAAGGAGTGGGAGGGGGAGTTGAAGTGGTTCGCGACTAGGAGGTGCAGTCGTTTGTCATGAACCGAGCGTAGGTGTTCCACAAAGCGGTGTCCAAGCCTCTGCTTGGTTTCCCCGATGTAGAAGAGGCCACATCGGGAACAGCGGATTCAGTATACCACATTAACAGATGTGCAGGTGAACATCTGTTTGATGTGAAAGGTTTTCTTGGGGCCTGGGATGGGCGTGAGGGGGGATGGTGTAGGGGCAGGTGTAGCACTTCCTGCGCTTGCAGGGAAAGGTGCCAGGGGTGGTGGGGCTGGTGGGGAGTGTGGAGTGGACGAGGGAAACCTACCTTGGCGCAGCTCTTTCAGGTTTTTTTTGAGTAGAAATTAAACTTTGGCTGAAAGCCATCCAATACAACTGTCCAGCCTGAAGTGGAGGTAGAACTGGAAAGGCTGGTGAATCTGGGGGGATTAGGACCAGTAACCACCAGTGAATAGGCCATTCCAATTGTTCTGGTCTTACAAACAGATGGTGTGGTAAGGATTTGTGGTTTCAACCCAGTCCTGTATGCAGATCAATACCCACTTCTGCTCATTGAAGACCTGTTACAGTGGACTGACTGGGGGAAAGAAATTCTCAGAAATGGATTTGTTGCAGATCTACCTACCGACCATCAGCCACCACTGATGATAGTGACACAGAGGGGACTGTTCCACTACAAGTGACTGCCTTTTGGCATCACATCAGCACCCATTCTATTCCAGAGGGCCGTGGACCTCTGGTTTGCCAGGTGTCTAATGTTATCTGGACAAAATTTTACTCACTGGATCCTCCAAAGAGAAGCATTTGAGAAACCTAGAAGAAACCTGAGCAAAGGTTGCATGACCATGGCTTACAAGTATAAAGGGAGAAATGCAAGTTTTTAAAAGAGAAATTGGGCCATGTAATTAATGGCAAGGGACTACACAAAGTCTCCAAGAAGATGGAGGCTGTCATGAAGGCCCCGAGACCAGGGAATGTGTCTCGACTGAGATTGTCCTTGGGACTTGTAAATTACTACAGCAAGTTCATCTCAGACCTGACAACTGTTCTAAAACCACTGCATTGGTTGCTGGGAAATTGGCGACTGTGGCAATGGGCCCCAGGATGTGAGGACACTTACTGAGAAGTGAAGCAATCCCTAAAAAGGTCATAAGTGTGAACTCATTTCAACTGGAAGTTACCACTACAGTTAACGTGTGTCCTTTCGCCTCATGGTGTTGGCACTGTACTGTCACAAATCTTGCAATATAGAGAAGAAATGCCCATTGTGTTCACGTCGAGGTCACTAAAGAAGTCAGAGAAGAATTATGCCCAAGTTGAAAAATTAAGAGCATTCTTTCGGCTTTAAGAAGTTCACCCATTTCCTTTACAGCAGGCTGGTGACAGACCACAGGCCACTCACCTCCATTTTTGACCCATATAAGGGGATACCATCAATGGTGGCAGCACACCTACAGACATAGGCATTAGCTCTATCAGCCTTTGTAGATGAAATCAGATACTGACATGCGGACAAGTACGACAATGCAGATGCTTGTCAATGTTACCACTACCGGGAAATAAGGATATTCTGGACTGGAACCTTAAAATTATGTACTTTTCACAGGAACACAAGGTATAGGTGTCTGTGAGTCAGCTGTGGAACACTACTCAGAAGGACCAGGTCTTAAGTCTAATGGTGGACTTAGTCCTTGAAAGGAGGATCATTCATAGAAACTGCCCAGAATTATGCCCTTACCTGTCCAGGATGTGGGAGTTGTCCATATTGGATGGGTGTTAATGCAGGGAATGAAAGTTGTTATTCTTCTCCCATGAAGAGGAAAGCTGCTGGAACAAGTGCACCAAGGGCAGCCTGACATGGTACAAATGAAAGAAATATAGAGCAACTTCTTTTGGAGGCTGAAGATAGACTCTGAGATTGAGGAGAAAGCGGAATCATGTGAATCCTGCACATTTGTAAAGAAAGTGCCGCCATTATCACTTCTTCACTCGTAGGAATAGCCTCTGTTCATCAGCATATACCATAACACACCACATACAACAACCTAGTGTTCACCGGCATCCTTAATGTTGAACCTCCAGCTGGGAATTATGTTTGACTGTGGCTAGAAGAGACCAGAGAGGTGGTAGAACAAAAGAAATGAGGGCAGGTAGTCAAGACGGCTGGAACCTCACGGTTGAGGTTATTCCAAGGAGGAGAGACCGTGTTGGCCTGGAACTATACATCTGGGCAAAATGGATCCCGGTGATGGTGTGGTGGGTCAAACAGGACCATTGTCATATATGGTACAGACTAGAGATGAACTGGTTTGGAGGAGATATGTCGAACATCTGGTTGCTGCATCTCATCTAAGAGGGAGGTCCCTCAAACACTGAGTCAATCCAGATGGGACCAATGGTGTCAACCGAGTCATGTGTTTCCGAGCCAGGATTGGCCATACCCAGGGCACTGACAACAGCAGCATCTCAGAGCACTACCAGCCAATCAGAGAACACCAGGAGCTTCCAGAAGTCCAGGATACCACAACAGAAAAGGTTCCTGAGATGAGGAAACAGTCTTCTGGGAATCGTGATCCCCCTGACAGACTGTAAATGTCAATGTAAACTAAGGAAGGGTCATTTTCTTTCTCCATTTTTTTTTCTGTAAATGTTCCTAACAATGTACATATGTTTGCGACAATGCCTGCATAATTGTTATAATTGTTGGATGTATAAATATATTATTGAGGTAAGTACTGAAATAATGGGGAAGGAGTGTAATATATGTAGGTGACCTGGAGGCAGGAGATAGGGGAGCAAGTTTAAAAACCGACTGTGGAGCCACATCAAAGTATTCACTGTTCAGATTTACTTTCTGTCTACCTCGTGTTCTATGGTTCTAGTGAACCACAAACGTAACAGAGAGGGGCGCCACAATGTTGTGATAGGTAGTTAATGAGGTGAATGCAGACGATAACATTAGAAAACTTGCCAGGCCTCATGGAGGAAAAGCTTCTATCCAACTTGACAAAAAAAATGACATTTTGCAACACTATGGTAGGATTCAGCCCTGAATGTGCATGTCCATCGATTTATTCTTATTCTCCTCAATATCTTTATCTGAATCCTCCACAGTAAAATTCATGTTCCAAACCACCATTCAAGTGAACTATCACATGCACAATGCTTCCCTCTAGCCTGGTCCTAGGCCTTGTAGTCTTGTGCTCTCAGTTTCCATCTAAAATACAGTGTAACTCTGTTATAACGACAGTCAATATATCACAGACTCAGTGACAGTGCAGCAGTTTCATTGTTCTCAAATCTTTGAGAAATATCAAAATTAAAACATCTTGTTAGAACCCAGTGTTTGCACAAGAATCGCAAGATCAATCAAGTGAAATAAACCCATGTAACTATTAACACCTCAGCTCAACTGTGATTTTGGTAATTATCACTAAATAAATGACAATTAGTCTCAGATGTTTGTGTAATCAGGCCTGGGTAAGAGAGGTTGTTTGCTGTACTAACACAATGGGGTGGAGGAACTGTTACACCATCAATGTCAAACTAGTAATTGAGGGCACTTGTGGCACAGCGGTTAAGTCCCTACCTCTGAGTCAGGAGGTCGAGTTCAAGTCCCACCTAATCCAGGGGATCTGTGAACATGTTAATTAGAAAACATATGTAATTAAACTGGGGATTGATAGGCAAGATACAATTAGGATGATCACAGGCTATGTTCAGCTGCAATACTGGCATATTGCAGTCTACACAGGGAGGATGAAACAAGGAGGACATCAAGCTTGGGTCATTTGTGCAGCAGGGAAGGAAGCTTGTACAGCTCATGACCCAAATCTCAATCCAACTCATTTAAGAGATGATATGGGTTCAAGATCTCTCGAGAGATCGGGGCAGCAGATGAAGCTGCAGTTGACAATTACCTGACAGAACTGAAAGCTGATACTTTAATGGAGATGGTTTCAGCACAGAGCAAGTGTAGAATGTAGAATGTGGGTGAGACAAGACTGCTCTGTAGGACACTGCCTGATACCACACTGGCCACCAAAACTGACACAACTAAAACTCCAATATTTCAACAATGCACAAACTGAGTGACATTTCCAATGGTGATGACTAGACAGGAAACTACAAGGTAACTCCCCTGGTGATTGGGAAGTCCAAGAAACCAAAATGTTTTTATCATGTGAATAATAACAGGACAATTGTTTAATAATAAGGCATAGATGACAGGAATGACACAAGCTCTGTTTTGTTTTTCATTATTATATGTCCAGTTTAGGAGGCACTTGAGATTAATGAGGATGCAGGAGACAGCTTTGCTATTGCTGGACAACTATCCAGCTTCTCTCTCCTGTAATTGAAGGTCAGTGTTGGAAACATCAAGGTCTACTACCTGCCAAAGGAAATCATGAATGAATGCAGCATCTGGACAGAGATAGTAATTGTGAATTTAGGAAATGTTACAACAGCTAACCTGTCCAGAAAATTATTTCATCCAACAAATCCATCACTGGCCACCTGAAGCTTTACATATTGAAAGACAT
This sequence comes from Rhincodon typus, assembly GCF_021869965.1. NCBI lineage: Eukaryota > Metazoa > Chordata > Chondrichthyes > Orectolobiformes > Rhincodontidae > Rhincodon > Rhincodon typus. Next base: position 148,535,387 of record NC_063332.1, on the reverse strand, counting down.
GATCTACTTTGATGATATAACCTGGAAGTCAGTTTCAGTCAAGTGCATTACAAACTGTTGGATGAAGGGGTTAGACAAACCTTCACAGTTCCAGTCAAGATTGGTGAAGAGGAAGGCTCCCTGGGCTTCACTGAAGCAGACGTGGAGATCACTGCAGCCGGGCTCCAGGAGCAGTTGGATGGGCAGTTCATCTTCTAGAACTAGGCTGGAAATGTGGCACGTGGTGGAGGTGACACTGACCACTGCTCTAATCCTCACAGGTGAGAAACTACCACACTGAGCATAGAGCATGCCTGAGCTGGAACCTGAACAAAATACTGCTACAGTGCCAACAACATCAGAAGTTGTGACTGTGTTTTATACCTGCCTGGTCAAAAAAGCATCCAAATCAAGAAATAAAATCAATAGCAAGTACAGAAGAAAGTGATTATTTTTTTCAGGTGAATGGAGACTGGAATAATTTATAATGCAATATTAATTTGCGGTTAAATTTTTGGAAGTACTCATGATTTTAAATAGAATTTTAAGTTGCAGTTAATTCGTAATTTAAGTATTGTAATAAGTTCATACCGTTACATAAAACTCACTTTTCTTTCTTTTTTTGCTGCCGCATGGGATCATCTATCTGTGGTTGAGCTCAAACAATCTCATTCTCAGCCCTGTCATCTGTGTTATAACAGGCTTTCACTGTACTTATCCAAAATGCAAGACATTGTAAATGCTAAAAATCTGAAATACAAACCTACAATGCTGGAAATACTGAGCAGTATGTACCCTCTAAAGCTTATGACAGCATGGTACTTGCTCTGCGCATGTGAAAATCAGAAGTTAACCCACACCAGGTGCATCACATCCAACAGAAGGGTCTGTTTTCATGCTGTATGACTCTATGACTCTATCTTTTCTTGAAACCTATGGAGAACTAATGGAAAATTTCCCTCACTTCTGATATGATGGATGGTAATTATCCCAAAACGCTGAAATTGATCAGCCTATGGTATGTTTTGCACTTAGGTTTTTGAGAATCATCATATGAGATCTGGCATTATACTCCAAATTTATTGAGCTGTGGTTTTCCTAAAACTTTTCAACTGTGCTGAAGCTTGGAAATTACAGATGTCATATCAAGGGCCCAGCACAATGTCTTAAACACTGTCATAGAAAGATCTTAACCCAAGTGGGAAGACAAAAGAACAGAGCATGCATGCTCTCCAATGTGCCAAGTGTAGATAATCTCACATTGCTTGAGATGGATGGGATATATTGTCAGAATGCCTGACTAAAGATTACCCAAACAGTTGCTTTGCTCAGAACTACACCAGGGAGCCCGTTCACACAGAGGCCAAAGGAAACATTTCAAAGGCAATCTCAAAGCTTCCATGAAGGTCTGCTCTATTAACATCAACATATGGGAAGCAGATGTCCAACTGCAACCAAAATGGCGATTAATCATCAAAAATGGTGTCAAGACCTTCCAATCAACAAGAGAAACCACTGAGACAACGGTGAGAGAGTTGGAAAGAGAGCAGGGTTGCTTGATCCAACAATCTGCCACCACCCATTGGCTGACAACTGATGGCCTGACTGCACTGGGAGAGCTTGTAAGGCTAAAATAGGGCTAAATCTATCCTAACCAACACTGACATCTGACTTCCACCCAGCCATCTGCAGGGAAAAAAAAGTCAACTGTGACACATGGGATTGCTGATAGATAAAGATAGAGTGGGAAATCATGTGGGCCCTCAGGAAGATAGCAGAAAAAGCTCATTTAATTTAGTTTTCTGGGATTTTGTCAGTCTCCTGCTGACGCTGTAGGAGACCAGAAAAATTTTTATCGAATTTCCAGGCTGATGATATCACATCTGCGCAGCATATATAAATTCTAGGTTTACAGAAGTTTTCACTGAACTCAAAGGTGTCTGTAATCTGGCCATTATGTATCCAGTTACTGCCTTTACATTAAACAACAATTTATGTTTAATGGTCTAAAGCATTTCATGCAATAGGATTCTTCACACCTTAGCGAGTTATTGGCCAACAAAATATATAAATTCTGAGTATATGAGGGTACTGTCTTGGATTAGCCTGAATTCTTCTGCTTTAACATCTCTTGATTTGCAGTGTTGATTGGCTCATCTGCTGCTCAAATCCTCATTCATGCCTTTGTTACCTCTAGACTTGACAATTATCTTACACTCCCAGCTGGTCATCTGTTCTACCTTGGATACATTTGAGGTAACCTAAACTCAGATGTCTGTCTCTTAACTTGCTTGATTTCCCATTTCTCTAGAAGCTTTGTGCTCACTGAACTACATTGGGACTTGGTTGTGATTTTGAAATTACCATCCTTGTTTACTAATTCCTTCATGAATTCATGTCTCTCTATCTCTGTCATATTCTTCAGCCTCACAACTCACTGAGATGTTTGCATTCTTCTACTTCTACCTTCTTGTGCATCCTCAGTGTTAATCACCATGAACGGGTTGGTGAAGCAGTGGCTGTTCTTATTGATTGGAAGGCCTTGACACCATTTTTGATGATTAATCGCCATTTTGGTTGCAGTTGGACATCTGCTTCCCATATGTTGATGTTAATAGAGCAGACCTTCATGGAAGCTTTGAGATTGCCTTTGAAATGTTTCCTTTGGCCTCTGTGTGAACGGGCTCCCTGGTGTAGTTCTGAGCAAAGCAACTGTTTGGGCAATCTTTAGAGAGGCATTCTGACAATACATCCCATCCATCTCAAGCAATATGAGATTATCTACACTTGGCATATTGGAGAGCACTCATGCTTTGTTCTTTTGTCTGACCACTTGAAGATTGGTAAGTCTTTTGCTTGAGAATTTTGATGTTCATTCTGTTTTTTTGTCTTGTGCAGTTGGTAACATTTCACTCCACAGAAGAACTTTTTTTTAATCTGCTAGGTGTCCTTTTTGAGGATGTTTTTACTCCTAAACCAGGCAATTAGTCCATTACCTTACCTGGAGGATCCTTAATCTCCTGAAAATCTTAGGCAGAGGAGCTCTTCCCTGATGAACCAGGTAGCTGATCCGTAACAACATCTGGGGGACATTTAATCTCATGAATTTCCAACATGGAGAAAGAGACTTTGGTGGAAGGAAGCACTTTGTTTCTTTACAGCATCCTGAATTTCTGAGTAGATCATTCTTTCTTAACCCGTCCTATGGAACCTGTCTCTGCTGCTGAGGCAATAGGCTTAGTATACCTTAGATATATTCACAATTTATTGATTGTACCGATTTATCCCTGACCAGGAATTGATTTATCCTTTTTGGTTGGATTCACATTGATCAGGGGAGCAACTTCAAAAGAGAGATCCTACAGGAGCTTTGCAAAGTCTACAGGATGGCCAAGTGCTGCACTACTATCAATAATCCAGACCACAGTGGACAGTATGGATGGTTCAACTATACGCTGCATGACAGTCTGCGCAGTTTGCCTCCTGAGAGTAAACCTTCCTGAGCTGGTTTATGTTTATACCACCACTGCACACTCATCCGCATGTTATTCACCATACTTTCTCTTCTTTGGACAAGACCCAATCCTTCCCATGGACAGTTTCCTTAAGCTCAGAACAGTGTTCCCACTAATTTTGCTTTTGTTTACTTGGAGCTCTGAGTTGTCGTCTGGAACTAGAAGTCAATACTGTGAATGGTAGGCTTGTAAATCGTCATGTGCAGACCCTCAGAGTGGCCACACAGCTTAGAGGAAGCTTTATTACCTACATCTTCCGATGGCAATGTCCGGGTCATTGAGTGGATAGCTGAGCATAAAACAAGGCTAAGAAGGTATGAACAGATACCATTTAAGTTTTGGACATCACTTTATATTCTAGATTGTAAAGGCATCATGGAGAGAAAGCAGGAATATGGAATTGAGAGACAGGTTCAGTCTTAATCCTGTTGAACGGAAGAGCAGGTTTGAAAGGTTGAATGGCCTTCTCCTGCTTCTAGTTTCTATGTTCCTATGTAAGCCAAGCATTCAAGGAGATTCTAAGAGGACTGAGACAGAATACTGAGAAGATGGACATTGAACAACTGCGATGCTGACAGGGCTGACCTTCCAATAAATGCAAAGGTAATAGACAATAAATGGGGGTAGCAGGGTCAGAATAAGATAATTGATGTGTGGGACTGTGAATCTCACAGAGTCATCAAGTGCTGCAAAGACATGCCTCCACTTGTGTTGTTGAACCAACCACTCTGGAAAGCAGAGCAGGGATGGCCTACTAGGAGGTGGAAGCAACAAATGATAATGCAACTGTTGGAGACCTGACAATCCCAAAAATGGGTGATCTGCCACACAGCCTGGATCCCTTGAGAGATACCATATAGATGAGAGGTTGATAAAGTCCCCTCTGGCACATGCTGAATATCACTCTTACCCTGACTACTGGCCCAGATCAGTGATACAAGAGGAGAATGTTGTCACTAATATGCAGCTGAACATTCTAATCATTGTGGTACAGCTGAACCTGCCTATCATGCAAATGCTAAGCAAATGGTCACCATCTGTGTTGTGTAACTTCCATGTCAGCAAGACAAAAGCAGTGAAATGTGTAACAGACCCTCAGAAAATAGGTGGCAGTGGTGAGGGAGGGAACTGAATCAGGGCAGCTGGTCCAGTCAGATAGACCTTCTCGGGTGGAAAGGGTGTCTTTGGGGGAAGGAGGAGCTCAATGGAGAGAAAGATCAGAAAGACAAAATATTTCCACAACCAGATGTAAGCCATAGGCTTAATCCCTTAACAATTCTGTGTCTTATTTGTTTAATCTTAATTTCCCTTCATGTTTGTAATGACTGGCACGGTGGCTTAGTGGTTAGCACTGCTGCCCCACAGTGCCAGGGACCTGGGTTTGATTCCTGCCTGGAGTGATTGTCTGAGTGGAGTTTGCACATTCTCCCCGTGTCTGTGTGGGTTTCCTCTGGGTACCCTGGTTTCCTTCCAAAGTACAAAGATGTGCAGTTTAGGTGGATTGGCCATGCTAATTTGCCCATAGTGTCTAGGGTGAGAAATGCAAGGATAGGAAAGGGGTGGGTCTGGGGGGGATGCTCTTTGGAGGGTTGGTGTGGGCTCGATGGGCCGAGTGGCCTACTTCCACACTGTAGGGATTCTGTGATTCTATGACTTGATGCTGGTGGAGTAAAGAATCCCTGCTTTCATGATCATTGGCTGACTGTGTGTTCAAATCTCATGTTGCACATGATAACACCCAATCCCAGGGATCAGTTAAGCCAGCCTTCTCTGAACTACCAATCATTTAAATCCTTTCTTAAATCAGGAGACCAAAACTGGAAACAATACTCTAGATGGGGTTTCGTCAATATCCTGTGCAACTGTATAACACATCCGACTTTTATGTTCCAGTCTCCTCAATGAAGACTTTCCATTTGTTTTCCTAATTTTTTTGCTGTACCTGCATACTAAAGTTAAAGTTGCTATAGTTCTACCAGACTACAGGGATGATCTCTTGTTAGAGAGACATTATCAGTAGCAGTTTAACCTGAGGGTCACTATACCTCAGATTGATAAGGAGAATCTTTCCTGTTAACCTCAGCCCCTGCAGGAATTGAACACACACTGTTGGTGTCTCTCTGCATTGCAATCCAGCTAACTGAGCTAACCAACCAACGCCTGTTCAGCTTTATGTAACAGGATGCTCAGATCCTTACATTTTTAGGGCAGAAGTAGACAAATTCTTGTTAGGCAAGGAAATCAAAGGAATTAATAGAAAACTCTTTAAATTCAATATTTAGCTACAAATGGTACATCCTTCCCTTGGACTCTTTCTCATTGGAGTGAGGCCCAGCACATTAATGATAGTTGTTCATATGTTGTTAAAGTTGCATTCCATTCATCATTTCAACAGTAAGTGATTTAGGTGAGGAAATGTAATAATTAAATACAAGTAATGAATGTTCCACTGGACTCCCTGTCTATCTGTGCTGGCTGAATACTTAATGTTTGTTTCCTGCCACACAGCATTGGTGATTGAGTAACTATAGCATGGCTACCACAACATGTAATGGTTTGCATGACAGTGTTCAAGTTTAATGTTAAAACTTGGGTATTTCAGTACATGTGGAAAGTCAGTATAACAGTTGTCAGAGGGCTAAATGCAAGTTATGACAAGAATAGCCTGCACTTGAAAAGTATCCTTAATGTAATAAACATTCCAAGGTACTTCACAGAAGTGTCATAGGAAAGCTTTATATCAAACCAAATAAAGCAAGATTTATGTTGGTGGACAAAAAACTTGGTGGCAGATGTATGTATTTTGATTTAATTTATTACCGTAACATGTACTGAGGTACAGTGAACAATGTTGTCTTACATGCCTTACAGGCAGATCATACTGTACAAGTACATCAGGATAACAGAACAGAGTGCAAGATACAGTGTTACAACTGCTGAGAAGGTGCAGGGAGAGATCAACATTAATATTTAAGAGGTCCATTTGAAAGTCCAATAACAGCATAGAAGAAGCTGTTCTTGAACGCGTTTGTACGTGTATACAAACCTTTATATCTTCTGCCCGATGAAACCGGGTGGAAAAAAGTATAACCAGGGTGGGAGGGGTCTTTGATAATGTTGGTTGCTTTCCCAAGGCAGCGGGAGTATAGGTGAAGTCAATGAATGGAAGGCTGGTTTGTGTGAAGGACTGGGCTGTGTTCACAACTGTCTGTAGTTTCTTTTGGTCTTGGGAAGAGCAGTTGCCGTTCCACGCTCTCTTGCATCCAGATAGAATGCTTTCTATGGTGCATCTATAAAAAATTGTCAGAATCTTTATGAACATGTCAAACTTCCTTAGCCTCCTGAGGAAGTAGAGGTGTTGTTGTGTTTTCTTGACAGTAGTGTTAACGTGGATGGACCAGGACAGATTGTTGGTGATCATCACTTCCAGGAACTTGATGCTCTCAACCATCTCTACCTCAGCACTTTTGATGCAGACAGGGGTGTGACCTCCACTCCACTTCTTGAAATCAATGGACAGTTCATTCATTTTCCTGACTTTGATGGAGAGATTGTTGTCTTTACACATGCCATTAAGCACTCTATATCTTTCCTGTACTCCATCTCGTCGTTGTTTGAGATCTGACCTACAATGGTGGTGTCTTCAGCAAATCTTTCAAGGAAAAGGTTCTTTCAAACGTTTCAAGGATCATCTAAAAGAAAGAAACAGAGGACAGTGAGATAGAACAGTTCAGAGGAAATTCCTGAACTTTGATCAAAGGCAGCTGAAGTCTTGGCAGCCAATAGAGATCAATTAATACTTGAATGTACAAGAAGCTGGACTTAGCTGATTGCAGATATATTGGAGGGTATTAAGGCTGGAGGAGGTTAAAAAGATTAAGAGAGGAGGGCATAGAAGGATTTAAAGACAAGTGAAAATTTCTGTATTCAGCAGGCTAAAAATAGATGTATATTACATTGGAAAGCAATATTATGAAACAAGCAAAATGAGAGCACATTTCTTTAAATCAGCCATCTTCTGCAGCTGATCTTAGCTGAAACAGTACTTACTCCATTCTATATTTCCATCTGGCACTTCAGTCCTCAGAGATTCAATCAGAATCAGGCTTTTCCCCAGCACTTTCTGTAGCAAAACTTCCTAAGCTTGTCATCTTTATCTTAACAGCATCCATTTCTGCTCTTCCATAGCAGTACAGCTGTAAGACAAAAAAAAAATCCATTATCTCCATTTCCCAAAAGCAATAAACCAGCAGATGGTTTATCAGAAAGCATTTCCCATCCACTGAAATCAACTTGCAGAAAATTATTGGTCCTGTACTAATGATTTTCTGGTAAGCTGTGAACAATGTTCTCTATAATAAGCAATGGTTACCTTTGATCAAGAATTAATTTAAAAAAGTAAAGATTTCCATGCCCTCTGGTCCTCAGTGTGAATCATATACTTACCGATGAAAATTTTGTTGTGTCTTGTACAACTCTGCTCACTTCTGACTGTAGCTTAATTTACGTGAATCATCTCTAGTAATATATGAAGTACCTGCCTCAAGAAATTAGTAAGCGGAAACTTCGTTTTGATGCAGAAATGCTCACTATCCCCAATATTCAGGAATATTAAAGGATGCATCCATGAAACATAGCATGGGAACTCCATTGCTGAGGGGGTAATTTAAACAACTCTCATAAATAGCTGGAATGTTAACAGTTGTACTTAATAATCTTTCAGATGACAATCAATAATGGCTTAATTGGCTGCTCAGGAATTATTTCAATTATATTGGCGTATGTACAGCAGCAAAAGGAAAAAGACTCCTGCAAAACAGGCATTGTCAGAGCCCTGTGAAATTTATCTACAGAGCTCAATGACACTTTTTCTTCTACTTCCTGCCCGCCATCAGGAGCTTGTCAGACAATAGGCAGGAAAATTAGCAGCAGTATCAGGAGAGCACAGGAAGGGGACAACAGATCAGAACTCAGGTGGGTCACAGGATTGGCCAGTGTGAGAAGCTGCCTAGAGAAGGGGTGTGGGGAATGGAAGGTTGTGGAATCGATGCTCCTAATGTTTATTTGGGATCAGAGGAAAATGGGGCAGTGAGGTGACGGCAAGAGTTTCCATATGGGACTCCTAGGTGTATGGATTATTTTCCAGAAACTCGGCCTGAAGAAATTAAATGCACGCCGACTTATAAACTTTTACAACCATTTTCCTGCTCAACAGATTGATTGTCATCTGGGAGAGCAGCTTGTTTAACCTGTAAGGTTAAACAAGAGATCGCAGGAAGAAAAATCGACAGTTGAGGGAGTCATGGAAAGGTTGAAGTTCATTGAGGTGATGGTTGGAGTTGGAGATCATGCGGGGCAGTGGAGTCATAGATCAGTGATGGGGGTGCAGGCTGATGGTGGATTGAGTTGGAAATAGCAGATTATGTAAAGACATTAGTTTGTTTTGCTGAGAGGAAGCATTTCTGCTCATTGTGGCTCACAAGAAATGTCGAAAGACTATACATTTCTTAGAGTCCCTTCATGCCTCTGTCTAGCTCCATGATCTAAAAATTAAAATAAACAGTTAAAAAGGAGACAATGAACTATCTTTAAAGCTTTTAATGAACCAGTCACTTGTGGTTGTTCATCCATTTCCAGTAAAATTGTATTGAAGACAGACTTGGAGGGAGGGAAGTTTGAGATTTAACATTTTAAGTCTACCCCAGCTCCCCTGCATCAGGGGTAAATCTCCCCACTATGTGCCTAACAGGACATTGCCATTTTAGTCTATTTAAAATGCACTGCTTTCCATTTGGAGCTATAGGAGTAGTGGAAAATCTAGGTGTTTAAAATGCTAATGTTAGTCTGCAAGATGTCAAGAACCTGACACTTTGACAACTCTCCTGTAACTTGTATCAGCATAATATAAAAGAACCATTCAACTATTCCCATTTTAGATTCTGCAATATTCTATTTTAAACCCAGAACAACTTCATGAGAGACTGCATTATAGGTATATTGTTAACAGCCTTGCTGCTTTTACATTCAGTGCAATGTAACTTTCTGGGGATCCCATTCAAAGGGGAAAGTCTCCTTAAAATAATACTGTTTCCAACTTGTTACTTTGAAAGCACTTCTATTTCATCGGGCAACAAATGTGCATGAACTAAATGATTTTGGGCTGAACTTTCCCATTTTCAGTTGGCGTTCTATAGAGTTGTATTCATGGCACCTAGTCTGTCATGACTCATTGTGAATTTTCTCACCTAATCCCCCACTCTGCACCTCATTCGTTAAGCAACCTGGTTCCTCAGCACCTTCCTTGTGGAAATAGACGAAGAGCTGGATTTGCTTGTCACTGCTGGAACCTTCCGATATTCACACCACATTTAAATCACAGCTGAAAGTAACATCAGATGCTGCAAGACAGGAACAGACCACACGCTGTTATCACTGAAGAAATAGTCCAAAAGAACAAGTTAGCCCCTCACCTTGTGCACAGGGACACACAGCTGCTGGTGGATGGGGTGCTGGAAGGAAAGGGCCATCCTTATTCCCGCAGACTGCAAAAAGAGGTCACATAGCCAGGATCAGACAGCCCAGGCACAGATAGTGGCCTAGATCAGAGCATGGTTACATAGAATACAGGGCAGTAGGAATACGGTCAATGAGCTTCTGTGCTCTGCAAGAGTAGATGCCCCCATCTTTTCTCTGCTACTTCATGCTCACAGGGCCCCCACTCATTCTGACTCTGCCAATACATATGCTTTACAAAGAGATTCATGGACTATTGTATGCATCATGTCCATTCATTAGCTGTCACCCATCTCACCCTCCTAAACTAATCACCCTTCCTGTCCTCTGCACTTCCTTACTCACTCACTGGGGACACCTCACCACTTCATGTATTATCTATAATTGCTCTTCCAACCCATCCATCTTTCTCAATCCCTCCTTTTGTCTCATTGCAGAAAAAAAAACCTGTGCCACAACTGGGCCAGAACCAACCAGCCTTTTTCATCCCATAAGGACAAAAGGCTGGATTTGGTTGGAGAGTGCAGGACTTCTCAGGTACAAATGGGAAAATCTCAATCACTTATCAACCTAGGCAAACTTCTTATATTGAGCTGTACTGCTCTCCCACTTAGTTCCCAATTCTTCTGCTTCCAGGATGTGTCATCTTTGTCAGTGGAAGTTGTGAAGGGCATGGCATACCACAGTGATGTAGCATACTGCCACATTGCAAGGCTCTGCCAGAGCAATCTGGGCATCAAAACCTCATCTTAAGGAGGTCTATAGCTCCACTGTCTTGGTGGAAGCCTGAGTAGCATTATGTCTTCATTGTGAGTTAATGTGAGGATTTTGTAAAGGTCTTATAAGCCACAGCTGACACTTGCTTCCCAACAGCTCTCCTGTACTGCCCGAGGATCTTGATAGGGCGAAGCAAACAGTGTGTTCAATGGTTTGTAAGAGTCATTGCAGTTCCCAGAATATCTGGCGTAGACTTCTAAAATTTGGCATGGATGGTCATGTATAATTAATGAAGTAGAAGCCTTTTCTGTTGATCAGCTCTGCAGTTTGGAGATTGGGTGGTCTCAAAGCAATGTGGGTGGAGTCTGTAATGCCCTACACCTAGGTGATGCCAGTGATGGCAGAGACTTGTCCTGCTTGGGCTCCTTGACTGCATGGGAAAAGGACATGAACAGTGTGCTCGGGGGAAGATTGAATCAATTACATCCTGGATGCACTTATGAGTGGCTGATTAGGATATAACACATAGGTAGCCAGTTGCTTCTTGAAATGAGCTGCAAACATAAAAAGTTCATGGCACCTGTGTCCTTGATATCTACTGGGATGGGTTACCACCCAATCCTTTTGAATGCTTGTCCTCTTGGGCGATAGTCAGTAGTCACACAACACCATGTTATAGTCCAACAGGTTTATTTAAAATCACAAACTTTCAAATCGCTGCTCCTTCATCCATTTCACCTGCTCCAAAAGATTGTGTTTGTAACTAAACCTGTTGGACTATAACCTCGTTTCGTGTGACTTCTGACTTTATCCACCCTAGTCCAACACCAGCATTTCCACATCATGGCTCCTGGGGAGATGACTCAATTTAATAATGCTGCCCTGGGACGGTCTTGGTCTGCACTGCCTTTCAGAGAGTTGAAGAATTTAATGAGATTTGTCATTGGAGGGGTTTCATTATTCTCCTCTGCCTCCTTGGTAGATCTTTACCTGCTGTTCCTCCCTCTGGAGACTGTGCAGCAGCTCCTGGAGGGCGTGTTCTTGCTGGGCTTGTTAACAAAATTGTAATTGCTATCTTCTTCTATGCTGACTGCAGATTTGAAACAATAGCATAAGGACTCTAGCCACAGCAATGTACATGACAGATGCATGAACAGGGAACCTTTGAGGAAAGTAAGAATGATGAGACCGTTATACTGAAGGAACTCCTGAGTCCTCAATTCCCCATCATGAAGCCTCATATTATGCCCTTCCCAAGTGTGGTATAAATGACTCCCAAAGCGCTCATTTCATGTCTCCTTAAGGACCACTGCAGTGTGTCACATTATCCAAATGTGTGTTGCACAAACAAAGTTTTCATGCTGCAGTATGGGAATAGAAATCTACCAGTAAGCTTAATGATAGCCTCTCCCAGGAAAGAACTCTTGCATATCACAGACAATGTGTCTGCATGCTTACATTTCACTGCATGAATGTGCCAGCTCTGAAGGGTTATCTTCTGGTCCTAGCTACGGCATGCGTTTCTGAAATGATAAGTTCCGTTGACACTTCTAAGTACATTTTTCTGATTTTATTTGCTTAGCCGACATGGAAAGGAGGCAATTAGTGTGCACAATTGCTTGAGGCCATAATTCTTGTGCATTCTTTGAACAATAAATGATCTGGAGATGAAGTGCAAATTGAAACATTTTTGAATCAATGCTGTAATGACTTTTTTAAAAATTCACTCATGGGAAGTGGTCATTGCTAGTTGGCCACACTTTTATTGCCTGTCGCTAGTTGTCCTTGAGAAGGTGGTGGTGAGCGGTCTTCTTGAACTTCTGCAGTACAACTAGGTGGCTCCCTCGGCCATTTCAGAGGGCAGTTGAAAGTCAACCACATTGCTGTGGATCTTGAGTCACATGTAGGCCAGACTAGGTGAAAATAGCAGATTTCCTTCCCTGAAGGACATTAGTGAACCATACGGTCTTTTTTTCCCCTAACAATGCTTTCATGGCCATCAGTCAATTTTTAATTCCATTTCATTTCTATTGAATTTAACTCTACCGTCTGTTATGGTGGGATTTGAACACAGATCCCTGGAATATTAGCTGAGTTTCCTGAATTAATAGTGTGGCAATAATACCATTAGGCTATTGTCTCCCACAGCACCTCTCGGTCCCTGAGTACAAAGTGGGGAGCTAACTTATTCTTTTGGACTATTTCCACAATGATAATGGTGCAGCACACAATGTGCAGGGAGTCCCTGCCATGCAGCATTTGAAGTTTTGTGCAGTTGTAATTTAAAGCACTTCCAGCTCTCCTCTATCTGATTCCAAAAGAAAGGTGCCGAGGAGCCTGGTTGCATAATGAACGAGGTGCCGAGCAGAGGATTGTGTGAGAAAATTCACTATAAGCCAAGTGAGGACTATTGCATGTGGTATGGAAATAAGTTGAATTAGACCAAAAATGAATTGCAAATGAATGGAAATAAGTTAATCACTCCTAAATAGTTAGATTCTGCTGCTGCCATTGAAAGAGGGGACAGGGAAAATTGCAAAACTTTCTTTTGATTTGAGATTCTGATTTTTTCTTTCAAGCCTTATTGTCCAAATTTTCTCACCATTGCCTATACCACACCAGGGAGGGGAAAATTTCACCCTTCCTCATTGACATTGAGTTTATAGGGGATGGCCCTCTTGGATGGTCCTCTTCCAGGCAAGTGTACTTAACACACTGAGATAGCAAGAACTGCAGATGCTGGAGTTAGAGATAACACAGTGTGGAGCTGGAGGAACACAGCAGGCCAGGCAGCATCAGAGGAGCAGGAAAGTTGATGTTTCAGGTCGCGATCCTTTTTCTGAAGAAGGGTCCTGACGTGAAACATCAACTTTCCTGTTCCTCTCTTGCTATCTGGCCTGCTGTGTTCCTCCAGCTCCACACTTTGTTATCTATGTACTTGAAACACCTTAGTGTTAGGATGGCGACAGTGTAAGGGATGAATCATTGACTGATTCTGCAGCCTTTGTTAGACAAGCAGCTGGATGCATTCTAAGAAAGTATTAATGTCCTGGTAGCACAGAACTTAACCATTGCTCAAAAAATTGATACAAAGTCAAAGATTTACTTGCACTTAGCAGAACTGAAATGCAAGAAGACCAATTAAGAAAGGAAACAACAATTTGTACAGCTTGTGAAGAGGGTGCCACTTTCTAAAAACACTTTTCTGAAGAAGGGTCTAGGCCCGAAACGTCAGCCTTCCTGCTCCTCTGATGCTGCTTGGCCTGCTGTGTTCATCCGGTTCTACACCTTGTTATCTCAGATTCTCCAGCATCTGCAGTTCCTACTATCTCTGACACTTTCTAAACTTGGTTTTCTTGTGTTTCATTATTAATGAGTGCAAACAAAAGCCATCAACTTCATGTTTCTTTTACTCTATGTTTAAGCATTGGTGTCATATTTGAGATTCCCTTAAGGCATTTTTAAGTATGCAGCAGGACACCAATTTCCTCCCACCCTTACAGGGGCATGCTGTAGTCAAGAGCCAGATCTGTATGTAGACATGCCCTTTGTGCCAGCTGGCTAAGTAAACTTCTATGCCTGTCAGTGTTTCTGCAAACATCCATAGAGCATGTTCAGACCTCTAATTTGACTTAGTTTTAATAAATCTAAGTTTTCTGACAGGCTTGTGCAATTGTTTATTTATCTTATAACTTCCAGTTGGCACAATAATTGAGGACTCCTACAAAGTTTAGGAGTAACTTGTCGATATCTGATTTTGCTGTTTCCATTCTGTGGGCTGTTGGGTGCGTTCCTGCTCCCATATTTCATGACAACCAATGACATAGAAATAGCAGGAACCCATACAGGCTGCTATAAAGTGCAATTAGGAGGAGGTTAATCATCTGTAGTAGCACTGGGAAAGCAAAGACAGATGTTGACTGACTAAAATTCATGTCGAATTGGACTTTACTGGGTGAGGAAGCCAGATTCACAACTCAGGCGCCACAGCTTGTGTGACTACACTTAAGTAAAGTCTGTGTTGCAGAACATTGGAATAAAAGGGAGGAAATAGAAGATTTGAGGTTTCTTGGCTGCCTGGTTGAGAGCAAGGGGGATTTGTAAGGTGGACAAGCAAACTGGCCATGGCACAGTGGTGCAGGAAGCCATTTAAGTGAGGGAGAAACATAGAATGTAGTAGTTCAGGATATTATAGTGAGGGACATTGACACTGTTCTCTGCAGTAAAGAGTAAAAGTCCAGGCGGCTGTGTTACTTGCCAGTGTCAGGATTTGGCTATCCGCCCAACACTGGAAAGAAAGTTTCAGTAAATGCAGGGAGGATCCAGTCATTGTGATCTACATCGATACCAATAATATCGGCAGAATAAAGAAAGAGGTTCTGCATAGACATTACGAGGAATTGGCACTAAATTAGAAAGTAGTTTCTCAAGCGCTGAAATCTCATGATTATAACCTGAGCTGCATGCAAATTGATATAAAAGTAGAGAGATGAATATGTTGATCCAAGATTGGCGTGAGAGAATTGGGTATCGACACAGTTTTGGGTACAATGGGGGCTATACTGTTGGTCTACAATTAAACCTGCAGAGTTTAGATGTAAACCAACGGATTAGGTCTAAACTCTGCCGCTCTGCCACATCCAATTGTGAATGCTAGTGAACAATTAAACAACTAACTTCATAAATATTCCTCAATAATAGGGAAACCCAACATATCAGGGCAAAAGATAAGGCTGAAGCACTTGCAACAATCTTCAGCTAGAAGTGCCAAGTGGATGATCCATCTTGGCCTCCTCCAGTGATCCCCAGCATCGCTAGCAACAGTCTTCAACCAATTCAATTCACTCCATGTGATATCAAGAAACAGTTAGAGGCACTGAATACTACAAAGGCTATGGGCCCTAACAACATTCCAGTAAAAGTACTAAAGATTTGTGTTCTAGAAATGTATACTCAACCAAACTGTTCTAGTACAGATACACAATGTGGAAAATTGCCCAGGTATGCTATGTATACAAAAATAGGACAAATCCAACCTGACCCCATCAGTCCACTCTCGATCATCAGTAACATGATGGAAAATGTCATCAACAGTGCTATTAATCAGCACCTGCCCAGCAATAACCTACTCAGTGACACCCAGTTTGGGTTTGCCCAGGGTCACTCAGCTCCTGACCTCATTGCAGCCTTGGTTCAAACATGGATAAAAATATTGAATTCCAGAGTTGTGAAGAAAGTGATTGCTGTTGACATCATAAATACATTTGACCAAGTGAGACACCGAAAAGCCCGAGCAAAACTGAAATAAATGGAAAACAACTCTCCACTAATTGGTGTCAAACTTGGTGCAAACGAAGAGGGTTATAATTTTTGGAGGTCAATCATCTCACTTCCGTGATGTGCCTACAGGAATTCCTCAGTGTAGATATTTCCTAATCAACCTGGTCAGTGATGTTATTATACACCTCAGGAACAGATAGGTCTTGAACCTGGGCTTCCTTGCTCAGAGGTTGGAAAACTACCACTGCATCATATCCTCAGGGTAGTGTCCTAGGCCCAATCATCTTCAGATACTTCGATGACCTTTCCTCCGTCATAAGGTCAGAAGTGGGGATGTTTGCTGATGGTAGCAAATATAACTCTTCTGTTCAAGCGGATAGGCAGAAGATGGGAAACAACAGACTAATTAGCTTAATGTCTACCATGGGGAAGATATTTGAATTGATCAGTAATGAGATAATAGCTATGCACTTAGAAAAGCTCAAGATAATCAGGAAGAGTCTGCATGCTTTTATCAAAGGAAATCATGTCTAATCAATTTATCGGAGTTCTTGACTGTACTTAGATTTCCAGAGGGCATTTAATAAGGTCCCACCTCTGAGGTTATTATGGATTATAAAACCTCAACCTGCAGGAAGTAATATTTATCATAGGTGGAAGATTTGCTAGCTAAAAAAAATCAGAGAACATGCATAAATGTGTCTTCAGGTTGGCGGGATGTAGGAAGTGTATTCCCCAAAGACCCTGTGCTGTGGCCTCAATGTTTTACGATTTACATTAGTAACTTAGATGAGGGGAACAAAGGTATGGTGACTAAATTTGCAGATGATACAAAGATAGGTTGGGAAGTATGTTATGAAGAAGACATGAGGAGTTTGCAGATGGATACTGATAGGTTGAGTGAGAGGGCAAAATTCTGGAAGTGACATGAAATGGAAAATTGTGACATTCACTTTGGCAGGGAGAATAAAAAGCGGTGTATTAAGTTAATGGACAATAACTGCATAATACCAAGGTGCAGAAGGTTCTGGGTATTCAAGTGTGTGAGTAACTAAAGGTTAACATGCATGTACAGCACATAATCGAGAAAGCTAATGGTTTATAACAAGAGGAATTGATGTTATGCTTCATTTATACAGGGCATTGGAGAGACCACATCTCAAATGCTGTGTGCAAATTTGGTCTCCTTATTTAAGTAATGATGTAAATACATTAGAGGTGGTTCAAAAGGTTTACTAAATTGATAGCTGGAATGAGTAGTTTGTGCTGGGGTAGTACTGTAGCTCAGTGGTTAGTACTGTTGCCTCACAGCGCCCAGGACCTGTGTTTAATTCCGGCCTCAGGCAACTGTCAGTGTGGAGTTTGCACTATTTCCCTGTGTTGCTTGGGTTTCCTCCAGGTACTCCTGTTTCCTCCCGTAGTCCAAAGATATGCAAGTTAAGTGGATTGGTCATGCCAAATTACTCATAGTGTCTGGAGATGTGCAGGCTAGGATCAGCCTCGAGAAATGCAGGGTTGCGGGGATAGATTAGGGGGTGGGTCTGGGTGGGATGCTTTTCAGAGGGTCTGTGTGGACCCGGTGTGGCTTTTCTGAGGATAGATTAGATAGGCTAGGCCTGTTTTGACTGGAGTTTAGAAGACTGAGAGACGACTTGCCTGAAGTGTAAAAGATCCTGAATGATCTTGACATGGTAGACCTGGAAAAGATGTTTCCTCTTGTTGGTCAGCCCAGAACCCTAACCCTAACCCAGGGGTCACTGCTTTAAAATAAGTCAAATATCAGAAGACATATTGTTTTCTCTCTCAGGATTTTTTGTGATTTTGGAACTCCCTGCTTCAGAAGGAGATAGGGGCAGAGTAATTAAATCTTTTTAAGGCAGAGAGGTAGGTAGATTTTTGCTATGCAGGAGAATTACAATGGAACATTACATGGGAATGTGGAATTCAAAACACAAACAGATTAACCATGATCTCATTGAATGGGACTAGAGACTGAACAGTCTACTTCTCCTGTTTTGTACATTTGTATGTTTGTATACAGGGACTGCGATGAAGAGTTAATCATCTATAATACCACTTTGGAAAGCAAAGCCAGATGTTAATTAAGTCAAATTGGATTGGACAGAATGGTGTACAATTTGTAGCTTGCTGGTACTTAGTGCTTGCCCTGAGTGAAGAAGTCATTTATACAGCTTAAGCAACACATTTGTATGACTACATACCACTAAAACTTCTGATTCATGCTTTGTTCATAAAAAAATTACATGACAGAAGTTCTGACCTGGTGTTGAAGGAATCATGCAGAGGAAGGCACACAGGCTTGGGACTAATGGATTCTCTCTTTCACTCAACACCTTCTGCTCCAACCTGCCTACTGTACTGGGGATCAGAGATACAGAATGTATATAGCACCAGTCTGACACCACAGCACTAGACACAGTTAATTCAGTTGCAGAGAATTATCTGATCAAGGAGGCTAAGGAACCACCAGTTTTGTAATCAGCCACTTACTGGCTGCTTTCGTAAGAGGGTCACTTGGAAATGGAAGGTTAAACATCAACTGTCTGAAACTGAGGGCAAGCACCAAGCAGCAGCATCATACCAGTGAGCTACAAATTGTACATCACTCTTGTCAAATGAGGAAATCAATCCATGGAACCTGATTCAGATATAGTGCTCAGAATGCATTTGTCATACTTTGTGACCACAACTCAGTATGATGACAAAGTGAGCATGTATTAAAAGACAATTACTCTGGAAGCCCTCTGAGCATACCTTGATTGGTCTCGATACATGGACCTAAGCAGCCGATTGTGAAAAATAGATTTTTCTGTCATTAACTATTTCTAAGCTTTTCTGCCTTCAGCAGGGTATAGTGCTGGGCAGGTTGGCCAATGTCACTAATTCTCCATTTCCATCATAATCAACCCGTCCCTTTGTCTCATTGAAAGAAAAACTGGCCTACCACTGGCTGAGGGGGCATAAACCAAAGGGGAGGGGTTGGCAGATGTAAGAATCCTTGCTTCTTTTGAGGAAAAGATTATTGTTTTTTCTGGAATAGACAGGACTGCTCATGTGGGGATAGGGATACTGTAATGGCAAACCAACCCATTCATTTTGTCATGCTGTGCAGCACTTCTGTCATTTATATCAGTGTCAACTCATTCTTAAACTTCACAGGCTTTTATCCTTCTTACACAACTAACTCTATTGCTCTTCTTCTGCAGGCATTAGCAGCATCCAGAGAAGTTCGAACCCAAAGAGACCTGTGTTGAAGACCATTATTCTACTCCCACCTCTGACATGCTTCCACAGCAATTTAAGAAGAGATATCCCTATGTCTCTGACACACAGAGGTTGGCTGTGGACCACAAAACTGCTCAACTCCAGGAAGAAGACAATCCCAAGGTTTTGGCTATTAATGACTGCATCAGAATGCCTGGATGGACACAGGAAAAGCAAGCAACTTTGTCAGAGATGGTCGTGAAGTTGAATCAAAGGATAAAGGACTCCACCAAAGTCATTAGTCATGATGCAGGAGTAGGAGAAATGCTGAGGAGTCCCCACTGAATGATAAAAAGTGCAGTGAGCAGAAAGGTTTAGTAGCTTTGAGTGAAGAGGTGAGCGGGAGCCATTGAGCGAATATGCAATATAAAGCTGTAGTCTGCAACTTTTGGTAAGAGGTGTGTGTGCAGTGGCAGAGTTTGAATGAGTGGGGACCCCATGAGTATGAGGTAGCAGAGAGAAGGTGATGACACTGACCCTTGCAGAACACAGAAGACTGACTTTCTTCATGCACTCCTTTTAACCCACATCGCAGCACTGACCAAGGCTGCTATTTGGATCCAGGATGGCTGAGTCTGGTTGCCTGGATCCTTCGATGCTCGTCAGGAAAAAGGATGACCCTCCTGACGACTGCTCAGTCCATGATTGCCCCCAGATCTTTGTAAAGCTCGAAGATTACTTGTTTTTTACGTGCCACGGATCTTACTTGACATTACACTAACTGAAAATGGGGGATTTCTACTGACAGGGAGCTTGGGAACGAAACCTGCTAAGACAGTATGACTGGTTTTCCCTCCCTCTAAAGCCTCTGCATACTGTTTCTCTCTGAAAGCTCCTGTGTTTTTGGTATATGCATCTCTAAGAACCTCTACAATAAATATGGGACATCATTTTAATGAACAGCTTCCAGCCATTAAGCTTCGCATTGCTACCGTACATATTATGAGTTAGAGAGAAGGGCTTGTTCAATTTTCTCTTTACAGAAGTTTAAAATAATACTAAACCTTCATTAAGGATTGCAGTGAATTTTGACCTCCTACCTCTGGGCTTAAATCCAACCTGGAGAGATTGGGAAAAATCTCTACCAGGGATACACTGATGTTGGAATCACATCAAATATATTTTCAAAAATGCGAGTATTCTCTGCCAACATATAATCAGCTTATTGAACAGTGACCTCTATATAACAAACGTCAAGAAATAGGGAGGTAGGAATCAGGAAAGATATAGAACGTACAGCCGTGTCCAGATGTTTATTTTGATGTTGAGGAAGGGGAAAAGTCTTGACAAAGAAAGCAAACAATTGCTAAGTATTTTGAAATAGAAACAAAATTAAAAAGGACACAATGTAAAGTTTAAAAAAAAATTGCATCAAAGCCCAAGTAAGAAAATGGTTAGAAGCTAAACCTCTTGGTGTTAGCACCAAGTGTGGACCATTTTAATTAATTTTCAGGATGTGTTTCCCTTCCAATTACCTTCTGAATTGAACAAACTGTCCTCATGGTTCATGGAGAATTATTTACTGATTGCATCCAGAACTACTAAGGCCCTTACCTTCACTAGCACAAAACCCTGTATACCCATTACTCATCATTTACTGACTGCTGCACTGCATCTCCTCTTTATCAACATCTTCATCATTGTGTTCACATCTCTCCAGAACCTTGTAAAGAGTTCAGGGTTCTCCTACAACATGAGGGCAGGGAGTGATGAGCTCTTTCCCACAACCTGTACGAGTGTCACCAATAGAAAGCCAAGTAGGCCTAACCACATGGATCAACCAGGATCAATGTCAAAGTCAAATTCCCAGGATCCAGGTTCAATCTAGAAGACAGTTTAATCTTATTTCAAGAACTGTTACAGGAGGGATATTATTAAGCTGGAGAGGGATCGGAAGAGATTTACCAGGATGTTGCTGGGAATGGAGGGTTTGACTTATGGGGAAAGACTGGATAGGCTGGGATTTTTTTCACTGGAGCATAGGAGGTTGAGGGGTGATCTTATAGAGGTTTATAAAATCATGATGGGTATAGATAAATGTGAATAGCATGTGTCTTTTCTCTAGAATTGAGGATTCCAAGGCTAGGTGCATATTTTTAGGGTGAGAGGAGAAAGATTTATAAAAGATACGAGGGATGGGTTGTTCATTTGTGGAATGAACTTCCAGAGGAAGTGGTGGATGCAGGTATAGTTACAAGGTCTAAAAGGCATTTGGATAAGTACATGAATAAGAAATGTTTGGAGGGATATGGGCCAAGTGCAGGCAGGTGGGACTAGTTTAGTTTGGGATTATGGTTGGCATGGACTGGTTGAACCAAATGGTATGTTTCTGAGCTGTATGACTCTATGACTTTATAACAACAAGTGGGAGTACAAATTTTCACCTCTCTAACCAGCATTACACACAGTACCTTCCAATCTACCCTTGACAATAACTACCCATGTTGCATTCAACATATAAGTATAATTCAGAAGTCACACAATATGATAAGAGAAAACATTCTCACATTTTTTTGTCCTAAAAAGGGTGACCCTTAATTTTAACCTATTGTCCCCCTAGTTCTGAACTCACCCACAAGAGGAAATACCTTTCCTGTGTCCATCTTCACAATAACATTCCGGATCTTCTTAACTTAAACCAAATTACCCATTGCCCTTCTAAACTCAAGCAAAAATAAGCCCAGTCTGTCTAATCTTTCCTCATAACATAACCCACTCACTCCAGGTGTCAATCTACTAAACATCTCTGAACTGTCTCCAATGCATTTACCTCCTTCCTAAATAAGGAGACCTAAACAGATTCAAGAACAGCTTGTTCCCCACTGTTATCAGATTTTTGAGTGTGTCTCTCAAATGTTAATATTGATCTATCTCTCTCTCTGCACCTTCTCTGCAGTTGTGACACTGTATTCTGCATTCTGTTCTGCTACCCTGATACACTTTGTATAGTACAATCTCCCTGTACAACACACAAAACAATACTTTTCACTGTGTCTCGGTATGTGACAATAATAAATCAAATCAAATCAAACTGCACAAAGTATTCATGATGTAGTCTCACAAATGTCCTGTAAAAATGAAAAACAATATCCTTATTTTGATGTTCAATAAATTTCATAATAAGGGATAGCAGTTAATTAACCTTCAGAATCACTTGGTGTCACTGGTTTATATCTTATGTACTAAAACATCCAGATCTCTCTACGTCTCAGAATTCTGAAGACATACACCTTTTAAACAATACTCTACTTTGTATTTTTCCTGCCAAAATGAACAACTTTGCATTTTTCTATATTATACTCCATCTGCTAGATTTTTGCCCACTCACTTAACCTATCAATATCGGTCTACATCCCTGTTATGCCATCTTCTTTACATACTTTCCTACCGATGATTGTTTTATCTATAATTATAGCCACTATGCCTTCAATTCTCTCATCTAAGATATTGATATAAACTGTAAAATGTTGAAAGCCCAAAACAGACCGACTCTGTACATCCTGCCAACCTGAATAATATCCATTTATACATACTTACTGTCTTGCCAGCGTGCCAATCTTTTATAATGTTAATAGCACACGGGTAGAAAAGCAGAATGCTGTGAACATCTGAAATCTGAACTCAAAACAGAAATGGTGAAAGTGCACAGCATGTCAGATAGCATTTGTTGAGAGTGAAATGTTAACTATTTCTTTCTTCACAGATGCTGCCGGATGTGATCAATATTTCCAGCATTTTCTATTTATACTTCTGATAACTCAGTTACTCCTGTGGTACTCTTTACAGAACTTTTGCATGAAGTATTACAAGTACGCCAACGTTCTTTACCTTAATGACTGAAGATATGCAGGAGTCCACATGAAGCTTCTGAAATTCTATCCCATATGACACCAACATAATGAAGTCTACCTTGTGTGTTCTCCATCAGGGCACCATGGCCAGAATCTCACAATAGAGCCCATAACACCACACTTTGCAGCTTTGTTGAAGTGTAATTAATTGCCATGCAGCAACTGGGCTCCATAAACAGCTTTATTGGCATCGATCATCTCGAGCCATCTGCTCTTCTGCAGATCAGAAGAACTGCTGAACTGCTGAGCTCCATCTCCAGGGTAGTGGGAGTAGTGCAATGGGAGCCATACCTGTTGGTCTCTCACTTGTCACAGCACCAACATGACATCTGGGCAAGGCTCCCTGTCAGCAGCCATTAGCTGACCCAGAAATCATTAAGCACAAGACTCACAAGGGGTTCCACGTAGGGGAAAAGTCTCCTTCTATTAACTCTGCTTAAACCATGGACAGAGCAAGTAGTGGAATTCGGAAACCTTGTTTTAAAAATATGGAATGGAATAATTGGAAGGCATTATGTTTGTCTTTAAATTATTCATTATCTCATTTGTCAAGTTTGTGCGAGGTGTATTTTAAGAGCAGCTTCAGAGACTGCATTGTCAAAATATCATTCATACAGAAGCTCTTGTGGCTGAGGTGTCATCAGCTCTGCAGAATCTTTGACTTTAGTGAGTTTGGCTTGGAAACAGTGTGCATTGTATCTTATGTGAGATGATTTGGGGGGTGGGTGGGTGCGCAGCATGAGGCAGTGGTGGAGAC
Source organism: Rhincodon typus (assembly GCF_021869965.1). Taxonomy (NCBI): domain Eukaryota; kingdom Metazoa; phylum Chordata; class Chondrichthyes; order Orectolobiformes; family Rhincodontidae; genus Rhincodon; species Rhincodon typus. Next base: position 148,511,490 of record NC_063332.1, on the reverse strand, counting down.
TACTGAGCCAATTACTGCTGCTTTTCCTTTTTCAATTCTTCCTCCTCTCAGAACAATGAGAACAAGCTGAGAAAGCTGTATAAGGATTGTAAGACAACAAAAAATGTAGAAGTAGTAATCTGCATGCTGGAATCTCTCCCAGAAAACCAGACAGCAACTGATCTTTATATCCAGTGAAATGCAGTTGGGAGCCTCATATTATACTGCTTTAAGAACTGTCAGATATTAATCCCATTAGATTTTGCTGACAAGTCCATGATGGGGAAGCACTCTTACAACATCATGTTTAAATGTAGTCGGAGTGGGTACGACATAACTGGAGTTCAAGTTTGACTTTTTAATTCGAGATAGAAAGTAAAATAAATAGAATGAGGCTGAAAGCCTGCGAGGGTTCAAGATGTGAATTCTGGACTACGTTGAACTAGTGGCAAGATTCATGGTTGAACAACAAAGAAATATTCCACTTAATAAGAGGGAAACAAAAGCATGCAACACTGTTTCAAATATAACCTTTAAAAGCATGATAAAACCTGATGCATTTCTTATTCAGAAAGTAATTTAAGAATGTCAATTTTTAGTCAGTTTGAAGTCGAATTGATTAATATAAGCCATGGACTCTGAACTCTAAAATTTAAAGCTAAGAGAAGGTAAACAAAAAGATTACATTGCAATGGAATAATAACACTATTGTTACTGTCTTTAAATATGACTTTAATTTCTACATCTAAAACCTTGTAAAGCAATGATTATGATCATTTCTTTATATCATATAATGCCATCATTGTGGTTAGTTTTGAATAAATCTAACATTTTTAAAAAGAACTTGTATAATCAGCAACACAATCCGTTTTTTAAAATTTTCTGAGTATTTTACAGAACTGTCCAAAATTTACTCCATCCAAATACTGCGATCTGCTATACCTGTAGTGAAAGCCTCCCAGAACAGATCATGTCTGAAGATAAGAGGAGCTAAGCAAGCGATCAGAAGAAGTGTCCCGACACAAAACGTCAACTTTCCTCCTCCTCTGATGCTGCCTGGCCTGCTGTGTTCATCCAGCTCCACACCGTGTTATCTCTGACTCCAGCATTTGCAGTTCTTGCTGTCTGTAACTGAATATACCATACTGGGAGATAAGTATGAAGTGTTATGTATGCTAAATTTAAATTTAAAAAAGAGGAACTTTGAAAATGTTTCAGGATCAAAACAGCTCTCTTTAAATAAAGTATTGCTTTAAATAACAGAAGAAATGCTTCAGGTCAAAATATTTTGGATGAAAAATTTATCATTATTGACAGATCTGAAACGTATTAGATATCAGTAAATTGCCTTTCAGCCATTTGATTTTAAGCAAGACAACCTGTAAAACATTACAACGATTTACTGCTAATCTAAAACAAACTTTTTTACATATCTGACCCTTCGTTAGAAAATTCCACGGCATGACAACTTGCTATTGAAATGAGGTGACACATCACATCACCTTATTTTCACTTCTTATGAAAGTACTATTAACACATTGCAAGTATTTTTATTTGACTGCATGACAGTGATGTATGATTAATGGCAGGTATTATTGAACCAAATGCTGCAAGATCATTTTAAATTACAGGACTGCAGAGCAGATGAAGGAAATTGTTTTGAATTTCTCTTCAGTGAAGTAACCTGGACAACCATGTTCTGAAGTGGAAGATTCCTTAAGCATATTTCCATTAGCAATATGCTTCCTATTCATAGTGTACTTAACAGTCTCCTGTTAGTCTGCTTGTTCTTTTCTCAAATCAAAGCATTACAAAGGACACCACCTAAAATACAGATGTTTGAGCTAGATTTTAACTTGCACCACTAGTAAAAACTGCTGAAATTAATTCTTCTCCCATTGATTGCAGTGAAAAGATTAATCCCAAAGGGTGCACAATAGGTAATTGACACACTGCTACCTATTATTCAATGGTGACAATAGTTGAAACCAATAATATATTTGTAGGACTTGTAGTTGAAATCAGTTAACATACTTCTCAAAATCTATGGTAGATATTCTTCTGGAAAGAACTTAATTTCTGCTGCCACTAAGGGACAGTAGATTGGGAAGCATTCTATAAATACCTGCTGATTTCAACAGACTGTTTATTTAGTAACTGGTGGCCATCCTTCAGAAGGAATTTGAGGGCTCTTTGTCTTGAGTGAGCTCCAAAGGACATGCTGCCTGTTGGAAAAACAATACATTTGGGTCCAAACCCAATGCTGCAAAGCCAGTGTGTACTCAAAGTAAGAAGACTGAAGGACATTAGAAATTGGCCCTCACTTTCATCTTGGAAGGATGACGCTAAATGCAGGCTGGCTGCTTCATTGGTGGTTGTTGCTCCTGTTATGCCACAGGATAGTTCAATGGGGTCAAGGGGATAGGGAGCTGAACCTACACTTCTGCGGTTAGAGAAGCACTTCATTTTTACTTCCTGGCTCCTAACAAAGGTATTTTCGAAAAATAAACCTGACCAAAGAATTGCCTTTGATTGCTGGTTGTGTTGGCCTCAGGAGAATCCTGAGGAGTGAGGCGTTGGTTAGGGGCTGATCAATTTGGGTTTCTTCAACAGGCATTAGGCTCCTAACTGATATATTCGAGTGGTCTAGCATCAACCCAAGCAGCATAGAAAAATAACCCCACGAGTTTGAAAATACATCTAACACTGCATTGATATGCTGCTGGATGCCCACAAATAAATTGATGTTGTTCAATATTAAACAGGCACAAGACAGGCCAATTCCTCCTCAAGGAAGTGACCATTGCAGGAAATGTTGCAAATGTACAGCAGAACCATTGGCATCTTTTGGAAAGGCACTATTAATCATAATTGAAGAGGGAAAGCTGACAAGCCTCTCTATAACACTTCATTTTGTTCCTACCCTTTACAAAGCTGTGTTGGTGAAGGATTCACTGTGGAAAATAATTGTATTGCAGCAGAAATGTGTTTGGCCTTGAGATGGCACTGCTGCAAATGTAAAATTCTTTGAACCATTCAGATTGTGCTTCTCTGTCCCCAGCAATGGAAATTGAAACCAGGTGCGAGCACATTGAACTGTAGTGTATCACAAAGCTTATTCAGAACTGTGTCAAATGTTTGAGCACCATTTGAGAACATGAGATGATGTCAACTGCAGAAAAGTGGAGCAGACAGGTAAGTTCACTGAAATTAACAGTGCCTTTCACAGCTTGTATAACAGTTCAAAATACATTTTGTCTAAAATATACACAAAACATAACAAAACACTTGCTCACACAACATCCTAGTCTTCATGGAGATGCAATGGCCTAATGGCACTGTCACGACACTATTAATCCAGAGACCCAGGTAATGTTAAGGTAATGTTCTAGGGACCTGGGTTTGAATCCTGACATGGCAGATGGTGGAATTTGAATTCAGTTGAAATAAAAATGAAATTAAGGGTCTAGTGAGGACTGTGAAACCACTGTCGATTGTCAGGAAAAACCCGTCTGGTTCAATATAACAAGGCTATGTGAGGGGTCTTGCCCAGGCCCCATCCACTCCCTCTGTTTTCCTCCTTTGTTTTACTTTCGCTTCTGCACTTTGCTTTCACTTCATTTTCCTTTCCTTTTGTTGTTTTTCTCCTTTCCTGTGGTGGGTTAGTCAGCAGCAAGAGCAGGCCACATGCAGAGTGGCGGATGTGGTTTCTTCTGGTGATAGGAGGCTGGCGGCAGACCAGTGCATTCTCCCAGCATTCGGTGCCAGCAGCAGCAGTGAGGTTATTCTCGAGGTGTTCAGGGCAGGCAGCAGCAGCAGTGAGGTTATTCTCGAGGTGTTCAGGGCAGGCAGCAGCAGCAGTGAGGTTATTCTCGAGGTGTTCAGGGCAGGCAGCAGCAGCAGAAATGCTTCTCAATGGGGGATGGTGGCACTGGCAACAGTGGACTCTTCAAGATGGCGCTGCCAGCAAAGCGACATCTACCATCGAAGCAGGAGTCGTGGCCTGGCAGAGGAGCCAAGAACTGTTGGTTGTGCAGAGGTGTGGGTTCAGTGGTGTCAGCGAAGTGAGCCCAAAGTGGGGTGACTGTAAAGTTGGGTCCAGAGCATACAGCGGCGAGTGTAAATGAGGTCTCCCTTGAGGCTGGGTGCCAGCATGGACAGGGTCAGAAAGACTGATGTGCTGAACATTTTACTTCCTTATTTTTCTCATTTTTTGCTATGACCTGAAATATTGGACTATTTATTTCTTTACTTTTCTAATTTGTTTTTGTTTGCTAAGAATTTGATCTTATGTATCTGTACCCCGGCACCTTTGTACCTAAGATGGCACTGTAATGCAGCAACTGTAAACTTTTCACTGTACTCATTTGAGTACGTGACAGTAAAGGTAATCCATTCACTCATTTGTTTATAAAAATGCAAATGCATAAAACTTAATTTATTAATTAGAGGAAAAATTAAGTGAAAATATCAAAACATCTTCCGGATTCCCTTGAAGAAAATATGAGCTTGTTGGATAAATTTACTTATAGTGCTTACATGGTTTCACATTATGTTCCTTGAATGCAAATTTTGTCATATTATTGGGCCTTCTGTCTAATTGGCAGTGATTTCCACCATTGTTGTGATGTCTGTGATGACCAATAAGATATTTCAAAACAAACCTTTACGAAACAATCCTGATGGAGGAAACTGATGAACAACATTTGTCTTTTTGCAGTTACTACCATGAGCTTTGTTAGAACAATTGGCTTGGTGGTTTGTAATGGCGAGGTGATACCAACAGAATGCAATTCCCTCACAAGCTGAGGTTGCATGGAGGTCTCTCCTTCTCAACCTCTCCCCTTGCCTGAGGTATAGTGATCTTCACCAGTTGTCTCTCTGTCCTGTAAGAGAGCAGTCTGAGAGGACTGTAGTGATTTTATGTTTAACAGTCAAACCAGACTAAACATTAATTAACAGGGAAATTGTATCCTGTAGATAATAAATTACACTTCAAACAGTGAGAAAACAAAAAAAAAATGTTTCACAGATTTATGGGTACTTCCTAGCATTTATGACACCACATGAAGACCACAAAGCCCTTCACAACATTGGCACCCTCACTTAGAGCTCAACTCTTTTCTCTTATGCAGGACTTAATCACCAAGTAGCCTCCAACAACAGCCTTATTCCATCGGAGTTTCACTGCTATAGTGATTAAAAAACAGGCTCCTAAACAGGCTCAGTTCATGATAGTCGTGATGATCTAAGTTCCACATCAGATCACCCAAAGCCACCCAGAAACATGGTATGGCTGTCTCTGGTAAAAACAAAGCATTAGGAGCACCCTATTTCACCAGCCTGACTGCCAAAACCCAATCATCCATTTGTCAGTTTCTTTCTTCCCGTTGCACAGACATTTTCTCACAGACTTCCTGTTCTGTTCAGACCACTGCTGAAAATTGAACTCCCAAGTGTGCCCTGTCTGTTTTACAAAACATCTTCTATTTCTCTAATAAGCCAAGGCTGATCTGTCAAAAGTCTGATGCCACAACCAGAAATTCTAATTTACAGCACCACCTTCCCAGAAACCTGAAATTTCAGTTTCCTTTTCTATTAGGGACTGCCTTGAGAATCACTGTCAGTGTAGAAAACAGCTTCGAGACCATAGGTTTTGCGACAGTTGCAGATTAAATCAACATTGTCTTCATTATACAACTAAAATCATAGAATCCCTACAGTATGGAAGGAGTCCATTCAGCCCATCGAGTCCACACCAACCGTCTGAAGAGCATCCCAAACAGACCCACCTATCCCTGTAACCCTACATTTCCCATAGCTAATTCACCTAGCTTGCATATCTATGGGCAACTTAGCGAGGCCAAGCCACCTAACCTGCACATCTTTGGACTGTGGGAGGAAACCGGAGCACCCAAAGGAAACACAGGGAGAACATGCAAACTCCACACAGACAGTAACCCAAGGGTGGAATTGAACCCAGGTCCCTGGCACAGTGAGGCAGCAGTGCTAACCAGAGTTATTGTATCCACTGGAAATCAACCTTACTTTTCATTATGATTCATATTATTTTTCTGTCTTATTTCATTATTTTAAATATGAATCTTCCTTTGAGAAGTCACCTGGCTTCTCCATGGCATCTGTCCATCTGCCAATTGTGACAGACATGGGCAATCAAGCAGGATGAAGGGATTTGACTGCATTGTGTTTCAACAAGTTGTGTCATTGTGTTTGTGTACTGCACAGGAGTTTAACAGTGTCCATTCACTCAGAAAGCCGTCACGATCTGGTACACTCCCTGAAAGATGGTGGAAACAGATTTGACGGGTCACTTGGATAGGTACAGGAGGATGACTGTGTAAGATTTCATTTCAAGAGCTAGCAAAAACATAATGGACTCAATGGCATCCTTCTGTGGTTTAAGTTTCTATGATCCTATGAGTTGTTAATTATCTATGGTTTAAATCAATGGACATCAGACAGCTGAACAACAACATGCTGTAAAGTTAAAACCTGCAAACAAAGATTACAGTATACTCTCTGCCTGACATGGGGATACACAAAAGTAAAGGAAGATTGAAACTTTGTAATAGCAGAGCAGATTTCTAGAAGTGTTTAAAATTATAAATGGATAAGTCAGAGCAGAGAAAAAGCAATCTATTACCTGTAACAGGGAAGGTGAGGGAGGGAAGGGGTAAGGGATGTGGGAGAGAGGGTTGATGGTGTATTGTGTGTGCTAACATAAAAGAGACAATATATAAGTTTTCATAAAAGTAAATGACTTAGAGTGGAGATATAAAGATAATCTTTTTTATACAGAATTGTGAGGCTGTGGAAATAATTACCCAAATTTATGGTTTAAACAGAAACAATGTAATAATTTAAGAATTCACAACAATATGAAGTGGTGTGGGTATTTTACAGATAAATGTGATTAGTTATTCTTACTCATGAGATACTTGGCTAGTTATTGTAGCTTCTTTGTATTTTTTTGATTTATTCTTAAAATGAAGTGTCATTTTAATGTTGACATTTAATCTCTGAGAAGTAGGTGAGATTTCTTCTGTGCTTTGCTAGGTCACTACAATGAACAGTAATCAAAACCTAGAGACATATGAAGCCAAATTTATTGCGACCAATGGATCCAACTGAGCTGGAATGCCTCTCCATGAGCCCAAATTCTGTGCCCGTCAGGAAATTGCCTGTCCTCTGGTGGGTCTCCCTTTCCTTGAATAGTGTAGGTCCAGTTTCCAAGGGCTGCTGGCCCAATGGGGGACCAATGGATTTTCAGTCTCAGCAGCATGAGCAGTGGTCATTGCTGGAATTGCATTAAACAGGATCATGGGCACTGTCCTGGAAACCATTCAAGTGAAGCCAGACTTCCTATGTTAAGTCAGCTATGCTCCATTGGAGGGTTAGGGAGTTGATCATTAAGAGGGCAGGTGTTGTTTCTAATGTGAAGGTTCTTACAACTCAGCAAGAAACATGGATTACAAAGTGCCTGATGAGAAGACACCAAAGCTACATGTGGGCCTAGGGAGAGGGCACCAACATTTTCTGAACAGTTTCCCTTTGGGGCAGAGGATCCTCTGAATCACAGAATCATTACACTGTAGAAGCAGGCCAGTCAGCCTATCAAGTCCATACCAACCCTCCAAAGAGTATCCCATCCTGATCCACCCCCATCCTTTAACCTTATATTTCTCATGGCTAATCCACCTAACATGCACGTCTTTGGACTGTGGGTGGAAACCGGATCAACGGGAGGAAATCCACACAGACATGAGAAGAACATGCAAACTCCATATAGACAGTTGCCTGAGGGAAGGTATTGAATCTAGGTCCCTGGCATTATGAGGCAGCAGTGCTAAGCATGCCCTGTGCTGCTTGTCGAATGCTAAAGATGGCCAGAAAAGGCCTTTTGATGTTATGTACCACCTTCATCCCTGCAAGAATTGAACTGTGTTGAGAAGGCAACAATCTCCCCATTTGTACCCTTCCCTCTGAGTTGTACATGACCCTGTCAGTCCTTCCTCTCTGCTGTTGCCTTGCAACCCATTCCTGAGGGACATATTAAATACTGACCATATACAGCAGACCGGGTTAGGGTGGCAGGTTTCCCTTAGGAATCAGTTGAGCTTTTAAACCAATGAAGCAATAGTGATTTATTTCCAGACTTCTTTAATTTGAATTCAAATTCTTAAATTCCCATGGTGGGACTTGAGCTCTCACTCTGAATTAGTCCAGTTGTGTAACAAGTAAATGAATGTCCTTCAGGGGAAGATATCAGCTTTCCTTACCAGTGGTAGCCTACATGTGCTTCCAGACCCATGACCATATAGTTGATTCTTAACTGCTGTGCGAAATGGCTTTTAGCAAGACAATAAAATTTGGATTAAAAAAAATAACAAAGATGAATAAGAAAAAAACTGGATGGACCACTATCTCAGGCACTGAGAAATGCCCTCCCTAGCTATGCCACACAGACTGTAGTCTTTAGAAGGCAGCTCACCATTAATTGTTTAAAGGTAATTAGGGACAGGCAATAAATATTAACTTTGTCTGTGATACTCAAATGCAAAGAACAAATGTCTAAAAACGCACCAACGTCTATGTATTTCATTCATCAATACATAATAATATCTTTGCTACAATTCTCAGGGTAGCTCTGTTGGTGCCTGAATGAAGTAGGCCTAGCTGTATGGGTGCTGTGGTGGCTCAGTGGTTAGCACTGCTGCCTCACAGGGACCCGGGTTTGACTATAGACTGAGCTTTTGACCAACAGCCTTAATAACATAAATGAATAAAAATGATGTTAATAATCTGTGAAATCTGAAAATATTAATTACCTATCCAGGTTATTATTGTTTTATACAGACAAAAAAAGGGTTACTGCAAACTGGTCAATGTTAGTCAGAGTACATTTACCCAACTTTCACTTTACAGCAGAGTAATTACAGATTAGTCAGATTGTAATTCTCTGCTTTTTCTTGTTCTGGATTGGGAGTGGCATCAGGAGACTATACAGAAAAGGAAGGTTAGTGTTACTAGATTACATCCTTACTCATGACATTGTTAAGAAGTTGCTGCTTCATATACAGCTGGGAGTAGCAGAGTGGAGGCTTTCTCATTGATGGAAGTACATATCCAACATCCCCTTCAGCACGGACATAGTAACCTTGCTTTCCTGGCGGTTCCCCTACCTGTGCCTCGAGACGGATCAGGAACCTCATGTCAAGCATAACCATGTGAGCATGTTTGTGCTTACTATGCGGGTTCTTTCATTGCAGAATTTGCAATGAGAGACATTGGCATGGGCGCACAAGCAGCATATCTGCATTAATAGATACAGATTGGGATGTGAATATCTGTTTTTGCATCTCTGGTAAGAAGAATATAGTTTGGGTATCTGAGGAGTTAAAAGTTCTGAATGAATGGCGCTTTTGTTTTGTAAAGAGTAGGTGGACGATAATAAAGCATTGTGGTGTGGGTAACTGTGAAGCCCCTCAAGTGTTCTGCCTGACCATTTGTGATTGTCTCCTTATCCTAAGCATGTTTTTGTTGAAAACATATCAGATGTGTAAGTTCTCTTGGTTCAGATGAAAGGTCAGTGCCCTGTTGCTGCATGATCTCCTGAGTGTGTATCTCCCTTTATGTTTTAACTGTGAACCCTGACAGATGTCTGGGAGCCAGAACCACTGTGCTGCAAGTAGTGCTATATTGGTAGCTCCAGTTAACTGAGACACATTCAGTGCACATGAGGCATCCAGTGGTGATGCTTGGCACCTAATGTAATGTGTAAGAGTCCTCTGTGGTTGCAACTTTACAAAGCTAACCCACAGTCATTGGACATGAAGGATTCAGGAGGCTGTAGCACACTAGCACACAGCAGATCATTCATCTTCGTATGGCACTGAATCCAGGTTCTCAGATGCCCATTGGCATTGACCTCCAAGGCCACCTTGAACCAGTCTGAGGTTGTCAGTTTGGGTGGCATCCTATGGAAACATTGCTTGCCTTCTCCCGTGGACAGCCAGCACAGAACATCAAGGGAGGCATTGCTGGAAGGTGGAGCACCTTTCTGTTTGTGATCTGATATCACTTGAGATGGGTGGAGGTGACCAATCAAGGTTGGGTACTGTCTGGGTGCCTTTTAAATGGGTACATGACTACTGGAACCTGAAAGGTGCCAATAACAATCAGAACTTCCCCTATAAGGTTTAGCATTCTATTTTCACATGTGTATGCACACAATCAGATAAACCTAAACATGCACTTTTATTTACAGAAAGCAAAAGTAAACTAAAAGAAAACCAATAGAGGCTTACGTTTACCTCGACAATGCACACCAGATTTCAGCATCATGACCAATGAATATTTTAGAGGCCATAATAGTCTGCTGCACACATTGGAATAAGGTATCAGTGAGATTCTGTCTGGTTTGTAACATCTGGTGCAGCTGAGCTCTGTCATGGGCAAGGTAAAGACCATGTCTTTTTATTTGCCTTTTGAAACACTGGACTGAAGTAAAAAAGAAATGTTTTGAAATCCAAGAATTTACAAAGATGGCTGCAGGTTTTGAAAACAAAGTATTTGTTACCTTTGGTAAACCCTGTTTCTGTAGATATGAGTTCAAGCAACGTGCAGATGAACTGGAGCCAAGGGCTTGTGTACAAGTGAAGCTGATTGGCCCCCCAGTCCACACCAGTCAATGACAATGTTCCTCTGCCTGCCAATAACAAGGTGATTGGTTATCAGGTAGCTGCACAGCTTAGGCTGTGAGCAAGACAGAGAAACTAGGTCAGATAGAGGAGGAATCAGCTGGTCTGCAGCAACCAAAAAACCATACTTCACTGCAGTCAGCTGCTTCAAACCTGAAGAAAACCAGCTTACCTAACTTTTAGCATCTGCTGAAAGTTGTGACTTTGAATTGGATAAGTCAGAGATCTTTCATAAGTGAACCAGCCATCCTGTGCCTCTTGCAAACCAGTGGCAGCATCTGAGAAAAGGAAAACCAAACAGAAACCTTCAGGTCAACAAGAATCATCCCAACAGATCTTGTGAACAAAATCTATGGAACTGTTCATTTTTCCAATTTTCTCTCTGCCCACGTTTTCTTTTTTCCTGTTTATGTTTGTCTGCATGTATGTACATTTATAAGGAAGTTAGATTTTTAATTTGTGGTATGTACTTCGTTTAATTGCTTACCTGTAGCTAGAATTGAATTACCTTTCAGAAACAATATTTCTTGTTGATTACAAAAGTGCAATCCATGCTATCATCTTAGGTCTGTAAATCAGGTGGCAAAGAGATTTTGCAAATTCCTTTTAAAAATTTTAACTTTTGTTGACAATTTCAGGAATAGCTTGCTTGATTTCCATCAGACTACCCCAGTGACATGTGAGAACAATGAAACCTCCTTCCTCTCCATGTTTTCACTCTCCTCCTCAGAAGACTGCAGCCGTTACCCCACATTGTTGTCTGCTCCAATTGTGCAGAGAGCAGCATTCCAGGGCAGTGCGACACATTCTGTCTGAACTATACCACACCACCCACAGACCAGTCCAACCAGCAGAGCTATATCGACCCTTCTTGAAATCTGAAGTTCGCTGCACCTGAAAGGTTAACTTTGCTTTCTCTTCACGGATGCTGCCAGACCTGCTAAGTTTTTCCAGCAATTTCTATTTTTGCCTCTGCTTTCCAGCATCTGCAGTTCTTTTGCTTTTTTATTCATCAGAGCTGTGTCTTTATCAGCTCTATACACAGTTCTATCATGGCCCTTGTCAAAACTTGAGCAGCATTAAATCTCTGGTTTGTATCAGTCAAACAGTTGTGCCATGGTCACAGTGGGTAGTCCATGCCCTCACAACCGGCCTCGTAAGGCATTTGGACCCTCAAACACAACAGGTACATGAGGGTCCTACAGAGAACAGGATTCAGAGCAGCTGCCAGCGTTGCAGGCACACATCTCCAGGAACTTGTAATGGTAATCATTGAAGATTAATTCAATGTACTATGTAGATGAATTCCTCAGCATTGTGTTCCAGTTCTCTTCATGCCATTTGTGTGGAGTTGATCGCACCCTGGACCTAGGGGAAACCAGCTATGTTCCTGAATCTGACTTCCTGGGCTGCAGCACTAACCTTGTCATTGGGGAATAAAATACACTGATGAGACCTTGCACAAATGGCACCGTCCTGAAGCACTTGCAGGAGCACGACTGAGAGATCCCACACAGGTCATCTGTTGTTCTCTGGAAGGGGCCAGGGACAGAGGTGCAGAGTAGCAGGGACACTTGCGGTCACTGAGTGAGGATGGACTCCCATTGCTGCAGCACTCAGGTCCTGGCAATGTTCTGTCACGGTGACCTGGCACACATGGAACCTATAACAGCACTACACTTTACTCATCCCCAGCAAATGGACTCAGGGACAGAATACTCTTGGCCTTCCTGACGGGTGCTGCATCTGCATTCCCTTCCCAAGAGGAGAGCTTCTCATCCTCCATGTGGTACCTGTTGCTGTTTGTTGGCTTGCCTTTGACCTTGGTCCTCATGCATCTGCATTTGCCTTCTTAGGAGGGCACCAATGTAGCAATGGAAAACTATGTTACAGCTGCATTATACTATTTTCAAAGATCCTGGAGTGGAGCTTGAATCCAGAACTTCTGGTTTGGAGGCAAGAGTTCTATGACTGAACCTAGCTAACACTTGGCGATACATAGTCCCAGACTGTGGTTAGAGGCTGCAGTGTCATATATCACAGCCTAATTTCTACATGATGTGCCAACATTGTGTTTCTTGTAGGCCTAATATGTCCACATATGGTGGAGTTCATTACCATGGTGCCTGCAAAAATTTACCAAATGTGAGGCACGGAGCCAGATCAATGAAATAAATACACCCCATGTGTAGAGATCATTAATGATGAGAAAGAAGGAATGAAGACTATTACTGATTAGACATGAAAAAACTCCACTTGCTCACGTATCATTCAAACCTATTGTTCTTCAAACTTTGACCTACAAAACAATTTGGGAGTATGTCTGCCCAAACTGGGATTCTATACCAAGTAGAAGTGCAACTGAAGATCTTTGCAGTGGGGCACTCAGATTGATTCAAGATGGGCCACATTGCTTGATAAAAGAGAAGAAAACATGAGAAAATGTGCGTAACTTTAATCCAACACCACACTCTCAACTGTCACTCATTATAGCTATAAAAGCATATGATGTGGTAGCATTAATATTTTGTTTGAATAGTCTAATTGCCTGCTTTAGAAACTGCAGTCTGATGAATTCAGCACAGAACTGAAGTCTGTTGCTCTCATTTGCAGTTTTCACTTGTAAAGATGTTTTACTTTAACCCTTTTGCAATAAAGTACCATTGAATCATCCTATACAATAAATGTAATTTGAATTACTAATGTGCTGTAAACTTGGTGCAACATTCTCAAGAATTGCAGTGAGAGACTACAGGTTTTATGCTACATTGTTCCAGTAAAAAGTAAAGACAAAATTTATTGTGCATCACTAGTCAAATAGTGTTACTGTAGCTAAGGTGCTGTCCATCAGCCATTTCTCCAGGTTTTCTGCATAACTTGGACATGAGACTAGGAATCATCCTCATAGATCTTCTTTAGATTGCAACAGAGCTTGAAGTGTCTTGTGCCTGTGTCCAAAATATTACTCACGCAATAAAATCACTGTAAACAAAAGCAAAATACCCTGAATGCTGGAGATCCGATGTAAAAACAGAAAGTTGCTGGAGAAACCTGGCAAACTGGCACCATATGTGGAGAGAGAAACAGAGTTAATCTTTTGAATCCAATGATATTGTAAAGTTTAATCGTGACTTTCTTTGACATATATTCAACTATTTTGGCAATGTATTTCAACATCCTATTGACATTGTTGATTGCTGTTCTTATTGGTTTGACATGTTGAGCTTTAAGTCTACTAAGACTTCTACAACTCTTTAAACCTCATCCATAACAATTTCACCATGTGTTGAATTGATGTGTTTTCCTTCCTATGTATAGAATTTACAATAATCTGTCACTGTTCTGTGCATGCACATATATTATTCAATTCATTTTGTAATTTGTGAGTTACTTCCTCCAATTCCACAGTCTCTGATACTACCAAACTATCTTCAAGTTTAGTCGATTTGCATTGAATTTTTAAACTCAAACTCTTTGATGTAAATTAGAAACAGTAGCCATTTCGGCATTGATCCCTGAGGCAACCCACTTAACATTTCACCGACAAGGCTCCTCCAACAAGTTCCCATTGTTTTCAACCCTTCAGCAAATTACTTATTCATTCGCAAATCTTGCTCTGAATTCCTGTAGCTTTGTCAAATGCTCTCTGAGAGTTTAAGAGCAATGCTTCATTGAGCTAATCTCTGTAGTCATGGAATTTCATTTTCTTAAAGAAACCAAAAAGATTGAGCAGTTGATCCACCTAACCAATCCAAGACATTAACTGAAATACTACTGTATCAACAATCACCAAGTGTGCAGCTGCTAATCAATTCTACTTTTTTTAAACATGGGACTGAAGACTGATGGGTCTTTAGTTGCCAGATTCTAATCACTCTTTTTGAATTTGAAACATACATTGTTCTTTTTCTTCCCTCACTCTGTTTCTGTCTCCCTAGTCTCTGTTGTTTTAAATTTAGTTTCTCACAAATATACCTCCTCATCTTGTTGGGGTGATATCACTTCTCATGCTGGGTTTATTGTTTTCTCTAAGTTTGTTTAGTCTGTCTTGGCTTACATCCATTGGGTTGTGAACATTTGGAGATTATGATCATTTTAACAGGTCAACAATTTTTTACTCAACTCTGGTTTTATATTTTATTTTATTCATTCAATGAATGCAGGCATCACTGGTTAGGCCAGAATTTATTGCCCATTCCTAATTGCCAAGACAGCAGTTAAGAGTCCAGGCATAACTGCAGGTCTGCAGTCACATGTATGCTAGGGCAGGTAAGGACATGAGATTTCCTTCCCCTTAAAGGATAGGAGGGAACCAGATTGGATTTTCCAGTAATCGACGACAGTTTCATGATTATCATTACATCCTTAATTCAAGATTTTTATTGTATTCAAATTCCACCTGAGCATGACTCAAACCCCAGTCTGCAGAACCTTACCTGAGTCTCTGAATTAATTGTCTATAGATAACACCACTAGGGCATTGCCTCCTCCATATATAAATGAATAACACCCAACGCTAAATGTCCGCCACTCTCTGACTCTTTCACTCTGCTGTAGGGTTGGTGTCCAATGCTTAATTAGGTTGATGTGCAGCTCACATCAGTAAAAACTGGTGACGATCAAAGCTACAATCTCTATGCCCTTGTGTGGTGACAGTCTCTTGCTGAACCATACTATTGTAATCCCAGCACACTACTTGACTGAGTTACAGTGCCCTTGTTGATAATAAAGTCAGTCCTAGTGTCCTGCCTGTACAAAATTTGATTTCTTTAAAGATAAAGCAGTTCCATGTGGTTTTTTTAAAGATATATTTGCCACAAAAGAAGATATGGCCTCGGTTCAACTTCTCATTCAAAATATCCCCTCAGTACTGCACCAAGCGGTCAGTCTAGATTATATGCGTAATGTTTCGAACTAGGTCTTAACCCACTTCTTCCTAATTTAGAAGAGGGAGTTCTATCAGCATGCCAAGGCTGACATCTTAGAAGCAGCAGGCCAGTTTATAGATTTCTAAACTTACTACAGAAACAACTTTGTAAATTGTTCTCTAAGTTCATAAGCCATGCAAGAAGTCCATAGTGCTGTAAGCAGAGAAAAAAAATCTTCAACCCTACTTTACATTCAAATAAACAGAGATTTTTTTCATTTCAGTTTCCTATTTCTATTGACCGGCCATTCTCTGATTTACCTCGACTACCTAAGTTAACAGTCTGCTGTTTTGCAAAGTTAGGTAGAGTAAATGGGAATTGGGAGGCAGGAAGTTAGAATTTGGTGTTTGTAAAGTGCTAGGGGGGGAAACGTTGCATGGTTCCTTTAAGCAATAATGTGCTTAAATGTGTCTGTGAGCAGCAGCCTGAAAGGTTGCAAGTACACAGAGCACCCCAATTTGAAACATATATATCAAAAGGCCATACAGTTATCAAGCCAAGAAGCAGTTTTTACAAAAATATAAAGTTTTGAATTTAGCCAATCAAATTGAACCAGGCGCCTAGATACCAAAAACCAACTAAATTTAAATTTGATAGTTTTGACAACATAAGACCAATCCTATTGTAAGAAATTGATATGTCATCAAGGGTATAAAGGAGAGGGCAGTTGGACAAAGACAGGAGAACGAACTGCCATCTGCCAGTGTTAATAGCTCTCACCTCTTAAGTGAGAATCGCTGGCTCTCACAGTCTCCTCTAAGTATTAGAGAAAGCACTATCCAAGGAACATGTAGAAATAGAATGAGGACGACAAATACCATAGGACATAAGGGTGACATAGGGAATGCTGTTCAAATAAAACAACACCCCTACAGGCTTAATCCTCCCAAAGCAGTGCAGATTCAGAAGGAAGTGGATGCGATGCTCCAAGAAGACATCATAGAGATGAGTCAAAGCGAGTGGTGTTCACTGATCAAGTTGGTTCCGAAACTTGACAGTCCTCAACGATTCTGCGTAGACTTTTGGAAGGTTAACACTATGACCAAATGTGACTCATATCCAATTCCAGGGCTGGTGGAATGTGTGGGAAAAGTATGACACGCCACTTACATCACAAAGTTGGACTTACTTCATGGTTACTGGGAAGTACCTTTTTACAAAAGAGCAAAAGATGTTTCTGTTTTTGTAACCCCAAACAGGTTATATCAATTTAAAGTAATGCCCTTTGGAATGAAAAATGCTCCAGTCACTTTTAAAAGGCTTATAGACAGAGTTATTGCAGAATTGAGTAATTGTGCCATCTACATAGATGACTTAGTGATCATTAGCCACATGAAAGATCACATGAAGCATTTGGCAGAGATCTTTGAGAGGCTACGGAAGGCAAAAATAGTCATAAACTTGACAAAAGCAGAATCTACGAATGCAGAAGTAACATTTTTAGGGCACAACATCAGACACCGATGGTTGACACTAAGGAACATGAAGATGAAGGCCATCAAGGAACTTTCCAGGCCATCCTCATTGAAGGAAGTGCTATGATTTTTGGGATTGAGCGGATTTTACAGGAAATTTGTACCAAACTTTAGTATGGTAGGACAATTGACAGGTTTGTTAAAACAAACATGAAATTTTGGTGAACAGAACAATGCCAGGAGGCATTTAAGAATTTAAAAGCAATGTTAAACACCGCACCAGTTTTAGCCACACCAAATTTTTTGAAACCCTTCAAAGTTGCCAAGTGATATATGTGTTGAAGCTATGTTAGAGAAGGATGCTTACGGCATTGAATAGCTAATCGATTATTTTTCAAAAAATCTCAATATCCACCAGAAAAAAATATTCAACAATTGAAGCAGAGTTATTGAGTTTGGTAATGGCCTTACAACATTAACACATTTATGTTGCAAACAATGCATCAGAGACAATTGTGTATACCGATCACAATCATTTGGCATTTTCAGAAAGATTCAAAGACAAGACCAGGTTACTTCTTTGGAGTCTTATGTTACAATCATTTAATTTACAGATTGTACATGTTGCGGGTCATGAAAATATTATCACGAATGCTTTATTGTGAGTTTAAAAGAAAAATGTTTATATAAGATAGAAAGAGTGGTGTTCAATGTTGTGTGTATATATATTTATATAGTATTAGTATGAAATGTGTAACTCTAGATTAATGAGATATGGATTTAGTAATATAATTGAGTTAAGATTTTAAAAGAAAAAGATGAAGACATCTTTTCATGATGGTTAATTTGTTTTCTTAACTGGGGAGGTGTCTCAAAGTTGGGTATAGTACTTGTGGATTGGGAAGCAGGAAGTTAGAATTTGGTGTTTGTAAAATGCTAGGGGCAAAGCATTATATGGTCCCTTTAAAAGATGATGTGCTTTTTCTATACTTGGAGATTTAGAAAAATGTCTGTGAGCAGCAGCTTGAAAGTTTTCAAGTACATAAAGAGTGCCCGAATTACAACATTTGTATCAAAAGGTCAGGCAGCAGACTAAGCAGCAGTTTACCAAAAAACAAATTTTGATTTAGCCAATCAATTTGAACCAGGCACTTAGATACCAAAAACCAACTACATTTAAATCTGATGCTTTTGATAACATAAGACCAACCCTATTGTAATAAATTGATATGTCTTTGAGGGTAAAGAAGGAGAGGGTAGTTGGACAAAGACAGGAGAGCTAACTCCCATCTGCCAGAGTTAACAACTCTCAAGAGAGAATCGTTGGTTCTCACAGTCTCCTCTAAGTTTTAGAAAAAGCACTACCTAAAGAACAAAGGTACCTGTGGCAGAACTAGTTAATATTCCTGACAGAAGAATTGACAGAGAAGGCATTCCTGACAGAATATTTGACAGAAAAGGCATAGAGAATTCCAGAAAACATGTAACCTGGCTGTAATTTCTTCTTTATTTTGTTTTATAGAAGTGGGACTTTTATTTATTGGAACAGTATACCATTAGAATCTTGTTTTATTCGGGAATAGTTAGTATTTAGAAGGGATTTATTTGGTTTGTTAATAGTTCAGTTAATTTGTTCACTGTTAGAGTTAGATAAATAAATTGTTACTTGCTGATTGTAAAGTGGCTGTCAGGGGTTTTATTTTATTTAACCACTAGAAGTTGCTGAAAGTCCAGTTACACCACTTTTCACACCCCTTTTACAGATTATAGGGCGAGGTTCTCCTCTTTGGGTGTTTTAGTTTTAGTTCTCAGAGGGGGTCAACCTCCACCTTATAACATTGCTTGGAAGGCCATGCAGAAAATGAACTTTTGTAATGTAGTTTCCAAAAGCTGTACAAGCTTCAGAGAGATCTCTAGTGCTCTAAATCTAAGTATTCCCAATTTCAACAATCTGTTATTGGTGCCCCACAGTTGCCAAGGCACTAAGTGCTGTGTCATATTCCAGTATATAATAAACTTTCAGACAGTACATCATAATCTTTAAACGAGACTGTTAAAATGATTGTTGTAAATCAGATGGTCTTTGGTGATCCAGATGGTACTAAGATTCAAGAAAATACCTAACTAAACATGGATATTCACAGCAATCTGGGAAATTCAGATTTCTCTTTCTTTTTGGAAGGACCATAAACAAACAAAAAATGAGCTGTAGTTTACCAGCTAACTCATTTTTCAGTTTCACCATGGACAGAAGTCATCAAACCTCAATTGGTGTTAGACTACCATATTATGAGGGTCCCTCACTCAAATGCAAATCCTTGACAATTTCAAACTTCTGAGGTGTGAAATGCCATAGCATAAAATGTTTATTGATCAGATACTGCACTTTATTTGAAAATGATTCTGAGCTTGTAACAAGGTTACATGATTAAGCCAACCATGTTTGTTGCCTGCTTTTAAAAAAAAGCAGAAAGAAGAATATCTGTCATCAGAAAGCCATCAAACCAGCTGCAATCAGCTAAGCAGCCAAGGTAACAAGCACTAGTACCTTGATAGTGGGAATACATTTTCCCCACTGCATTCCAACTTTAAGCTGATCACAGAATCTGACAATTAATCCATAAGAAACCTTGCAGTTGACAGAAAAGCATCTGTTTTTCAAGACCTTCACTCTTGCCAACTCATCCAAGCAACTACAGGCCTGCTTATGTATGAGAGACTGAAGAAATTGCATATTGTAATTACACATGTTTTCTTCATTTGCATCTCATTTTAGTGACAGTATTGGGTGTATAAGTTAAGTGAGTGAGACATTAAATATTAGGGTTAAGTGGGGGATAATAGCATTCTTTATTTTAAAATCCGCAAAGAAAGGCTTGATGTTAGAGTTATTTAAATTGATAGAAGTCACTTTGACAGTAAGAAAACACAACACACCTCACATACAAAATGCAATGATCATGGAGAGTAAGAAAATACATAAATTCTTGATGTTTGGAATTTCCTCCCTTGTTGCCTGTCTCTCTACCTGTCTTCCCATTGTAATCTGCTCCTTAAAAATAATATTTTGGCAAGCTTTTAGGCATCTGCCCTAATATCATCTTATGTGGCTCAGTGCAAAGTCTTGTTTGATGAAGTTCCTGTGAGACATTATTCTCTTTTATAGGTGCTACATAGATGCAAGTTGGCATTGTTAGCATTTAAACTGTTCGGAGAAAGTCAAGCTTTAATTGTTGCTTTTTCATGAATCTGACTGTAGTGAATTGATTTGGCATAATAAAAGTTAAATATAACGTCCTTGACATTTAATAGCTACAAAAAAACTTGCCTAATACTAGCAAAGCAAGTGAGTCACATGACTGGAAATCATATGTGATTGCAATTTGCATGTAATTGACATGCCCTTAAATATTTCATCAAAAAAATTCCAGAGCTGTAGAATTTGCACCAAAAGCCTCAGTGACCAATAATTGTAACCACTCTTGTTAGTGAAATAGAGCTCTTGGTGTACAAGACGTAATTAAGTGCATAGATTTAAAGCATACATAAAAATGACATTTGGCAAATTGCCATTAGACATATTGATATTTTGGCAGACTAGCTCGATATTCTTTACACTGCACCGATAGTGCAAAATCCATGTTAAAATGAATTGTATATGACACCACCACCATTCAACTTGGGGCAAACTAAGATTAACACTAGCAGCTGAAAACTAAATATTGCTGAGGCAGCATGAACCATTAGCAATATACCATCACAGTCTGTAACTTTGGGGTTGGCACATGGCTCACTTCTCTATCACCATTAAGTCGATTGATCAACCTTGATTCAGTGCAAAATGTGGTAGGGCTTATGGGGAACAACACCATCTGTACTTTGGAGAGAGGTATCATCCAGTGAAGATTTATTAGAAGGCCACACACAGTCTAATTGTTAAAAACAGAATCAATGGACAAAGCTAAGTAGTCCCAACAGATCAGAGCACATCTGTTTCCCCAATACATCCAGAAATGGTCATTGACATCAGGCAACAACTCATGGAATGAAGAATCACCGTGAACATCCCCATCCAAATCCTTAGCAGAACGCAAACATGACTGACAGCGGTTTGCAGCCAAAATAAACTTTGCGGCCACATTTTTGTTGCCAATGTGGATAACTTGAATTGGCTGACAGCTCCAACTTCCTTAAAGGCATTAACTTTGTTCCCAAAGATGAAAAAAAAAGTGGAATCATTACTTGATTGAACACTTTTCGAAGTTGTAGCAAGCCATTATTTTCTTGGATCATTTTTCACAATGGCTCAATGTTTACGTGCAAAAGAAAAAGAGGTCTCAAGTGTGTATTGTTGCTGCAATCGATGCTTTAAAGGTTTGATGGGTGCCTTATCCAGAGGCCTGGTTTTCAACCTGAATGCAATCAACAAACAGGAGAATTTAGACCCCATATACAAACCCATGCGAAAAAAGAACCAGAAATGACACAACCCAACTTAGTAAAACAGATCATATAAATTCCAAGCAGAGTAGAACAGCATCACTTCATCAGAGGCCGCACTGATGATGTTACCTAGCATGGTGATGAAACATCTGTACGATAACCAACGAGCTGGGCAAGCAAGCCAACAACCGCATCCACGACACAAGCAACAACTGTTCGCAAGAACATTAAACTTGTTCCTTTCACAGAATATGCACATCAAACAGTACAATAGATTCTTTACAATCTAAGCAATCTCTCAAATTGAAAAAAAAGCTGAAAATGTGAAAGAATAACAGTAAGTAGTCAAAGTACATAGCAGGTCAATGACCACTTATAAACTACGGATCAAGTTAGGATTTGGGAATACTGTATGCCTTTACAGGTTTCAGTTCTCCCAACTAATAGCATCAAACTGGAAAATGATCTCTGATGAAACTAGATTTTGGTAAGAGTTTGTAGCCACAAATTAGAAAATCTCTGGTTTCATTTTGTGACCTGTTAATTTTCTATTTGGATCAAATTAAACAGTCTATTTACAACATCGTTGACAGTCACATCCACATTATTTTTCTTTTCCACCCTTATTAATCTTTTAATGTTAATTTTGCATGCTTTAAACTTTCTGTAAAATGTGCATTATCATACAATTATAAATATGAAAATTTGCCATTTTTCAACATATTTCTCTATTTTGTCCACAGCCCTTAAAAATCCTTCATCAATTTACACTATACATAACTTTGTTTGACAATATATCTAAGAAATCTGCCAACAGTGACGAGAATGCTGAAGATTGGTTGCAGCTTGATTCACTCTGGTACCATCTATACATCAAAACAAGAACAAAAAATAATAATTTTGAGAAATAAAATATAATTGATTTGAAATTGATAGTTCAGCGGAGATATATAAAATGTGAGCTTACCCTTGCTTCTAAATCTTTGTTCAAATTTAATATCCCTATCCTTAATGATGGGGGATCCCAGAATATTTGTACAAAAGATAAGGCTGCAACAATCTTCAGCCAGAAATGCCAAGTTGATAAATCATCTTCGCCTTCACCTGAGATCCCCAGCAACACAAATGTTAGACTTTAGCCATTGCAATTCACTCTAAGCAATATCAAGAAATGGCTGGAGGTATGGGATACTGAAAAGTCTATGCATCCTGATAACATTCATAACAGGAAGACTTGTGTTCCAGAATTTGCAGCACCCTAGCCAAGCTCTTCCAGTGCAGCTACAACATCTTCAATATGGAAAAATGCCCGGGAATATAAAAAACAGGATAAAATCAACTTGGACAATTACTGCCCCAGTCTACTCTTGAGTATCAATAAAATGATGGAAGCTGTTATCAGCAGTGCTATGAAGCAGCGCTTGCTTAACAATAACCTGCTCACTGATGCTCATTTTTGCTTCTACCAAGGATACTCAATGTCTTTTCCATTTAGTTGAAACATGGACAAAAGAGCTGAATTTTATAGGTGAGCCCTTGACATTAGTTTGCTTTTGACTGAGTGTGGCATCAAGGAGCCCTACCAATATTGAAAGCAATGGGAATCAGGGGCAAATTCTCTGCTTGTTCGACATTTGGCTAAAAGAAAGTTAGAGATCAGTCATCTCATCTCAGGACATCTCTGCAGGAGTTCCTCTGGGTTGTGTCCTAGCCCCAAGCATCTTCAACTGCTTCATCAATGTTTTTCCCTCTATCATAAAGTTAGAGGTGGGAATGTTTGCTGATGATTGCACAATGTTCAGCAACATTTCTCTGATTTTGAAGCAGAACATGTCCAAATGCAGGCAGACCTGGACAATATTCAGGGTTAGGACTGAGAAATGGCAAGTAATATTCACACTATACAAGTGTCAGGTAATAGCCATCATGACAAGAGAGAATCTAATCACTGCCCCATGATCTTAAATTGTAAAACCGTTACTGAATCCCTCACTCTCAATGTCCTGAATATTGCCATTGCCCAGAAACAATACTGGACTAGGTCTTTTGACAATAATATGGCTTTTAAAAATGTATTCATCCTTTTTTTTAAATGAAGAGAGGTTGAGACAGGTGCCAAGTGGTCTGTTCCAAGCCAATAAAGTTAAAAGCTTGAGGCCTTGTTTTTTTTTATTTAAGTTGGAACGATAGAAGCGCATGAAGGTGCAGGGTCAAACTCCCACAGAATTAGGATTTTAGTTTTACTTTCAGTCGCTGTTGGGTTTGGAAACTTCAATACATCTCTCCCTGCTACAGCAAAATGCTTGATCTCTCTCTCTCTCTCTCTGAGTTTTCTGTTGATGTTCTTTCCTCCTGAACTGGAGAACTGCATGTGAGACAATCTATGTTTCCTGAATTTGCCTTTGCCAGGGATGAATTTATGGATTGTTACTATATTGGAACAGTGGCTGTTTTAGTGGTTAAATAATCCATTATTCTGTGAGGTTTTCCAGGAGAGTTAAGTTATTCCAATTCTTCTTTCTTTCATTTGTATTTTAACTATAGTGTGAGAATAAAGTGTGTTTCGCTTCAAACTTGGTAGTTCGACCAATCAAAATGCATTCAAAATGCAATGCCTTACACTTGCCTCTAAAAGTAAGAAAATTTTGGGGTCTAGGCTATCTTCCTAATATGTTTTGAGGGGATTTGGTCTGGTCTACAACAGCCTGAGGTGCTAAATCTACCAAATTGAGCCCAATTAGTCAATAAATGGCCTCTTAAGAGTTGCTTCCGATCCAGCCTCAATCTTAAGGATAGTAGGAGAAGTTTAGAAGAGGAAGAGTAGATGCCTAGTACGTACTTGCACCTTGGGCAAAAATATATGGCACAGCTTCCTCACCAGTTCCTGACTAACACACACACTCAAATATCTTCTCACCCTTGCTGCTCCCTAACCCTTAATTACCTAATGACACCCCATTGCCCCTTGCAGCTTCCTGTTCTGTTCCTTCTAAAACATCTTACATCTGAATCCAGTCTTCAGTATATTGATTTCAGTCATTTGCCCTGTGTAAGAGTCAATGTAGTGTATTTGGTCATTCCACTATGTGCATGCAATGTATAATAATATTAAACTATCTGCATAGATCTGTAATATTGTAGCTGAAATAACTCCACAAAGGCTGGTATCCCATCATCAAGGCACCCTTAATTTACATGTGCATGGTACGTGACACTGACCCAGCTAGCTCAGTGCCAGCTCCTAGAGTGAGTAGAACCCCTGCCACTCCTGTATATATCTGTCAGCCAGGGCTCTGATTTGACCAGGTTTAACAGCCCCAGTCAGGGAACTCATATTCTATGATAGCCACCTGGCTGACCTTATTACAGTCACTACAATAGCCACATAAATAGTTAGTGTTGTTAATAAATGTCAAGACATCTGCCTCAATAAGAACCTGACTCTTTGTGTTGTATGTTACATGGGCTAATATATAAAGCCACAAACCACATTACTACATCCCCTCCCTACCAAAACATAGATAACTTATATATTAAGAGGTAGAATAGTGCATGTTTATAATTTTCCAAGAATAAAAAAAATCAACAATAACTGAAAATTAAATAGATTGGGTGCTATTTCTTTTTAATCTAATCACCACATACATACACATGACCAAACTGAGCAAAGTAATTTAATTCAATTCCAATTTATTTTTAACAAAAGTCTCACTTGATAGTAAGTGTTGAAAAGAATCACTTATTTTGTTTTCTCCCTAAATGCCTTCAAATAAACCTGTCTGGCTTCTTTCTCCTTCTGTCTGGAAATTTTTTTCCATTTGCATTTCCAATAACTTGACCCTATTCTCTCAAAATTTCCGACAGGGTCAAGTCTGAGACTTGACTACAAACTCCACTTAATGGTTTGTATTGTGACATTAATTCGTCTTAATTAAAGACCTGTCTAACTGTGTTGTTCTGGTGAATTCCATAATACTGGAAAAACTTGCATTTTCTTTTTGACTTTCACTTTGTTCTTCAGGAGAATTTGGTTTGTAGGGCTTTCTTCCTTGTCCATCCTTTGTCAGATTTCCTCTTTCACTGACAGAGCGCTGTTCCAATCTTTATCACTTATGTGAAGGCAGCTCAGTACTTTTTCACTTTGACTTTCTGACCAGACCTAAACCCTTTAAGTTTCGTGCCTTGTGTTTTATGACTCATCCTCACTTTAGTTGCTCTTCATTGGTCAGAGCATTGAATATAGGGGTCAGGCCCTTTTGGTGCAGCTGTACAAGATGTTGGTGAAGCCACATTTGCAGCACTGCATGCAGTATGTTTGCCCTACTTTAGAAACAATATTATTGAACTAGAAAGGGTGCAGAAAAGTTTTCTAGTATGCTACCTGGACTGAAAGGTTTCAGTTATAGGGAGAGGTTGGATAGATTGGGACTTTTTTCCTGTGGAGCATAAGAGATTGAGGGGTGAATTTATAGAGGGCTATAAAATCATGAGAGGATAAGTATGGTAGATAGCCAACAGCTTTTCCCATGGTAGGGGAGTCTCAAACTACAGGATATAGGTTCAAGGTGAGAGGGAAGAGATACAAAAGGTCCAGAGGGGCAACTTTTTTTCCATACACAGGGTGGTGAGTGTCTGGAATGGGCTGCCGGAGGTATTGGTGCAAGTATAATTTTGTCATTTAAGAAACAATTAGATAGGTATATGGATGGGAATGCTATGAAGGGATATGGACCAAATTCAGGCAAATGGGACTAGTTTAATTGTGAAAACTGGACAGCATGGGCAAGTTGGGCTGAAGGTCCTGTTTCCTTGCTTCGACTTTTATGATTCTGACTCTATTCTCTTACTTCGTGATTGATGTCAATATTAAGCAAAAAAAAACTTGCCCTAAGACTAGCCGTAAAAACTAACCTACAGAGGTGAGCAGCCTATTATATAATAGGGTGGTTTTTGGTACTGACCTATCAGTCTGTAAGAGGGAGGAACATAGAAGTTGCTGCCTAGCTGGTTACTGAGCTAATACTTCTGCACAACCATTTTCACAATCTGTCGTCTTCTTTCTGCAACACCATTTGGTGCTGGTTTATATTATGGTATTAGAATGTGAATGATCATGTTCTCACTCAAATATTTCAGACTCTATTGATATAAACTGTAGACCATTATCTGTCACTAATACCCCTGGTAATTGATAAATTTCAAATCAGTTTCTCAAAACCTCAATTTGGCCTCCATGATATTGGTCATAGACTTAACAATTATGCACTTGCTGTCTCTATTGACCAAAACAAAATACCCTTTCCTTCTACTTCAAAGCAATCAGCATGCACACATTCTCATGGTTTGCTTGTGGTTAATTATGGGATGAAAAGAAACTTTCTTGGATTATTTTTCATTCTGAACATACTTCATAACTTTCACATACTGTTGAATATTTCTATCTCCCTCTGGATACCAAAAATAGCTTCTTGTTACTGCTTTCATATTGATTATCCATATGTGTGCTTGATGAAGTTCCTTTAACAATCTCCCTCCAGAAAGTGGCACAAGATGATTATTAAACAGCAAAAGATCTGTACTTTGTACTTTTGAAGAAGGGACACTGGACTTGAAACATTGGCTGCTTTTCTCTCTCCACAAATGCTGCCAGACCTGCTGAGTTTCTCCATCAATTTCTGTTTTAATTTTGATTTATACTCAGTTCATTTCAACATTCCTTTATTTTCACATCATCAATCATTCATTACATTGAGCACTCAACTAAGCACTACATCCTTATGAGTTTCTTCACTAATTTCTCTGGCAATTGCATGTCATTTGTTACTGTATAGTAATTCACAATTCAGTGGTGAGAAGTATACATGGAAAATATGATAAAAACATAGAAAGTATACAAAATATCAAAAGTTTGCATGAATTGTTCTGTTCGGTATCACAATAATACCTTATTTTATCATTTGATCTTCCTTGCTGAAATACCAATTCGTGCTCTTAGTATTTCCTTCTTGTCAGATTTTGCAGATCCCTGTTTCAAATCGCTCAGCTCAGTTTAGTGTCTAAGACTCATTCATTCTCATCAGGAAATTTTTGTTCCTACCATCACTGATGGCAAGTAATGAGATCTATTTTATTCCACCCTTTAACTTTGTTGTCATCGTTCTGTTGTCAATCCACTGAGCAAGAGGAACACATGCTCAGACCCAGGTCCTCATTATGAATTAACTTTCATCTGAACAAATAGAGAGGGCAGCAGAGAGGACAGAATAACAAAAATGCTCATATCTTGCCATATACTACAATATCTGAGGTGACATTGCCCTAATTCAGAAGTATTCTGGCTAATTAATGCTCCATGGATTGTTAAATGAGGCAGACAACATTGGTAGTGACGCATTAAATTCTGCCCAGTTTACGTGTTATGATCTAGAATGTTCTGCCTGCAAATGTAGTGGAAGCAGATTCAATTATAGCTTTTGAAAGCAATTCAAAGAATATCTGGAAAACGCTGTAGGGCTATGGGAAAAAGCAGGGAACAGGACTAATTGAATAGTTATTTCAAAAACCTGGCAGAGGTATAATGGCCAAATGACTTCCATCGTTCCTTAATTGGTTTTCCCTGAGACCAGGAGCCATTAACTGAAGTGCAATGAATTTTGTCTAAATTTTACTTTTTGTTATTATGTATGACTTCTGTCTTTGATGCAGGTGCTGCGGTGGGGCAAGTTATAAACCTTTCACTGTATTTTTCGTGTAAAAGGACATGTGACAATACATTTCTATTCTCTGAACTGGGTCTTTCTTATTGTTGGAATTTTATCATAGCTTTTGACTGTTCATAACGGTGATACTTCGAATTTAGATATTGCAATATTTGAATCTAATATTTGCCTTAATTCCCGCAAAATACATTCAATAGCAGCCATGACTTACTTGGTGGCACTGTTGAGGGCAAGAGCTACCAATCTATGATATAGCCATTTGGTGGCCTCCCCACTGCCCACTGTGGATAGTGAGCCTTCCCTAAGCTCTTCAGCTGGCAGGATCCCTGCCACCCCAACAAAATTCTGCCCATCATTCCTAAAATAATCTGTTAAAAAAGCACTTTTGTAGTGCCAGGAAGTCTTGGTCTTAATCATCGAAAATTCTTACAATTCGTATTGTCAAGGAAAGAACCATAAGCACGAATTGTGTCAGCAGATTTTTGCCTCAACAGATTGTTTCGTGATAATTTTTAATTGGGAAACAAATGATTAGAAATTGCATTGAGTTGAACAAAATACGTGGCAGTGGTTTATTGAGGAAGCAACATAAGGCAGTTAAAATGATTCATGTCATCTGTTCCTTATACCAAGGTTTCCACAGACATGTTCATGAGGCAGAAAAACGCAGAATAGTTCCACATTTGGTCTTGGTAGATCAAAGATGTATCATATCACTATTCCTGCTTATTGTGGCCGTCAATGAGATGAAGAAAGAAGTTGTGGATGGACAACGACTGCATATTCAATAGACTATGGAAGCTAGTTATCTAATTTAGATTTGAAATGTGATGTTGCCTTGCTGACAGAAAGCCTGGATATAATGCAAAATCTAATTGATTGTGGCAGGAAACTGCAGCTTGTCTGAAGATTAGTGTAGCTAAATGTAAGCTGAGAAGAGATTACCATGCTGGTTGATTCTGATGTACAAAGACATATCTTATTGAAAGGCAGAAAAGACAGACAGCTCCATGACACCATGACCTTGAGTACTGTACTAGGAATCTCTAAAAGAAGCTGTCAAGCAGGAAAAATTCATGTAGTTTGTAGATGTCACACAAAGGTTTAGTTCCATTCCAAAATGGATGTCCCGACTGTTTCAGAAAGGAATGAGAAGGAAACTGAGATCACACAGGCAGTTCAAACTACTCAAGTCAAGCACTTCTCTGAACTTGGCACCAAGATAAAGCACGGTTCTCATGATTGATATTCTATAGTTATTCATTTGAATGCATTGGGCTGACTGAAATTTTAACTACAGCTCATCTGTAACATTGTATTGTACATTTCATTGTTGGAAAATATCCAAAAAAAATTATAACTTGAGTGTAAAACCAACACATACGACAGATATTTGCAAATCAACTGTGCACTTGATGACTTGTTCGTGTGAGACACACCCTTGTATCCAAGTGAAACTGGAATAAATCTGAAAGAAAAAGTGAAATGGATTCCCTGATTATATCAATTCAAAGAAGTTAAATTTTAGCTAACATCTCTAATGTATGGGAATCAAAATGATAAAACAAAAGTTAATTCAGCCTAACAGGTTATCTCATGTTTCAGCCTCTTGTTCTGTAGCAAGACAAAATTAGAGAACTCACGGTGCATTCAGGAAGAAGCAAAGCTCTTTACAAAAAGTTTTCTATGTGTGAGGAAGAAAAATAATAGAACTCCAGTCTCTTTTGGGAATCAGAATAGAAGTGAACTAAAAGGGACTGAATCCTAAAAGCATCATGAATATCTCAAGCGACCTATAAAGCTGAGTTTGTTCCATAGGACCAGACCATGAAATGGGTGATGTTGGTTATTTGGTTGAAAAGGAATTCTGTGAAGCTACACCATCAGGACTGATGTGACCTGAATTAGGGAAGGTTTGTGTTCAAGCAGCTTTCAGTGTTTGCTATATCTGGGGAACTTCAATAGAAAACAGCTGCCTATTGAGGAGATTAAAGAAAAAAGTGAGAGATCCTAATACCAACAGCCATGTTGAAATAACTGTGAGACATCATGAGGGACCACATTTACACAGGATGTGATGCAAAGGTCTGCATTTTATGAGTTGGATCTTTATTGTATTAACTATTTAAAGTGAAATTCATCTTTTCCAATGAAGTAGAAGTGCTAATAATGCACACTTCTGATACTTGGACTACCACAGCTGAATTTTTAAAAACTTTACTCCTTTCCTTGAATTCCTTTCATTGAAGTTTTTTGAAAATCTCTTTTTATTAGATTACCTGCTTCTCTGGGGATTGTAACAACTTCGAGAATGGAAACTGGATACCTAGAATTCAGAAAAAATGTCAGAAATGTGGCTACATTTCAAAAAAAGTCAACAGTAGAACAAAAGATTTCCATTATTACTTGAA
Source organism: Rhincodon typus (assembly GCF_021869965.1). NCBI lineage: Eukaryota > Metazoa > Chordata > Chondrichthyes > Orectolobiformes > Rhincodontidae > Rhincodon > Rhincodon typus. The sequence goes on along the minus strand of NC_063332.1, from coordinate 148,480,874 downwards.
TAATATTAGCCTTAGCACTCACCTGTACCAGTAGGCAATATTTCAGTTTAATATCCAAACTCAGAGCTGTATCTCCAAAAAGCACTCTGCACTATTAAAGCTCAAAGGTGTCAAACCACGTTATGGGTTAAATTTAAAACCAAGTGCACAGTTTGGTGATCAGAGGTGAGAGAACTACATGATGCCAATACCCATCCTTAGTATCCTCCCTTTTCATAGCTTTTCATTCTTAAAATGATTTAAACGGGACCTTTCTTGTGAGAGATTTCAATTCTAACCAGATAAAATGTTATGAGATGGCATTTTAAACATCTTATCAGCTATTATTTCAACAATTTACTGTCACCTTTTAATATCAGCGTTACATTTAAACATCTGCCATATTTTGGAGCTTTTGATCTTTTTCATGTAAAGTATATGGGTGAATGATAATTAAATGATGTGTTTTAACATCAGTAGATGTTCATAGGTTTAAAAAGCTAGAATAACCATTGAGATAGAGGAAGGTTGGAGGCATTGATGTGTCTGATATTCAACGTAGAATTTTATAATGACCATTAACAGTAAACAATTCATCATCTTGGCAATTATAGTCAGATTGACACATTACTTTTTGCTTACTCTGACCTGGGGCACCACATTTCTGGTCTGAATAACTGATTTGGTTCTTTTCTGAAATGTAGTGTATACCTGTTCAGGATGCTTTCCAGTGCAATGCAGGGACAACATTGGAGGACAAACCACACCCGGTTTTATGGCAGTAACTGTTGTAGTCAGAGCTTTAACATTTCAAAACTGCTTTGACAAGGAAAGATGGTAACTGTTTAAGGTAAATGGATGAGGAGTACAGTGGCATGAAATGGATGAGGGTATAAGTATGCCGGTAAGACAAAAGATTGCAGATGAATATGAATTAGGGTGGAAGGTGGGTAAGAGGTACAGATGGCAGTTAAGCAAGCAAAGGAGATAGGGAGGTTTGGGTGTCAGGGTTGGGGCGAGTGTCCAGAGTCACAAGGTGCAGCTGGGAGTGTGTCAGGTTTTGGTGAGGTGGGACAAAGATGCCTGATGGTGTCAAATGGCCGGGAGGGTTGGTCAGGTATCTGGGGGATTGGGTGCCATGAGGGGGATGTTGGGTATCACTGAAGGTCAGTTGACGGGGGACCTGCTGTTGAGATGGTGTTGGGAGGATTGGAGAAGGAGGGCGCAGCGGTGAGAGTATAGTGATTCTGTGTTGGGGGCTGGGTTGGGTGGCTGGGGCAGGAGACAGACGAGGAATAAATATCAGGGTGCTTTTTGGACCGGGTGTTTGGTAGTGGAGGTTGTGTTCAGAAGCTGGTCAGTAAGATGATTAGAAGGATCAGTGTCTATTATTACAGGGTCAGTTTTGTAATTGGCCAGGAGTTAAAGCAGGTTTTAAACCTCTTATTTTCCTGGCTAATTATTCAGGGATGTCAATCTCAACCCTCCAAAGTCTCTGACTCTAACTCAGGAGTAGAGTGTTCTTGACTGAGTAACTACACATCCAAAGATTCAACCACCTTGGTATTTGTTATGTAGTAGTGATTATTCAATTCATGTGAGTCCAGAATGAGATCTCTGTGAAGATAAAAACTTTGCTCGATGTCATAAGATATGTACTTAACAGGTTTGATGTTATCTTTGAATGAGGAAAGGAGTCAAAGGCACTGCTCTTCCATTTCTATGAATATGGATTTAAAAAAAGGGTAAGAAGAAACTTAGATTAGTCAGTTATCCAACACTGCGCTCACAAAGGAAGTCTGGCCTCAGGGAGTTCATGTCCAGGTACCTTTAGAACTGCAAGGTTGTGCGTACAAAATTAAATGCCTGCGGACAAAAATGATGTGACAAATTTGTTTTTGTGTTTAAGAGGAGGGATTTGTAGTTAGTTTAGATGAGATTTTATTATAACAATTGTTTTGTATGAGACAAGGCTGAGGGTCTGTAGAAGAAGCCAAATGAGTCACTGCAGTGCGTAGGCCCAAAACCAAAAACTGTGTCAAGTCAAAAGTCTGTCTGTAACACTAAAAATGCACCACATTTCATTCCCAAATGCTTTAGACGAGAGGACAAAGCACATGAGCATTATGAGTGCTCAACAGAGGAACTGAATGGCACAGTTTTGATAAACGTGGTCATTTTAAGAAATATTGTCATTCCAAAACTGTAGTTAATGAAAGTAAATGGCAACAGAATTAAAAAAAACAAATCAGATCTGAGAAATAGCCTCAGATATTAATTGCCTAGCAGAGATTAATGACCCATGCAGTAGATACTGATTGATATATTTTGATGGACAGCAACTTTCTACTGGGAGTTTAAACTAGACATTGGTGCAGGAACACAAAGAGAACCAGTAAAACTTGTGAGTGCCATTTACTGGTTATACTTTTTTATCGAACTTTTTTTATAGAATCCCTACAGTGTAGAAACAGGCTCTTTGGCCCAACAAGTCCACACCGACCGTTGGAGCATCCCACCCAGACCCATCCCCCTATAACCCACCTAATCTACACATCCCTGAACACTACGGGCAATTTAGCATGGCCAATCCATCTAACCTGCACATCTTTGGACTGTGGGAGGAAACCGGAGCACCCAAAGGAAACCCACGCAGACATGGGGAGAATGTGCAAACTCCACACAGACAGTTGCCCGAGGGTGGAATCAAACCCGGGTCCCTGGTGCTGTGAGGCAGCAGTGCTAACCGCTGAGCCACCATGTATACTTAAATGGGTAGACCAGAATGACCAGAAAGTTCATTTCCCAATAATTTCCTTTCTTAACTAGATTTTACAAATCGAGCTAAGTTCTTCTTTAAGCCCAGGAGAAACATGTTTGAAAGTCAAAGTTAGTCATGGCATAATTAACACATATAGGCAGAGAAATAGCGGAACTACTTTTTATCTGATAGAAGCAAGAAACTTCACTTCTCAGTAGGTCGATGTACTGGAGATTAAAGCTGATCGTTCAAGTGTTTAATTGTTAAGGAAGAAAGTAATACGGAATTAAGAGAAACATTTCCAAAATTTTCAGGACCGGATAAGCTGAAAAATCGGTACCATATTATGATGCAAGCAAATGTATTGCCAGTTAGCTACTAAGGGATAAAGTGATGGCAGAAATTGAAAGAATAGAGCAACAGGGTGTAGTTAGAAGATCACTGAAACCACTAAATGGTGCTTAGACATGGTTAATGTTCCTGAACCGAATACAACATTAGAATCTGCATAGACCTAACACAAATTAACAAGACTGTACAAAGGCAAATCCATCCAATCTCATTGTCAATGGTAGCTCTGCAAAATTAGCAAAGAGCACACTGTTCACTTGGGGCCAATGGATTGCTGGATACTGGCTATTATCATTAGTGCAGGAATCAATATTGACAACTACTTTTACAATGCCAATTGGCTGGTACTGTCTTAATCAACTCTCATTTGGAAAAACATCAGCACTTGAAATATTCCAATGGACCTTCCAATCCACTCCAAGGAAAGGAAGGAATAATATTGCAGATAGATGATATCTCCGTACGTGGTTCAACAAAAGAGCTTTGCAAAAGTTAATTTAGGGATGTTCTGAAAACATCGCAGGAGACAAACCTAACACGAAACAAGTGTGTTTTTACAACACCCATTCTGGTAAAAGTATTTGAAAGGTTAATGTGTGGAACAGTGTAAATAACACATCCCTTTGTGATAGTGGATGATGTAAGAGATTACATGAGCAAGTCTCTCAAAGAGAAACATCAGGATTTCAACAGGTTTAGTCTTAACGCTCTAATGATGTCTGTATATCTTTAATGCATACAAACTATTTATTGTTCAAAAACTATTTAAAACTCAGGAAACTCTCCTTGCTAATCAAATACAGCACCTCTGGTCAACTCCTTAGATATTGTGGTGCTCGCCACTGGCATATAATTGGCTCTTCGGAAAACAAAGTTGATCAGACGATTTCCTCACCTCAAGAATATGAAAGAACTATAAAGATTTATAGAAATGGCCAATCAAGTCAGGAAGTCCCTTTCTAACCTATCATTGAGCCATTGAAGGAATTGTTGAGACAAAGCTGGCAGTGATACTGGAATTTTGATTAAAGAATTTCTTCTGAAAACCTACAAACTTGCTAACTTTCTCAAAGAGATAGTAACACATTGCAACCAATTATAACAGCACCAGGTACATTGTTGACAGGTTTGGGTGCAATGCTGGAACAGATTCAAGAAGATGACAATAAAAGCCCAGTGTATCATGCTTCAAAGTCTCAAACAGATACTAAGAGGTAACTACAATTGTAAAAGAAGCCCTGATGGGCATGCAAGACATTTCTGGATTATGCCACAGGGATAAGATTCAAGATTGAAACAGATCACAAATCATTAGTTTCTCTGCTAAATATGAAAATAATTGGAAAGGTGCCTTGTATTCTACGCAGCAGACTGTATTTCACGAGGTTTGAATAAACTACAGAGTATGTCCAAGAGGAGTTTCATGCAACAACTACAACTTTGCCAGAATACAGTTGAACAGGCTATAAAAAAGGCAGCTTTGAGTTGAAGGCACAGATAGAAGTCCATATATCCTTAGTGACAGGAAACTTAAAAACATCACAGAAAGATATTGCAGCAGCTCAGAGATATTTAAGGAAGAGACGATGAATATCTGATTAGAAGATATTATCAAGCAGTTGTCCAGAATATATCTCTAATAATCCTATATCGAGACAATACTCTAAGCAGTGAAAGTATCTCATGGTTAAAGATGCTTTATTATTCTTTAATGAAAGACTTTTAATACCTAGAGGGCTCAGAAGTGATATTTTCCAAAGATTGCAACAAGTTTATTTTACCACAGAATCATAGAATTACTATGGACCAGAACGAAACTCATTTGGCCCACTGGATTTCCGAGCATTTTAAATTAGTGCCAATCTCCAGCCTATATCCATACGTCCACACATTGTTTATTTAAATAATCATCCAGTGTCCTCTCAAAAGCCTCAGCTGAAGCTGTCTCCCCCTCAATTCAAGGAAGGATATCAAAATGCCAAGGAAGAGCCCTTCAGTCAAGTTTGGTCATCAGCAATTAGTTGATCAATTGAAGAGTTAGTAGAAAATTGTAACGCTTGCACAATCAACAGTGAAGAATGGAAAAAAAACATTTGTTGTCAACATTTCCATAGAGACATTTGGAAAGATTTAAATGGACTGATTTCCATTGCAGGTTTTATTCAAGTAGAGTGCAAACATATTTGTTTGGTTCTTCTAATCAATTCACTGTTATGTCCACTTATTTTTTTCTCTCCTTCTTTTATATCTATTTTGTTTTATTTTTCATTGTTCTGGCCTTTTTAAGAAGTTTCACGGATTGTGGGTCTGGACACTTTAGGAGATAAAAGGCCTACAGCATGTTTCAGCCAGTAGGGGAATTTGCATCTAACATAAGGCAGTGATGATGTCACACTAGCTATGGCACTGAATTGAAAACAACAAATGGCACAACTAACCGACCAATACACAAAGATAAACTTCTTTTAAGTTAGAAAACCACTGTTTTGAGCTTCAAATGCCATTTTTTTAAACAGGAGGGCTGTGTAGTTAATCTACCAGTACTCTTGGGCTGTCAATATTAGGTTTAACCCAGTAGGAAACTCTTAGGCTGAAGATTTTTCCTTTAAACCTACAGTCTTTAAGCTGCTGTACCATGACTTATGTTGGGAAGTAAGCTAACTTCCTTTTAAATTGCTATAAAAAGGCATAGAGGATGCCTAGCTTGATAGGTCTTGAGTGTTTTAAAGAGAAAGTTTGCTTCATTCATATGCTTTACAACCTAGGGCTGTCCATTTTTCGGTGAGGATTCTTTTATAAGCAGTTACTGGTACTGACTATCATACTGCCACCATGGTACACTGATGAGAATATCACTCAGTGATAAATTCAATGAATCTTTTTTACAGCTCCAGATATTGACATATGTATATTATAATCACAGGCACTTGCGGTGTCCAGATTCAAGTTAAGCACCTCAACATGTCATGCTGTAGGAAAACAGAGGTCAGTCAGAGGGTGACTGAGAGCTTTATACCATTAAGTCACATGCCATGATATGATGATGATATCATGAACATATCCCTTAAAGTCATATTGCATACCTGTTGTGTGACGTAACACTGCATTGAGATCTTTGTAAAACTAAATTTTATGAGATTGTTTGGCAAGAATTAAGTCTTATCATGCAGATATAAAAAATCACTTATACTTAAAAGTATCAGTGACTTTTTTTTTGGCAAGATTGATTTTCTAATTAGCAAGTATGGACGATAACATCATGTCCTTGAAGTATTTTAATGATTTAAACTTTTATTCATTAATTTGTGGAATGTGGGTGTCACTTGTTGGCCAGCATTTACTGCCCATCTCTAGTTCCCCTGGAAAAGGTGGTGGTGAGCTGCCTTCTCAAACCGTTGCAGTCCACCTGCTGTAGGTTGACCGACAATGCCATTAGGGAGGGAATTCCAGGATTTTGACCCAGCGGCAGTGAAGGAACGGTGATATATTTCCAAGTCAGGATGGTGAGAGGCTTGGAAAGGAACTTGGAGGTGGAGGTGTTCCCATTTATCTGCTGCCCTTGTCCTTCTAGATGGAAGTGGTCATGGGTTTGGAAGATGCTTTCTGAGGATCTTTGGTGAATTTATACAACTGAACATCGGTGATGATGGGAGTGGATGTTTGTGGATGTAGTGCCAATCAAGCGGGCTGCTTTGTCCTGGATGGTGTCAAGCTTCTTGAGTGTTGTTGGGGCTGCATTCATCCAGGCAAGTGGGGAGTATTCCATCACACTCCTGACTTGTGCCTTGTGGATGGCGGACAGGCTTTGAGGAGTCAGGAGGTGAGTTACTCGCTGCAGTAGTCCCAGCTTCTGGTCTGCTCTTGTAGCTACTGTGTTTATGTAGTGAGTCCAATTGAGTTTCTGGTCAATGATAACACCCAGGATATTGATAGTTGGGAATTCAGTGATGGTAACACTATTGAATGTCAAGTGGCAGTGGTTAGATTGTCTCTTATTGGTGATAGTCATAGTCTGGTATTTGTGTGGTATGAATGTTACTTGCCACTTTTCAGCCCACTTTTCTGATGAAGGGTCTAGGCCCAAAACGTCAGCCTCTCTGCTCCTATGATGCTGCTTGGCCTGCTGTGTTCATCCAGCCCTGCACCTTGTTGTCCCCCACTTTTCAGCCCAAGCCTGGATACTGTCCAGATCTTGTTGCATTTGAACACGGACTGCTTCAGTACTTGAGGAGTCGCAAGTGGTGCAGAACATTGTGCAATCATCGGCGAACATCCCCATTTCTGACCCTTTGGTGGAGTGAGGGTCATTGATGAAGCAGCTGAAGATAGCTGGGCCTAGCACACTACCCTGAGGAGCTCCTGTAGAGATATCCTGGAGCTGAGATGATTGACCTCCAGCAACCATGACCATCTTCCCATGTGTCAGGTATGACTCTAACCATCGGAGAGTTTGCCCCTGATACCCATTGATTCAGTTTTGTTTGAGCTCTGTGATGCCACACTCAGTCGATTGCAACCTTGATGAAAAGGGCTGTCACTCTCACCTCACCTCTGGAATTCAACTCTTTCGTCCATGTTTGAACCAAAGCTGTAATGAGGTCAGATGCTGAGTGACCCTGGCAGAACCCAAACTGGGCGTCACTAAGCAAGTTATTGCTGAGTAGGTGCTGTTTGATAGCAGTGTTGATGGCACCTTCCATCACTTTACTGATGATTGAGAGTAGACCAATGGGGTAGTAATTGGCCGGTTAGATTTGTCCTGCTTTTTGTGAACAGGACATACTTGGGCAATTTTCTACACTGTCGGGTAGACACCAGTGTTGTAACTGTACTGGAACAGCTTGGCTAAGAGAGCGGCAAGTTCTGGAGCACAAGTCTTCAGTACTATCACCGGAATGTTGTCAGGGCTGATAGCCTTTGCAGTTCCCAGTGTTTCCAAACGTTTCTTGATATCACGTTTGCTGCGTTTGCTGTAAGATTGCTGCGAACGCTTCAGCCTTACCTTTTGCACTGACGTGCTGGCCTCTTCCATCATTGAGGATGGGGATATTTGTGGAGCCTCCTCCTCCAGTGAGTTGTTTAATTGTCCACCACCATTCACGACTGGATGTGGCAGGACTGCAGAGCTTAGATCTGATCCATTGTTTGTGGTATCAGTTAGCTCTGTCTATCATTTGCTGCTTGTGCTGTTTGGCGTGCAAGTAGTCCTGTTTAGTGGCCTCACCAGGTTGACACCTCATCTTCAGGTATGACCTCCTGCACTGTCCATTCAACTAGGGTTGACTCCTCGGCTTGATGTTAAAGGTTGAGTCAGAGCTATGCTGAGCCATGAGGTTACAGATTGTGCTGGAGTACAATTCTGCTGCTGTTGATGGCCCACAACGCCTCATGGATGCCCAGTCTCGAGTTGGTAGATCTGTTTGAAGGCTGTCCCATTTATCATGGTGATAGAGCCACACAACACGATGGAGGTGAGTTGTTATTGGTGTAGTGTTGCTTGTGGAGGAACAAGTCAAATCAGACAGCAAATTCTAGATGATCACCTTTAATTGCCTGTATCTTATCTGTCTATCCCTAGTATTATAATCTCCTCCAATGCCAACTGCCTTGAGTTATTTGATTTCTTCTGACTCCGACCTCTTGAGCATTCCCAAGTTTAGTAACTGTATCATCAGGACCAGGTCTTCAGCTACCTATGTCCTAAGCTGTGGCATTCCTTCCCTAAACTTCTCTACAAATACAAGTTGTTGTTATATGCACACACCTGAAATTGCTGCTTGGTGTGTTCTATAAGAATAGTGAGCATCAATAACCTATTGTTTCTACTGGAGAATCTGGGGGTCCAAAGGGCTTATCATTGATTTTAGCCCAATTAGCTGGACGGTTGGTTTGTGAAGCAGTGTGATGCCAATGTTGTGGGTTCAATTTCTATCATCGGCTGAGGTTACCATGAAGGACTCTCCTTCTCAACCTCTCCCCTTGCATGAGGTATGGTGGCCCTCAGGTTAAATTACCACCAGACTTCTCTCTTTCTGTCTCTCTAATGGGAGAGCAGCTTTATGGTCTAGTAAGCCTATGGCGATACAATATGAACATTAATTGCAGGATGTCTGTTTCTCTGCGTTTGACTCTGATTCTCTCCATTTGTATATTTTTGTCATCTCATACATCCAACCTATTTCTCTTATAAGTCACAAGACTTATGCTTGGATTTTCCAAATAACAGCAGAATACAGGTACTGAAAATCAAAACACAAGAATTATTAACAAAATAATATTAAACAACTGGAGAAAAGATTGCAAAATGTACGAATTGCCTATTTGCTTTACTGTGACTCAGGCTCTCAACTTAATGGACTTTCTCGACTGAGAGATAAATAGCATCTATTTAAGTATTTTGATGCATTCTACTCAAATATATATGATATGGATAAAGTTGTGAGTGCATTGAACAGAGTGCAGAAGTAATTTATAAAATGGTTCCAAGAATAAGAAACTACAGAGATGAGTTTGGATTGAAGAAGTTGGGACTGTTCTTCTTGGAGAGAAAAATGCTGACAGGAGATCTGATCAATGCTTTCAAAATCATGAGGTTTGTGGGCAGAATTGACAGGAAGAAGCTGTTCCTAGCTGTAGTGAAAAAAGAAGAATGGCAAGTGTTGTGATGTGCAAATCAAGCAAGGGCGATATGAGAAAGAGAACCTCTTCATGCAACGAGTTGTTAGGGTAGGGAAGGCACTGCTTGGCAGACGGTGGAGTTAAGTTCTATTGAGGCATTTGAGAGGGATTGATGATTACTTGGGTAGAAATATTGTGCAGGAATATGGGGACAAGGGAGGAGATTGGCACTAGGTAATAAAATCGGTGCAAGCATGATGGGACAAATGGCACCATTCTATGCCATAACAATTCTGTGAATACATCATCTTGTTTGAATTTGAATCATTTTTAAACACACCAGTCAAATTATTGTATAATATATCAAAAGCAAAGCACAGCCCTGCATATGCCAGAAATCTGAAATATTATTACACACAGAGGCACAATTTAAAGTTTCCACTAAAAGAATACAAACATAACAGGTGTGCATTTAATATACTTCGTTATGTTTGAAATTAATTCTTATTCTCCTTCATTCTTGCATATATATGTGCCGACCCCTCTGTTTTAGATGACGTTATTGTCCTGAGCAAGATTACAAAACGCGTCCTCTATTGACTTTTGTTTTTCAAAATTTATTTTAAAAACTAACAAGCTATGAGAATAAGAGAGAAAACTTATTCTCTTGTCTAATTCCCGTCATCATCCAATGCAAAGCAAAGTGTTTGGCAAGGATTAAAATGCAAAAACTGAAATTATGGATTTTATGAAAATTCTTTCACTCTATTGTATTGATAGCATGAATTGAGGTGCTGGACATAGGGGCTAACTTAATGCTGCTGATGCATGCTGAGAAATTGTAAACATTGCATATTCAAACTATATGATATGCTGTCAGCTAACAGATTCCAAGATGGAACATGCATAACTTTCATTGAAAGAAAATATGAAAGTTATTAAAAGATAATCATACTGTGAGATGTGTAGATTTTGATATCATTATATGGTTTGAAACTTCATTTTACACGATAAGCATATCCATTTCTATGAAAAGATTGGAGATATTTGTCTTTCAAAAAGTTTTGTGCAATTCATTTGGTTTACATTTTCTTTTAACCTTTGCTTTTGATTGGTTGGATATCTTGGCTGGTCCTATAAGATTATTTTTAGTAGTCATTCATAGTTTCCAAGCAATGAGTTGTTCCTCACTTTCTTATTTTTAGTGTATACACACTTTGATGCTTTTATACACATGAACAATGCAAAAGTTCTTTTCCAAAAATTCTGCTTTACAGTCATTGTGTCTGCATATTATAGGTCTGCAGCAGCTGTAGGAAAGCAAATAAAAGATTCAGAGGTTAGGGCAAATTTTGCTTCACTGTCATTTTTTATAAAATTCTTAGTGGATTAAAGTCTTACTTCAAGCAAAAAATAGTTAAGTTGTCACTCATTGTTCTTCCAAATGGTGGAATATTTTTGAAGGAGTTAGCTGTGGACTCACAAATGATGTCCATGTGAGGAATATGCATTTCTATTGAGTATATGTGACATTTGGAGGACAGACATTAAGTTAAGTGGCACCACAATGTCTTGGAGGTTGCCTGCAGCAGATCCTGGCTGGATTACAGAATGCAGAAACCAAGCAGCATGCTGGTGTTAAAAACAGATGAGTCTTATCCTAAGAAAAAGATAGTTGTTGAGTCTTATCTAATCTGAGCTTGTCTGCAAGCTCCTCTGCTCCAGTGTTCTTTTTAGCAGCTTGACAGTGAAAGACTGAATGTAACACCATAGCTCTTAATGGAAATCTCACGTCATGCAAAGATAAAATGGATTTTGGCATCTGGACTAGATTATGAACTTGAGCATTGCTAGTTAGAATGAGAGAAAAAAACAGCTGAAGGAATCCTTACCTTTATACTTTGCCATCTGGTCTTCATTAAATGAGAGTTCTGCCTTATTACAAGAAGCTAGCCAGAAGACAGAAATGGATAGTTTTCTGTACTCTTAGTTAAGCTGCCACCTTTTCTTTTCCCTGACAAATCCTCTATTTTATTTGATAATTTTATTTTTGAACAAATATTCGAAAAGAGATTTTGAGCAGCATTTACCCTTTATGAGTCCCCCTCAGGAAATGAAATGGCTGATGGAGGGGCTGTAATTTCAGCCACTGACATTTCTCTCAACATGGCCTGCAAAGACTGTATTTGTCTAGTTTTAGCTCAGCATATTCAGTGCAAATTGCTACAAAGACAACACATGCATTTCTTCCATGTCGAGAACATTATGGAATTATAGACCCACATTTTATACTGCTGCTGTTTATTTTTTAGCCAATGACCCCCACCTTCCAAACTCTGTTGATGATCATTGTTTGAACAAGACTCTATCTGAGGTGAAATGTTTGCACTGCTGCCATTGTCTTCCAGTGGAAATTGATAGAATGCATTCCCATGTTTTCAGGGAAAACCTTTCTAACCTAATTACCAGAAGAGCCAATGTCTTATGTATAATCAAAATGCCCTGGGAAATGATCTGACAGTTATACTGTGGTAGATTAAGGCATTTGCACCTTTCAGATCCTTTACCACTGGATGGGGTGGTGGGGTGTGAGGTGGAAGACACCATAACTAGCCTTTCATGTCCGACATTCTCGGAAAAATGATATCAGAGGATTTTGGCTCACAAGCAAAATACACAGTTATTGTTGTTTTTCAGCCAAATTTCTCCAGAAAGATTTATTGTTCTGCCTTAGAGTTTTATAGCACTGCTAGAGAGCATATGTGTATGCCAAATGCAAAGTATCAGAAATACCATAAATAGGTTATATATTAAATTGTCAGTGGAAGTTATATGATATGGTTGACAGCAGGCATGTTGTGACTGAAACAATGCAATGCTGAGCATGTTTCCTTTCAATTGTATTGAAGTAAAAATGTATATGAAGCAAAAATATCTTCCATTATGGTCAAACCCACTTTTTTCCCCAAGCTTAACAAGTGGTGGAATTCACACCTTGTCATTTTTTTCAACACTCACGTAGGGAAACTGAAAAGACTGAATTTTACCAATGATCAATTAAAAGTCAATTTCAGTTTTCTGGAGGGTTTCTCTCCATGAGCTCTAGCAAGTTCACACACCATTATCTGTTGCTCACAACATTATCTATGCACCCCTCCTCTATGGCATTATGCAATGTAATTGTGTGCTCATCATTGGCAGAAGTACTTGCCTCTGCTGTCACTTCCTAGGATTTCAGCCATTGGCACAATGTTTAAAGCCCAGTAATGAACCAGGTCCAAGCCCCTAGCCAGAGATCATATGCTGCTATTGACTGACTGTGCCAGTACACATTGGCTCATGACAGACCCATTGGCTTGACTGAAGACTACGCCCCTCAGGCTTTGAAACATTGCCATTTGGTTAAAGCACAAGTATGCTTGCCACGTAAGCTGCTGTTATTGCAGCATTGACATAGCACTGTGCTGTACAGAACAGGTCCACTTCCTTAACTGATCACTGTTGACAACTGGCGCAAGCTGCTTGGCCTTGTGTCTGCGCTAAAATGCAAAGCAAGGCAGAAGTACTGTGAGCCTTTAAGTTCTGAATGAGGCAGCAAAGTGCATTAAGGCGATGCAAAGTAGAGATGCATCCAGGTAACTATGAAGTGAGAGAGCAAGCAGAGAGCCCTGGGATGCACCCTGCTCTGAAGCATGAGATGAGTGCCAGTTCCTGCATACAAAGCAGCCTGGCTGCAACACTGGAGTGTGTGGTGTTGGTGAGCTGCAGCACTGATGTGGAGAACCATTCTCAGTGAGTCAGAGATGTGCCTTGATGACATAATGAGACTAGCGTTTGTCCGATGCCAACAGATTCAAAGGGTTGTGCAGACGGTCCAGTGCCCCTGGAGAGTGCCCAGGGATATTGAGGACTGCTACCAGGCTACAAGTCCAGAGGAGAAAATGACCAGTTGCATCTACCAAGTATCTGTTCTGACATTCCATTTCAGGAAGTGTCAATGTCCAGTTTCTCCCTGAGCGTGGGAGAATAAACAAATTGCATATAAAGGAGATTAGTCACTAATTGAATATAAAGGGCAACTTATAGAATCATAGAATCCCTACGTGTAGAAGCAGGCCATTCAGCTCATCGTGTCCACACCGATCCTCCAAAGACCATCCCACCAGACCTATACCCTATTTATCCCTGTAACCCTGCATTCCTGATGGCTAATCCACCTAACCTGCACATTCCTAGACACTATGGGCAATTTAGCATGGTCAATCCACCTAACCTGTATATGTTTGGAACTTGCCAATTACTTGAGTTGACTGAGATCCTCAACTTGTCATTCATGCCTTGGTTGGAAAATCAGTGTTTGTTTTTCTTGATGATGAGAATCTCATTTGTCTGTCCTGACCATATTTTCCCAGCTGACTCAACGTTGCCCATACTATTCAAGTCTGGGAGAATTCATTCAAGAGTATTTGCTTGCTAAGGAATTTTCGGAGAGAAGGCCTTTCTTAACCTTCAACCAAAGTCTTGGGGTGGAATTTCCTTTTAATACAAAGTCAGAAATGATGCTGCAAGCCGTACCAAAGATCGCACCCATTCGGCAAAACTTTTATTGCCCCGGAATATCTGCTCAAACACATTTCCATATTTCTAAATGCATAATATGCCATGATCCAGCACAGCTGTTGGTGTTTTACAGTAGAATTTAGTAAAACAAATGGTTTTGTTTTTTAAAAAAAGTTTCACGTAATATTTAAGGCTGATACCTTTTATTTATTTTTAAATGGAATGTAAGCATTGCTGGTAAGGCCTTCATTTGGTACAAATCCCTCATTGCCCTTGAACTGAGTAGCCTAATTGCCAGGCCATCTCACAGTCAACTTTATTTTGTGGACCTGGAGTCACATATGGGCCAACCAAGTAAGAGGAGCAGTTTTCCTTCTCTAAAAAGATGTTAGTGAAACCAGATGGGATTTTTACGATAGTCAGCCACTGTTAGTGGGAGTAGCTTTCAATTTCAAAATTATTAACCAATTGAATTGAGTTTTCACCAGCTGACGTATTGAGATTTGAACCCGTCTCACCGGAATGTTAGCTTGGGTTCCTGGGTTATTCGTCCAGTAAGATATTATCACTGTGCCACCGGCTCACTAAATTTAACAGAATTTGATTAAAATGGTTGAAACTAGTTTATCCAAAAATAAAACATTATAAAACACAATGACAAACCACCACCTGTGAGTAACCCAAATTCAACTTTATGAAAATGTAATTTAAAATATGTGCACATCTATTTTCTGGTTAGGCAGGGTCACAGTAGTGAGTCATAAGTGCTCAGTAAAGCACATTCAAAACCTAACCATTGATATTCTTGCACCCAAAGGTTCAAGCTGAATTTCTCGAGCTCCCACAGATTTCTGGAAGAAAGCAGAATTAAAAATTCCCCATGATGATTAATTTACTCCAGGAGCATGGCCAATTTTATTGCTCAGGTCCATTTCTAGTATTATGTTTTTTAAAACTAATGCAAAGAATCATGGAAATACAAACATTGTTGAAATAATTTTTTGTTGAAAAATTTGCTCTGATTACTCTGGACATCAGGTAAATTGTGCTCAGAAAACCAATACATTCCAGCTGAAACACCTTTAATTCCAGTTAGACTACAGTTCACATTAGCATGAATCCAGGAAGGATTCCACAGTGGAATAAGAATAAAGTGGCCATTTCAATTATAGTATAATCCCTACAATTTATCACAACAATCCATTTATAAAGAACAGATATGTGGTAGCTCTGTCCACCAGTATTATAGGAGCCAATTACAACAGTGCTGCTTGTAAGATAGGAGGTTCACAGCTATTTTGGGCAGTTTGTTACATCTCATTAGTTCTGTGTATGGCAATTGCCATTGTGTGATCTCAGCAGTTGCCTCAAGTGCTCCAGGAACCTTAAGATATGTGTCTCTATGTAATTCTCTTCACAATCAAGTTCACATCTTCTTTTGGTATTACACACGGCCAGTACAAAACCTGAGTGGAAGCAACATCTGATGTATTTTAATGAACACCAAAGTCTGCAGAGGTTACAGTTGTACAGGTTGCTTGTACCATATCCACCGCTTATAGTGGGTAAGTCATGTCTAGCATCAATAAGCTCACTTGGATTGAGGCCTGTACATAGAAACCTGCGTCTGTGAAAGTTTTACCAGTGAGTGGTATCAGCAGACAGTGCACCAACACCAGAGGGGGCTTTTGGATTTCACATCTCTTTCAGGAATTGATGTCACTTTGCTGGCATGCTAGCTACATGCTTGTATAATTAGGAGCATAAGATCTGTGGAATAAGTAAAGGCCTTTTGGACCATCTAGTCTGTTCTGCTTAATGAAGTGGTTTCTGCAGTCATTCCACATCCATTGGTCACCATCCCACAATACCACAATCTTATCTATCATCAACAGACTGCAAGCTTGTTCCAAGTATATTTCTTTAACTGAAATTGTTTTTGAACTGATTTACAAATTCCATACATTAAATTGACACCCATCCCATTGTCTTCAGCAAGATGTTCCTTTTTACTCCAGTTTATCTCAGTGTCCTGTTATTATATTTTCCAGATTTCTTTTAAAGATTTATGAATTTTCTTTTTAACCATTTCCCTCTTTACTCTAAGCCTGAACCCTGCATTCCTCAAATGTGTTTTGCTGAAGAGAATAATCCTCACGTTTGTAACTGACAAACATAAAAATGTTATAAATTTTAGATTCTGGCTTCGATATCACACTGTGGATTACTGCAATATGAACTTATGAATTTACTGGAGTTTCTGTCTCCATTGGTATTGCAGACATATTAATGTGAGTTTAAAATAAATAGAATAAATAGGGAATCAATGTCAGACGAGCACAATAAAAATTCATGGCATAAATATCAGGGAGATAGCTAGCTAGTAAAATAAAAAAAATAGTAAGAGTTTCTACAAATAATAGATAGGAAAATAATAACTAAAACTCATGATGGTCCTCTAGAGAGAGAATCTAGGGAATTGATAATAATTGATCTTGGAGGGAGTACACCATAGATTTACGAGAATAATACCTGGACTTCAGTGGTTAAGTTATGAGAAGAGATTGTACAAATTCGACCTGTTTTCTCCAGAATTTAGAAGGTTAGGTGGTGAGTAGATAAAGATAAACTATTTCCACTGATTGGAGATTCTAGAATTAGGGAGCAGAGGCTGAGAATTAAGGCTAGTCCATTCAGGAGAGATGTTAGGAAGCACTTCTATACACAAAGGGTGTTAAGTGTTTGGAACTCTCTTTCACAAATAGCAGTGAATGCGGGATCAGTTGTTAATTTTTAATCTGAGATAAATAAATTTTGTTAAGCTAAGAGATATGAGCAAAGGCAGGTATATGGAGTTAGGCCACAGATCAGCCATGATCTGATCGAATGGTGGAACAGGAGGTACTGAATGGCCTACTCCTGTTCCTATGTTCCTTAAATAAGGAAATGGCAGAGACTTTGAACAGGTTTTGTTTCTCTCTTCACAATAGAAAACTCAGAAAACTTCCCAACGTTAATTGAAAATCAAAAAGTGAAAGGGAGTGAGGAACTTAAAACAAAAGCTATCACTAGTGCTAAGGTACTAAGGGAAGCTATTGGGCCTAAAGGCTGACAAACTTTCTGAACCAGATGGCCTCCATCCTTTAAAAGAAGTTATTTCAAAAATAAAAGATGCATGGATTAAATCCTCTAAAATTCCTTGAATTCTGGAAGGGTCTCATTGGATCGGAAAAAAGGGAATATAGCACCATAATTGAAGAAAGGGTGGAGACAGAAAATAGGGAGCTAAGTATCAGTTAGCTCAACATCTGTTACGAAAATGTGCTCAAATCATTATTAAAGTGGCTGTGCAGGATACTTAGAAAATCACAGTTTGATCAGGCAGAGCTAATAGGGCTTTGTGAAAGGGAAATCATGTTTAACTAATCTATCACTGTCTTTAAATAAAGCAAAGTTAATGGTTATATATAGGGGAACTAGTAAATGTGATGCATGTGGATTTCCAAAAAGCATTTGGAAATTTGCCACATCAAGATAAGAACATTGGGTACAGGCGGTAACATCTTTACATGGCTAAAGGATTGGTTAATTGACAGGGTGTAGAGACATATGGGTCTTTCTTGGTTTGGTAAACTGTCACGAATGGAGTGCCACAGGAATCAGTTCTGGGTCATCAACTATTTTCAATGTGTAAAAAATGATTTGGATAAGGAAAATAAATGTATGGGAGTTAAAGTTTCCAATGAGACTGCGACAGATAGGAAAGTAATTTGACAAGAGGAGGTAGGGGGTCTGCAAAGAGTTGTCAAAAAGTTACTTGGGTGTGTAAAAATTTGGCAGATGAAGTATAATGTGGGTAAATATGGACCTGTCTATTTTGGCAGGAGGAATAGGAAAATGGCATATCATTTAAATAGAGCGAGATTGTAGAACTTGATAGTTCAAATTGGCCAGCACCTTCTTGGAGCTTACAGTCAGTTCAACCTTCACTCCTGAGGTGAAAGCCACTCAGGTCTCCTCAGAGGGTAAACTCGCAAGGCTTTCATTACCCCGTCCACCAATCCAGAGATGCTTATTGGGTGGATTCTCTATCCAGATGTGATTTGGAAGCACAATCTGGTGTGTACATTCATGACATGTCTCTGCAGCTGGTTGAGGAAGAAACATCCCATCTCCCTGGCACTTAGGGGACATCAACAGACTAATTCATCTTCTCAGCCCTGGGCAGAAGGTTATCCCATGATTTTAACCATTAGTGATGACATCAGAATGTACAGAGAGTCTCTGCAACATCATGCAGTTCTTTCAGAAGATTGTTAAACTGGATCGAAGAATGGAGGAGCCCATCAACATTATCAGTGCCATGCTGGCACTGACATGCATGCCCCAGCTATCTCCACAGGTAAACTGACTCTGGTCAAAACACCTGACTTACTGTGGCCATTCCCCTGAGACTGAAAACATGTGGCTAAACCCCTTTGACTGACCACAGTTCCCCTTCCCACCACTCAGTAATGGTCCATTTGGTGATTAGGTAAGGCCATTTGGTTGAAGCACTGGCAGTGTGTTAGCCATGTGAACATGGAACATGCTGTAGGTGTGACACTGGTGTCTGGCAAGGTGCTGTGCAGCAACATGTCCAACCCCTTGACTGTTCAATACGCTGGACAATAACAAGGTGCATGCCTTTCCCTCTGCAGAAAACAACAATGCAAGCAAGCGAGGTTGATAGTCTTTACATTAGGGTTCAAGAATGTATGCACTGTAAAGTAATGCAAGCCAGAGAAGCTGGCAGCCACAATCTAATCATTTGGATCCTTTCAGTTTCCCACTGGGTTAGACAATTTCCATGCTTGTTTTGCAGATAATTATTTCTTCATTCAGAAGAAAATAAATCATCATCATCTTGTGCATTCAATTATTTAATGTTTAAAATTCAATTTTTACATTAAAAAATAGTGATGACCAAAACTAGACTTAAAAGCAAGTCTCTGGGAGTTTGACGCTAGAAAATCATAAACACATTCTCTGTCAATGTGTTTACAATTTTGCTGCGCTTGGCACACAGAGGAACTCCTCTCTTCTCTTACTAATGTCTTCCAACCAATTCTTTCCCATGAGTGCATTTGATACTGTACCTTGAGATAGAATCTACTGCTGACACTCATTCTGCTTTCAATTGATAGGTAAAGCTCTGAAGGTTATTTCTGTCAACATGGGAGCTACTCTGTCATTAAAGAAAGGCAATTGGTGGAGGTTTAACCTGAAGGTCAGCACAGTCAAACAAGAGGAGAGATCAAGAAGGACAGTCCTTCAGGGAAACCTTGACCAGTATAGGAACTGAACCCATGCTGTTGCTATAACTCTGCAATGTCAACCAGCCATCCAGACAACAGATCTATCCTACTCAGTGTTGCTTTCCTTTGCAGAACCACTAAGTTCTTTTCAAGGACAGGCAGGCAGGACAGCCAGTATACCTAACGTTTCAGTTTCATTCTTTAACAATGCTCTTCGATATACCGTCATATTTAGATACTCATATGAGCTGCCAATAGCAGGCTGTGTTTGCAATCTTACCCTCCTGTGTCCTGATTACAATTCACTCATGCTCTGTGACACTGTTCTGTTGTTCCCAAGTCAATATTAGCCTCTAAGGTATGAGCAGTATCTGAGCAAGAGATTGGCTGCCTGTGTCAGATTTTCATAGATCGTCTTCGTCCTCCTGGAATTTATGTGGCTGGATGGGCTGCAGTTCTTGGGTGTCTGAAATCAGAAAGTGAAGGCAGGTGGACAGCAAGAGATCCATAAGGATACAATTGCACATTGTGCTCATTGTCAAGGCAAAGGTGACCTGGCAGTTGAGAATGTACAAAAGGCAGGAATTTCCTTCTTTTCAATATTATCAGAAACATCATATGCCATGGGCTGTCTCACAGCTCATGCTGAAAGCAATATCCTTATGTCAGGCAAAGGAGATGCTGGTACCCTTCTCTCCCTGCTCCCTTATATTGTTTGACATCCTGCTAGTCAGAGGGCACTGTGTCTGAATAATATATTAGTTACAGCTGGATGGTTGGATATATGTGGATAGACTAAGTGGTGAGCTCAGGGCTTGCACCATTGGTAGGTTTGAGACAGTGAAATGGAGTATCTAGATGTTAATCATTCACCCTGAGTACAACAAACTAATGTGGGGGTATGGCCTATTGTGCAGCTTGAGAGGTTGGTATGTGTTGGATAGGAAATTACATAAGAAGAAACATTACCTGACCTTGATAATTCACATGAAGTAATTAGACTTCTAGTGGCATTGCTGTCAGGCTTATGGTCCAGATATTCATCCTAGTGAAATATCACTCCCTTTCTTAGCCACCAATTTTTCTTTCCTCAATTGGCAAACTTGCAAGCTTTCCTTTCAATGAATTTATGCACACTCACTAAATGTGATTCTCTCCCTTACTGTTTCTGTTTGACATACAAGGACTCGGGCCAAATTATTGACTTTTCTCACTGAAATCTAAGAGTAAATAAACAAAATTGTTCTCTGCTACTTTCGCTACATTTAGGCTAAAAAATGGTGAATATGCTGGTATGGATCTTTTCTTTTGAACTGAATTGCGTTTGGCCTTTATCCTTTTTCTACCCAAGTTGAAAAAGGTCAGCTTAACAATCACTTCAGCAATTATCGGGTACCTTACCTAAATGGTTAGCTTAAATCATATGATTTCTGGAAATGTTATTTTGACCCATTGATTAAAAAATGAGTTTCTGACCTTTAAGAAAGACAGTTTACCTTTAGAGAGCTAAAACCTGAAACTCATATATGTCTATTTTGAAATCCAAAATGATAATCATAGAATAATATAAACGTTCAGCTGCTCTACCACACTAGACTAAGCAAGCCCAGTAGGTCTGTATGCTTGAAGAGGATGGTAGCAGCAACATCCATCGTGAGCTGCAACCAACAAGAGTATGAGTTGTTATACCCATACAATAGGCAGGACTTCAGCTCATTCAAAAGACAGAAGAACAAACAATTTCATTGATGTACGTATCCAATTTTATGCTCAAGACTAAAGAGAGAGGCAGACTGTTCTAATGATGGTCTATATTTGAAAATCGTTTGCATACACTAGATATACTGATTGTTGAAGTGAGAAATCTATTAGCATTCTAAAACCCACAGCTCTTTGATGGTATTCCTTTTTCTTTGGTTCTTGATCTTTGAAAGATTGACCACCCATGTTTTAGACTTCACAAAATTTTGATTGTATGATTAAAATGAGTTTTGTTTGTACATGTTTAGATCAATGCACCTAAAATAATCTGAAAACATTACATTTAGGCTAATGGAGAAAGAATGGAAACAAATTATGATTATTATAACTGGGCCAGACATCTTCGATCATTTCCGTGTAAGCTTCCTGGTTTAGTCCATTAGCTGTCATTCACATTGGTAATTTCCATGATTTTTATTCCATATATCTTTTTTACTTGTAACTGTTTTCTAATATGAACAAACCTGACTAATATCAGATTTTTCTTTGTACCTTAGCACATTAAAATCATGGTACCAAGAGAAAGACATTCAGCCCCTAAATCCTGTTCCATTAATCAACTAGATCTAATGTTCCTGACTTCATCTCCCTGCCTCTGTTCTGTAGTCCCTAAACCTTATGTCAAAAATAGTCAACTTCAGTTTTGTTACAAATACAAGATTTAGATTGGTAAGTCATGTGAATGTCTATTTAATTTACAGTAAAATGGAGGAATGAATGGGGTCATGTGACCTGATCTGGATTCTGTCCAACAGCAAGCCTTAATTGTTGAAGGGGCAAGAGGAGACAAGTTAAGAGGCTTGCTAAGAAGGTATACAATGTTCACACCTGTGGACAATGAGAGAACATCTGTGCTAACTGCAGGCATACTGTTAGTCTTCAATTCCCACAGGGAGGACTTAGGAATTTTATATTTGTAAATAGTTATACTTTAAAATGTCTATTTAATTCTGAGCTAGATGGAGTTGAGGGCTGCAATGAGAGATAGTTAAGATTTCTACCATGATACGAGACCCATGTTCTTATTGTGATGGATATTGACTTTGAGAGCAGCAGAACCATTGAAAGCCATTGCAGTGTTGGATTAAAGGTAACCTAAGCTATCACTAAGCCTCACAGAACCCTGTCAGTCTGCAAGAATCTGAGAAGAAGAAAAAGAAACTCCAGGCAGCACGTCTTGCTCCTTAAACAGACACAATGCATATGGTTCACCACACAGAGTTCAGGAGAAAATTCTTTCTCGTGTTAACAAGACCATGTTGTGAGGAGTTATTGAAAGTTGGAAGAAAATCCTAACTTGGGTTAAATAGACATAATCTCCAGTGTAACTTTCTCAGTGGCAGACATAAAGTCATAGAGTCATAGAAATATACTGCACAGAAACAGACCCTTTGGTCCAACTCGTCCATGCCGACCAAATATCCCATATAAATCTACTTCCATTTGCCAGCATTTGGCCCATATCCCTCTAAACCTTTCCAATTCATGTACCCATCCAGATGCTTTTTAAATGTTGCAATTGTACCAGCCTCCACCACTTACATTGGCAGCTCATTCCATACATACACTACCCTCTGCGTGAAAACATTGCCCCTTAAGTCTCTTTTATATCTTTCCCCCCCTCATCTTAAACCTATGCTGTCTAGTTTTGGACTCCCCCGTCCCAGGAAAAAGACCTTGCCTATGTACCCTATCCATACCCTTCATGATTTTATAAACCTCAATAAGATCACCCCTCAGCCTCCAACTCCAGGGAAAATAGTCTCAGCCTGCTCAGCCTCTCCCTATAGCTCAAACCCTCCAACCCTAGCAACAACCTTGTAAATCTTTTCTGAACCCTTTGAAGTTTCACAACGTCCTTCCAATAGCAGGGAGACCAGAATTACACGCCATACTCCAAAAATGGCTGAACCAATGCCCTGCACAGCTGCAACATGACCTCCAAGTTCCTATACTCAATGCAGTTTAGCTCAGTTGGCTGGTCAGTTGGTTTGTGAAGGGTGGGTTCAATTCCCATTTCTGGCTGAGGTTACTATGAAGGACTCTCCTACTCAACCTCTCCCCTTGTCTGATGTATGGTGGCCCTCAGGTTAAATCACCACCAGTTGTCTCTCTCTAATAAGAGAGCAGCTCTATGGTTTGGTATGATCATGGTGGCACAACAACAATACCAGTTTCCGAATTACTTGCGGTTCCTGCATACTAAAATTTGGTGATTCGTACACTTGGACATCGAAATCCTGATCCTCAAGTTTAGCAGTTCTTCTGGCATCCTTATTTTAAATCACTTCCTTTGAGCTAATGCAATCTTTAAATTTAATCTTAATTTTAAATCTAATTGGTGACAGCTTTCAGAGCTTTGAGAAGCAGAGAGAACTTAATGTCCTAATGCATGAATCACAAAATTTACTGTACAGGTACAAGTAATTGGGAAACTAACAGAACATTATCATCTATTGCAAGGGAAATCAAATACAAAAGTAGGGAGGTTATGTCTCATTTACACAGAACACCATTGAGATCAAATCCTGAAAATTGTGTATAGTATCAGTTATGATATTGAAGGAAAGATGTATCCCTATCACTTTGAAACAGTTCACAGCATGTTTACTGGGCTAATAACTGGAAAGGGTGAATTGCCTTATGAGAGGGGATCGAACAGGATAGATTTGAAAATGTTGGAGCTTAGAGGAGTAAGACATAAACTGATTGATAAGATTCTAAGGGGTCTCTAACAGTACAGATGTGAGAAGATGTTTCCTCTTATGGGCTAATCTAGAACTAGTGATTGTCCATTTAAAATAGAGTTGAGGGTTTTTTCTGTTTCTGAAAGAGTAGTGACTCTTTGTAACTCTTTTTCCTGAAAAGATAATGGAAGCAGAGTCCTTGAATATTTTTAAAAGTAGAGGCAGATAGATTCTTGTTTAAAAAAAAGGTCGAAAAGCGATCAGAATAGGCAAGTTTGTGGATTGAAGCTTTCAATATGATTAGTTATGAATGGTGGGACAGGTCCATGTGGCCCACTCCTGTTCCTTGTTCCTATCTTTATATTTTAACTCCTTTTGTTAGCTATATGTCTCCCATTGGTATTTTAGAAAAATGTATATCTGTTCTTGACAATATCATACGTCTTTAAATATTAGCCATTGCCTATCTGTCATGAAATATTTCAATGTATTTTCTCAATTTGCCATAACCAACTTGCCCCTCATACATTCAAAGCTTCCCTTGTTCAGATTTAAGACCCTATCTTCAGAATGAATTGTTTCACAAACCAATTTAACTTGAAATTCTATCATCTTAAGGTCACTATTTTCTAAAGACTTCTTTACAAATGTTATTATTAGTCCTTTCCCATTACATAATACTAAATCAAAAATCACCCAAATCTGAATTGATTCTTCAATGTATTGCTCCAGAAACTCTCACATTCATAGTTGAGGAGTTCATCTAGATTAGATTAATTTTATCAAGTCTTTTGATTCTCATTTTATGACGAAAGTTTGTCCTCTCCCTGAAGGAGTAGGAAATATATTGTAGATTTGAATTCTGGTTATCAGTGTGCAATGCAAAACATCCTCAAAAACAAAATGGTACAAAATCTTCTGGGCCAGCTCCAACCTATTAAAAGGGCAAGATGGAGTACTTACTTGTGCAAAGCAAAATTTACTTTCCATACAGCTGGTTAATGTCTTGCTGTTAACTTATCAGGACACTTCAGGTGGACCAATGTTCCCATCTTTTGCATTCATTAGCATGTCATGAATACTCAGTTACACACCTCTACAATTATATTCATGGCCACAATCCTATTAGGCAAAAACAGGAAACAGGTGCAATCATAAACCCGGCATGAAAGCATGTATCTAATGGGTAGGCTGCTTTCTCAAGGCTCCAGTGAGTACAAAAGTCTTTTGTAACTTGGCATCTTTATAACCATGCCATTTCTTTGTGAAAATGCATAAAGTTTAAGGCATGAACCTGACTAGGTCTCCACCTCATAAAAAGTCTCTTGTTATATGTGTCTTGCTTCGGTAGTTAAATGATTCCTACGTATGCAGTAAAGACTAACCAACTCATTAGCTTAGCCAGGCAAAGCTGATGCCAGCAAACCTGACTACGCAGATACGCAGACTGAAAAGGGGTTTGATTTGAAAGGAAGCTCTGCTGAAAAGAAGGTTAAAAAAGAAAGAACGGTACTCAACAGAAAAGGTTGACAGAAATGTGGGCTGAGAGAAAAGTAACAGTAGAGATGCAACTTAAAGTGAATGGTTTTCAGGACATTGGAAAGGTCAAGGCGAACGGATGAAGCAAACTGGGATGCAGAATGTACAGACAGGGGCAAGTGGGACAAGGAAGGTTGGGAACTTCATATTAAGGCTGGGAACACAGTGGTGTAATTATGTGGGCTGAGGAGAGAGAATAAGCAATTGAGCTTGATAAAGGAGGGTGTAAGCGTAAGGGATGTAACCATGGGATCAGAGGCAAGAGCAGGAATACTGAGGTGGGTATATAATGAAAGGGATCCAAATCATAGGGGGAGACTGAAGAAAGACAGAAGGGATGCTAAATGGAAGTAGGAGGCCATGTACAATTATTGGGAAAAAGTATATTCCAGAGGTGGAGGGTAGAGGATGAACAACTCAAAAGAAAAAGAACACTTTTTCTTTAAATTGGTTTTCAAATTATGGTCTCTCTGAGAAAGCAATTGGCAAGGCCTCAAATCTGTTTGCATGTGTTCTTGCAAAGGAAGGAAAATGCTGTTATGTCAGCACTCACTTACGAGCTTGGTATAAAAGGAAAGCATTCAATGAAGAATAAAGATGAATAAACCCTTAACACCAACACTCCAACCAAGGCCTGTCATTCATCAACCTCTGACAAAAAGGGCACCTAAGTATTACCAGCAGTGATAATGACAGTGGAGATGGTAATTCCACAGTAAGCTATACAGGACCGTTCATATGCCAAAGTACATGGAGGACAGAGGGATTAAACCATTAGAGGTTCTAGATTCCATAGCTGTACAGCTGTATCACAGGGGATAATTAAGTCAGTGAATGAATGCATCCGTAGATTGAGCAATGGAGTGAAGATCTCTATGTACTTTTCTGGCTCTCCTTCGGTAGCTGTACAGCCACGTTTTCACGTTCTGGAACCACAGCAACGGGCAGAATGTGGCCCTTTGCTCCAGTTTGCACAGAACCTCTAGCACCTCTGCCAGACATTTCCCTCTTTGCTTGTGCATCTCTGTCAGCTCATTCAGAACGTCAGTATCTGTACTGGGCTCAGCAGGGTCCTGTTCTCCAGCATTCCTCTGATTGCTGGTGGCTATTCCCTCCTCCTCAAGCTGTGGGCCTTGAGTCAATGCCGTGCTCACTGGAAAGTGACACCAATTCTACTCTACCACTGAGGTGAATATCTTTGTGCTGCTGAAGTGTGGGGAGGTGTGCTTTGATAGTGCATCCTGTGAGGCCCATAACTGTTCCTCTTCAGATGTGCTTATTGTACTGTTGGTTGGGATGGGCCTGGAGGCTGGAGCTCTTTTACTTTAGGTTCTGGCGTTGGACTGGGATCCAGAGGCTGCATAGAAAAATACGAAGATTTGTTAGTATCGTAAACTGCCACTTTTACTCAAAACTTTATTTTAAGATATTGCTGTTTGTTGTGCAATTGGGGGTATTTGCATTGAAACATCTAATCTCCCCTTCAGCATAGGAGAATGCCCCTTGCTCTCCTGTCAGCTCAGTGGTCTGCTTCTTGAATGGGTTGAGCAGCTTTGTACAAGGCAGCCTTCTGACACATGCTCTCGTACACATGTACACAGCATTCCTTTCCTGCAGAGGGAGAGAAGCTTTAAGAGACATTAACACGGACAAATGAGCACTGTGCCTGCATTGATAGATACAGAGTTGTCCATCCCCTGAGCTGTGGTTGTGTGTGTGTGTGTTACAAGGAAGAAGCAATTGGTATGAGGAAAGTTAGATGTTTAAGGTTTCTGGTTAAAACGTGGGTCAGTGTCATCAAAGAGCTCGAGTTGATGCATATCAAGAAAGCATCATGTGATATGTAATACATGCGATATCTATAATGCATGCATCTCAAAGCCAGCTTTTCTCACTATATCCTTGTCCCGTTGAAGCCTTTAGTGAAAAGATATCAGACGTACATATTCACTTAATTGTGCTTAAAGACCAATGAGCTGTTGGTGAATAAACTGTTGAGTGTTTCAGCTCCTTTTGTGTTTTAAGTGTGAACTGTAGAGGATGTATGAGAGGCAATACCACTGTAATGCCCCTAGTCCAACAGTGGAAGCTGCAAAGAGCTGACAGACAGTGATTGCACATGGAGCATTTGATGTAGATGCCTGCCATTTTAATCTTATGAGTGATTATAAGATCCTGTGCTGCAGCAAACCTACTAGCTCAGACTCATAGGAGCATGCGGTATTGACCTCTTGTGGCACTGGAAACAGTTCTCATAAATAACTCATGGTTGCTTATCTCTGCAGACACCTCTGTCCAAGCTGCCTTGTCTCTTATTGCCATCCAGAGGGAAAAGCACTTAGCTTCTCTCCTGGACAGCCTCCAGGAGCGTATAGTGTCACTTTTTACCAGGACTCTGACATCTCTAGGTGTAGGTGAGGGGTGATAAGCAGATTCATAGAGTTGCACAGCATGGAACAGACCCTACAGTCCAACATGTCCTTACTGACCAGATATGCTAAACAAATCTAATCCTATTTGTCAGCATTTGGCCCACATCCCTCTAAACCTTTCCTACTCGTATACCCATCCAGATGCCTTTTAATTGCTCCAGCCTCCACCACTTAGTCTGGTAGCTCATTACTCACACACACACCTCTCTGTGTGAAAAAGTTGCCCCTTAGGTCCCTTTTAAATCTTTCCCCTCTCACCATAAACCTATGCCCTCTAATTTTGGATTCCCCTATCCAGGGGAAAAAACTTTGACTATTCACCCAATCCATGCCCCTTATGATTTTATAAACCTCTATAAGATCACCCCTCTGCCTCTGACATTCCAGGGAAAATAGCTCCAGTCTATTCAGCCTCTCCCTATAGCTCAAATGCTCCAACCCTGGCAACATCCTTTTATATCTTTTCTGAAGTCTTTCATGTTTCAGAACATATTTCCTATAGCAGGGAGACCAGAACTGAATGCAGTATTCCTAAAGTCGCCTAACCAATGTCCTGTACAGCCTCAACATGACCTCCCAACTCCTATACTGAATGCATTGAACAATAAAGGGAAGAGTACCATCACCTTGTTCAGTACCCTGTCTATCCGTGACTCCACTTTTAAGGACCTATGAACCTACACTCCGAGGTCTTTTTCTTCAGCAACACTTTCCAGGACTTTACCATTAAGTGTGTAAGTTCTGCCCTGATTTGTCTTTCCAAAATGCAGCACCTCACATTTATCTAAATTAAACTATCTGCCACTCCTCAGCCCAGTGGCTCATCTGATTAGGGTTCTGTCGTACTCTGAGGCAACCTTCTACACTGTCCACTACTTCACCAATTTTGATGTTGTTACACAGTGGAGGTCAATTCCCCTTTGATAACTAGAACAAAAAAACCCAGAGAGGCTCACCTCACCTCACCTCATAATGTGTTAAAGAAGAGTGAAAAGTAGTCTAACCTGCCTCTCACCCTCAAGCTGTTATAATGGAGTGGTTAAATGAAATGAACTCCTTTAACTCTCTCTATAATCAAAGTGGAACAATTTATTTATCTAAATCTAACAGTGGACAAATTAACTGAACCATTAGAAACTGAACAATTCCCCTTTAACTACTAACAATTCCTGACTAAAACAAAATTCTAATGGTATGCTGTTCTAACAAATACAAGTCCCAATTGTATAAACCAAAACAATAAAAACAAATTACGGTTTAGTCTCTCAACATTACAGCCAGGATGCATCTTCCAGAATGCTCTGTGCCTTCTCCGCTGATCTTCAGTCAGTAATGCCTTTCTCCATCAAGTTCTTGTGTCAGGAATATTAGCTAAGGGTGTTGCGGTACCTTTATTAAATAGATGATGCTTTCTCTAAGAACTAAGAGAGCTGATCTCTTATCAGATGGCAGTTAATTGTCTCACACCAATTTTCAAATGCCCTCTTATTTTTTACCCTTGATGACGTATCTATTTCTTGCAATAGGATTGGTCCTATGTTGTCAAAACCATCAGATATAAAATTAATTGGTTTTTAGTCTCTAAGTGCCTGGTTTAAATTAATTAGCTGATATTCAAACTGTTTGCCTTGTTAACAAAACAAAACTGCTGCTTGGATTGTTAACCATATAGCCTTTGTTTCAATTTTAGGAACTCTCCAAGCACGGAAGAAGTCCATTATCTTTTAAAGGGACTATGCACTCTTCCCCCTATCAGTTCACAAACATCAAATTCTGATGTCCTTCCTTCCAGTTCACATGTATTCTCTCTAACTTCGCAACATCTTCCATGTTAAAAGAAAATGAACCATCATTATGAACAGATGGTTTTTTCTTCTCTAAACCTTAACACTATTATTACTGGATCCAAAGGTCATTAATCTATAGTCACACATTTCATACTAATTCTATACACATAACACTGAAGAGTACTGTTTCTAACTTATATGAACATTTTCCTTTTAAACCCACAATAACGCATCCACAATAACATTTTCACAATCCACAACATGTACAATGTAGAAGCTAAATGCTTGTATCATAAGATTCCAATGAAATAGTCTGCCGTTCTTGTCTTTACATCTTTCCAAAAATGGTAAAGGATTGTGAGCAGTGTACACAACCATCTCTGATACATTAAAATGTTGAAAGGCCAATGCCAAACTCAATAACTCATTTTCAACAATTGAATATTTTCTCTGGTGGTTATTGAGTTTCTTTGAAAAATAACCAATTGGTCTTTCAATTCCACAAGCATCCTCCTGTAACAGTGCAGCTCCAACCCCTACATCACTTCCATCCATGGCAACTTTAAAGGTTTTCAAGAAATTTGGAAGGGCTAAAATTGGTGCAGTGTTTTCTGAGGAATGTGTCACCCGTTTGTGGCCGATGTTGTGTCCTAAGAACGTCACTTCTGCCTCCATAAATTCTGTTTTTGACAAGTTTATGACCAACTTCGCTTTCCGTAGTCTCTCAAAGAGCTCTGCCAAATGCTTCATGTGATCTTTCCACGAATGGATAAAGATCACAAAGTCATCTTATACATGGCACAATTAGTCAATCCTGCCAAAACTCTGTTCATAAGTGTTTTAAAAGTGACTAGTGCATTCTTCATTCCAAAGGTCATGGTTTTAAATTGATATAGCCCATTTGGGGTTACAAAAGCAGAAACTTGTTTCGCTCTCTCCGACAAAGGTACTTGCCAGTAACCGCAAAGTGAGTCCAACTTTGTGATCTAAGTAGCTTGTCCTACTTTTTCCACACAGTCCTCCAGCCTTGGAATTGGATATGAGTCAGATTTGGTCACAGCATTGACCTTCCGATGATCTACTCAGAATCGTTGAGTACCATCAGGTTTGGGAACAAACATGATCAGCGAACTCCACTCACTTTGACTCTCCTTGATGAAGTCTTCCTGGGGTATCACTTCTACTTCCTTCTATACCTGTGCTGCTTTGAAAGGATTAACCCGATGGGGATGTGGTTTTATCAGAACAATATTCCTTACGTCAAGCTTGCGTACTAGGGTATTAGCCCTCCCATTCTATTTCTGCATATGTCCTTAGAGTACTGTAACAGGTCTTTTAATTCAGTTCTCTGTTCCTGGGTCACTACCCTATCCCATTCTTTATGGACTTCCTTATTATTCATTTTATTCTGAGGCATATTAAAATCTGAATCAGAGATAGTAGGAACTGCCGATGCTGGAAAATCTGAGATAACACGGTGTAGAGCTGGATGAACACAGCAGGCCAAGCAGCATCAGAGGAGCAGGAAAGCCGACGTTTCGG
>NC_063332.1:148365459-148449160 GCF_021869965.1 Rhincodon typus | reverse complement strand
GATTCCTCACTCTGAGTGGCAGTAACTAATACCTATTTCTCTGGTTCCCTTTCCCTGTCATAGTAATGTTTCAGCATATTCACATGACAGACACAATAATTTTTTTTCCTATCTGGCATCTTTACCAGATAATTCACCTGACTTAACTTCTTCTCAATCTGATAGCAACCACTAAACCTTGCTTTGAAGGGGTCTACCACCACTGGTAACAACACCAATAATTTATCCCCTTGGGCAAATATACGAATTTTAGATTTCTTATCGGCATCTTACTTCATTCCGTGCTGTGCCGCCTTCAAATATTGTCTAGCTAATTCACCTACTCTGTTTAATGTTTCTCTCACCTCAGATACGTGATCCAACTGTGAGATCTCTGACTTTGGACCTATCAACTTTTCCCTTTAAAGGCCCTCTTACTACGTGTACGACTATCAGTTCAAAAGGAGTAAACTGAGTCCATTGATTTGGAGCATCTGTAATAGCAAATAGTATAAATGGGATACTGTCATCCCAATCATTTGTGTAATCCTGGCAATACGCCTTCAACATTGTCTTTAGGGTCTGATGCCACCTTTTCAATGCTTCCTGGGATTCAAGATGATATGCACTTGGTTTAAAGTGTTTGATGCCTAAATTATCCATGATCCCCTTAAATAGTTTTGGAGTAAAATTGGACCCGTGGTCTGTCTGAATCTCCCTGAGTAATCCATAACAGGTAAAGAAAGCAAGCAACTCCTCCACAACCATTTTTGCCTTGACATTCCGTAAT
Organism: Rhincodon typus; assembly: GCF_021869965.1. Taxonomy (NCBI): domain Eukaryota; kingdom Metazoa; phylum Chordata; class Chondrichthyes; order Orectolobiformes; family Rhincodontidae; genus Rhincodon; species Rhincodon typus. Next base: position 148,448,391 of record NC_063332.1, on the reverse strand, counting down.
GGAATTGCATCTGGAAACCAGGTAGACACGTCCATTATAGTTAGCAAATACTGGTTCCCACTTTAGGTTTTAGGGAGGGGACCTACACAACCAATCATAACGTGTGTAAAAGGTTTTTCAAACGTGGGAATTGGCATCAAAAGCACTGATTTTATTACTGCCTGTGGCTTCCCTAGCATCTGACACGTATGACAGGTACAGCAAAATTCAACCACATCTTAATGTAATCCAGGCCAATAGAAATGCTTCTGTATCTTAGCCTGAGTCGTCCTCTCTCTGAGATGACCTCCTACAGGTAATTTGTGTGCTACTTCCTGTCGGTATCCTACCGGCAAAATAATCTGGTGAACTTCTGCCCATTTCTCATTTGCACTAACTTGCTGAGGTCTCCATTTCCACCTTCAGATTTTATCTTTAAGGTAGTAACATTCTGGACTACATTCTGATTCCTTTACCAAGTATGCTTTATGATACAAATCCCTTATCGTCTTACCTTTTTGTTGTAACTCCATTAGTCTTTCTGAACTGTACAACACTGCCCGATCCTCTGCCTGCTAAAGTTTTTCCTTTACCATTTCATCAAACAGGCTGTCAGCTAAATGGACTCGAACTCTTTCATCTTTCTCTTTTGCTTTCCCTTCTTGTTTTATCTAATGGCTGTAGGATCTTGTTACCATACAGTCCAGAAAAATTACAGGATAGTTTTCTTTGAACTCTTCAGTTTCCTGGTTTTCTTTCGGCTTCTGCGTTACAATGGATCTCACTCCCATCTTTGATCCAGCTACATCGTTTCCAAGAAAAAACTGTATTTCTGGAATAGCCACTCTTTCAGTAACTCCCATTATCACTTTTCCAATCTTGAGTGGACTTGCTATTCTTATCTTACACAGGGGAACACTAATTCTCTCTCCACTTATTCTACAGATTATCACTCTCTCCGGCAGCGTTTTAGAAGGATTGCAAATATTTTCATTTCTTACTATTAGAGACTGACCAGCTCCAATATCTCTAAGTATGTTAACTTCTTTAACTATTCCCCTTGTTTTACCTGAGTAATACTTACCAACACAGATGAAGTCTTTGAAAAGAAGGAACACTATCTTACTTTCCAGCCAGTGACTAGGCTGTGCACTTTTCATTGGTTCCTCAATTTCTCTTGGGATTTCCTTCACTATCTCAACTAATCCCATTGGTTTAGCTTCTTTCATCACATCCTTTTTCCTAGTGCGTCTCGTAATCCACCAGCACTGCGACTTTGCGTGTTCCACCATATCGCAGTGAAGAAACCTGAGGTCTTTCATTTCTTTTCCACCCTCTTGGGTTTCATTTTACACCCATGATAAACTGTTCCCAGTGTTATCTACTTTTTGTTTTTCATTAAAGGATCTCCCACTTTCCCAATTTCTATCCCTCATGGAATGAAATTGCTGTCGGAAGCTAGATTTCGATTAATGCACTAATGTGTATTCGTCTGCCACTTCTGCAGCTCTTCTCGCTGTTTTAACTTTCTGTTCCTCAGTATGAGTTCTTATCACTTCTGGAAGTGAGTTTTTAAAATTCTCCAGCAGAATAATATCTCTAAGATCCTCATATGTCTTTTCTATCTTTAATGCTCTCGCCCATCTTTCGAAGTTGCTCTGTTTAATTCTTTCAAACTCGATATGAGTCTGACCCGGATCCTTTCTTGCATTTCTGAACCGTTGTCTATATGTTTCTGGTATCAATTTTTAGGCATTCAGAATAGCCTGTTTTACTTCTTCATATCCTCCTGACACCTCATCTGACAGAGCTGCAAACACTTCACTAACCCTGCCTACTAACTTGGTCAGAATTAACATTACCCACACTGTCTCTGGCCAGTTCATCTAATTAACTGATTTCTCAAAGGAAATGAAAAAGGCTTCTGCATCTTTTTCATCAGATTTTGGTAATGTTTTGACATATTTGTATATATGCCTATCAGGTCTTTGGCTACAATGGGTCTGATCATCATCACCCTCCTCTTCACTAAGCCTATCTTCTACCTTCAAGTCCATCATTTTAAGACAGCTATCCTGTCTAATTTGCAACTTCTGAAGTTCAAACTCTCTCTTTTTCTTCTTCATGTTCAAGCTGCTTCATCTTTTCCAACTTTAACATTCTTTCCTTTTCATTTTGTTTTGCTTGTAACTGTAATTCAAACTGTTTCAGTTCCTTTTCTTTCTCTTCAGCACTGGCTCTTCTTTCCCTTTCTTTCCCTTTGTCCCCTAATTTCCACCTTTTAAGATCACTTTCTAACTCCATTTGTCTTATTTGCAATTTAATATTTTTCTAACTCCACTGCACTTAACTGTTTCTCTGGTATACTTTAAATACTTGACTAACTCCTTTACAAATTCAGCTTTCCTGTTGTCCCTAGTTAAACCCAATTTTAGCCTGTCTACTAATCCTAAAAGTTTCTCCTTTTTCTGTCTTCCTGAAATTTCTTGGCTAATTTGGGAAGCATCTTCAAACCCCAGAACCTCTTTAGCAATATTAAGAGCCATTTCCCCCACTTTTGATTAAACCAATAACAAGCAACCGAAATTAAACAGATTTTCCACTTCCCCAAGTCTGTTTAAATCTGATGGGACCTCTCATACTTCAAATCTGTACAAATCTGTCTGAATCCATTCAGATCGCTTCAGATCTGTTAAGATCCTGGACACAGACTGGTCAGATTCAGACCTGAACCCCCAAACTGTTATAAGGCGGAGGTCAACTCCCCTGTGATAACTAAAACTGAAACAGCCAGAGAGGCTTGCCTCACCCCATAATCTGTTAAAGAAGAGTGAAAATTGGTATAACCTGCCTCTCACCCTCAAGCTGTTATAAAGGAGTGGTAAAATGAAATGAACTCCTTTCACTCTCTCTATAAGCAACATGCAACAATTTATTTATCTAAATCTAACAATGGACAAACTAACTGAACCATTAACAAACTGAACAATTCTCCCTTAACCACTAACTATTCCAAAATAAAACAAAAATTCTAATGGTATGATCTTCCAATAAATACGAGTGCCACTTATATGAACCAAAATAATAAATAAAGTAAATTAAATCTCAGTCTCTTGAAATTAAAGCCAGGATACATCTTCCAGAATGTTCTGTGCCATTTCTGCTGATCTTCAGTCAGGAATGTCTTATTCTATTAAATTCTTGTGTCATGTGTATTAGCTAAGAGTGCCATGGTACCTTTAATAATTAGATGATGCTTTGTCTAAAAGTTGAGAGAGCTAATCTCTTATCAGATGGCAGTTGGTTCTCTCACGCCGATTTTCAAATGCCCTCTGCTTTTATACCCTTGATGACATATCAATTTCTTACAATAGGATTGGTCCTATGTTGTCAAAGCTATCAGATTTAAATTTAATTAGTTTTTAGTATCTAAGTATCTGGTTTAAATTAATTAGCTGTTATTCAAACTGGTTGCCTTGCTAACAAAACAAAACTATTGCCTGGATTGCTGACCATACAGCCTTTGATACAAATGTTTCAATTTTAGGAGCTCTCTATGTACCTGCAACATACAAGCTGCCCACAGACTTGTTTTTTGAATCTTTAAGCACAGAAAAAGCCCATCATCTTTTAAACGGACAACATCCCTTTTCCCAATCATTTTACAAACATCAAATTTTAATGTCCTGTCTTCTAATCCACAAGTATTCTCCCCAACAGTATTTGCAACATGTCATCTGTAAGCTTATGAACCGTACCCCCTATATTTACATCCAAATCATTTACATCAATTACAGAAAGCAGTTCTTCAGTGATGATCCTGGGTTGCACAGTGTGTATTGATGAACAAGTTGCTTTTCAATACGGCTGCCAGAATTTGGAACCTGGAAGGTCCTTGTAGGGGCCGAACACCTTGCCCTCCTGTCCAATGATCCATGAACATAACTATGTGAGAAACCTCATCACCCCTCCCCTGCTAAACGGACAATGAGAGGCGTCAGTGAAAAACAATTAGATAAAGCCTGGCTGATTTTACATTTTATTACTTTACATTGGAATACACAAATACATGATAGCTCACTAATTAATCTAACTGAGATCAGTTAACAAAGCACAGAGTAAGGGGGGTGTGATTGATCTATTACTCTGAAGCACAAATTAAAATGGGCTTCTTGTCTGAAACTGGCATCTGCTGTAGGCATCTTTCAAAATAGTACATGTCTATTATTAATGTTAACAGGTCAATGAGGCTACTGATCAACTATGAGGCCATTACTACCTCATGAAGGCAAACATTAATGCCTGACTCCACACTTAGTCTCAAAAAAAGGCAAAATTGGGCTCTATCAGTGGATTGCATCTATTCCCTGATAAATATTGTTCATAATTTCCTGTGGCATCTTATGTGCTACTCCCTTTCCTGGCTCCCTGTTATACTAAGGGGATTGATCTTCCTTGTCACCAACTATTGGAAAGAAAAAGTGAAAGCTGTTGAAAGAAATTGTCATGTAATTGTGTGTTAATGAGGGCCAGTTGGTAAATCAATCAAATGCCCCATTACCTCTCTCAGCTGCCATTATCATTGCATTTTTTTTGGCATGTAGTTTAAAATCTGCCCCCTGTATTCCAGTATGTCTAGCCTTTGTGCTATATTTCCACCTCTGGAATTCTGTACCGATTCCCTCACTAGTTTTATGTTCATCGTGCTCCATGTGGATTGCAATGGGCAGAAACAAAGTGACAATGCGGGGAGACTAAAGCTATATGCCTGTATCTTTACGTATGGGTTGGAATAGATTCTGAGGCAGGAGATTCAAGTTATGGAATAGACAGCAGAGAAAATTGGAAAGTTAATTTTTCATGCAAAAGGTTCCCTTCTCCAAACCACCCTGTACTACCTAAATTTAAGGAACATTAACCAAGAAAGTTCAAAGCTTTACTGTTATTGTGCAGATCAATGTTATAAATACCTTATTAATATTAATTCATATAGATTTTCATTTTCTCAACAGAAGCAAGCTTGAAAAAGGATATTTCCAACTTACTGAGCACAGCTGTAATTCCAGCTTCAGATTCATTTTTCTTTCTGTGTTAATATATTTTTCTCCCAATATTTATTGAATAATTAGGTAAAATTTAAATATCAAAATGGGCTTCATGGAGACTTGATTAGAATAGCTGTGAGGACAGTTGTACAAATGCATCGAGATTGTTCTTGATTGCTATTCAGGAATATGAAAAAACAACTCTCTGAAATGTCAACTCAGAGATAGTAAGAACTGCAGATGCAGATGCAGGTCCTGACCCGAAACGTCAACTTTCCTGCTCCTCTGATGCTGCCTGGCCTGCTGTGTTCGTCCAGCTCCACACTGTTATCTCTGAAATGTCAATGTTGTTTTAGCCAGCACCAAACAGTGTGAAAGACTACTCCATTTCTTATCATCAACAGTAAGTTGATTCTGTAAAACTAGGCCCTTTCCAGAACTACCATTTTCCCTTTCCGTGCTTAGCTGCAACAAATTTTTAAAGTATGAATAAATATTTATAGCTATGATGAATGAAAATTATTACAGTGAAGTTCAGATTAGTAAACAAAATCTGATTGATAAATAGTCTGTAATGCATAGCTCTGTCAGTGAATCACAAGACAGTAATTAAATTGAGGGACTTCAGTGACCTAATAAGCCATAAAAGCAAAGCTCAAGTGGTTTGACATTTATCAACATGACTCACGGCATTGGCTTCTGATATAATTAACTGAGAACCATTGAGCATTTGTTTAGGCTATTTCAAAGGCAGTACTTGTTTGATATTTTATAAATGTTTGTTCTGCATTCATAAAATAATCAAAAACAAGCAATTAGGAAGTCACTGCATAACCTAACAGATCATCCAGGTCATTATTCATTTGTTCTAGAAAACACAAAAGGAATTCCATGAAGACTAATGACCAGAAGAACTCTGTTTAATTTGAACGGAAAATCAAGACATGGATTGTGAACCTCCGAAGGCATTTAGGTCTGTGATCTGCATGCTGATCAGCAAAGTTGTGAAGCTTTAAAGCTTTTTTAAATCAGGTTGTGTGAAACCCAGAATCCTGGATTGCTTCCTGTTACGCAGACAGAGTGAGAGAGAGAGAGAGAGAGAAAGACTTTGAAACAGGGTGTGTTCAAGCTACAATTGTCTTGTTCTGTTGACAAAATTGTGCCCTTGCTATCTCGACATTTAGAACGAAATTATCTCAAATAATGGCAATGATGGAACAAAATTATCAATTTGAATACTTTAACAATGCCGAGCTTTTCATTTTTGTGATCAACGAAGTAAAAATTCATAATATTATAACACATAGATTCTACATATGTCTCTTCTTGGCTGCTTTCAACCAATAATCTGATTTTGTCTTGTGAAGTCTGGCATTAATTTTGCAGCAATGGCTTCAAACTAGGCCAGTAACCTGACCACCCTGTTAACATTAACAATACACATGTACCAGTTTGAAAGATGCTTACCTCTCACTGGCTCAGCACATTCTGGTTTCAGGCAAGAGTCCCATTTGAAGATGCAAATTGGGGTGGAAGGTCAATCTCATCCTGCTGCTCTGTGCTTTGTTAGATAATTGAGACATTTGAAGAGCTGTAATTTAGCATCACTGTAGAAAGAAAATAAAAGGCAAAATCAAGCTGTCGCCAAATCCTTTTTACTGACATCTTTGATAGTATGAATAAAGTTTTGCAGGGAACAGGGGTTGAGTGCAGAATTCTTAGCATGGCCAATCCATATAACTTGCACATCTTTGGACTGTGGGAGGAAACCAGAGAAAACCCACCCAGACACAGGAAGAGTGAACAAACTCCACACAGACTGTTGCCTGAGGCTGGAATTGAACCCCAGTCCCTGGCACTATGAGGCAGCAGTGCTAACCGTTGAGCCACTGTGCCTTCAATGTTTTGTGTCTGTACTGGCTCTGAAAAGACCTACCGAACTCATCTTATTCTCCAGCCCTATCTCTGTAGCCTTCTAAATTCATAACTTTCAAATACATATCCAGCTCTTTTCTGAACCCTCCCATGGAATCCACCTCCACCACTGTCCCAGACAGCGCATTCCAAATCCCAACAATTCTCGGAGTAAAGAAATTTCCTCTCATCTCACTCCCAGCTCTCTTGCTGACAATCTTGAAATTGCGAGCCCTAGTTACTGATTTACCAACTAGTGTAAACAGAATATCATTCTTTACCCAGTCAAAATTGTTCATAATTTTGAACACTTCAATAAGGTCACCTCTTAATCATCTCTGCTCCAAGGAGGAATAGCTCAATTTCTCTAATCCTTCCTTGTATCTAAAATCCCTCATTCCTAAATCATTCTATTAAATCTCCTTTGCATTCTCTCCAGGAGTCTCACATCCTTCCATAAGTGAGATGCCCAGAACTGAACATTCCATGTAGTCTGACTAATGATTAGTAGAGGTGTAGCATCATACGTTGCTTGCCTTTATACTCTATGCCTCTATTTATAAATCCAAGGGTTATACAATCCTTCTTAACAACAGTTTTACCTTGCCTGGCTACTTTCAGAGAATTTTGCACATGAACTCTGACGTCCCGTTGCTCCTGAATGCCCCTCAAAATTGTACCACCGAGCCAGTATTGTGTCCTCATGTTTCTTCTAACAAAATGCATTTCCTCACATTTCTCTGCATTGAAATTCATCTGCCGGGTGTTTGCTTATATGGCCAACTTGTCAATGACCCTCTGAAATCACTCAGCATCATCCTCATAATTCACTATTCTCACTAGCTTCAAATGATCTGCAAATTTAGATATTTTACACTCATCACCCATCTCCAAATCATTTGTATAAACCAGAAAAAGCAAGAGTCCCAATACCGATCCCTGAAGAATACTATGTTTCAACAATTTGAGGAATGCCCACCTATACCTACTCTCTGTTTCCTATATTTTAGTCAACTTCTAATCCATGCTGCCAAAGACCCATGAATCCCAAAAAAGTCCTAATTTGCTGACCAACCTGCCATATACCACCATATCAAACACTTTCTGAAAGTCCAAATATGCAACATCCACAATACTGCCCTCATCCACTGTTTGTGTCACCTTGTTAGAGAATTCCATTAAATTTGTCAGATATGACCCACCCTTGACAAAGCCATGATGACTTTCTAGTATTAACTTGTTTTTCTTAAGTGTATATTTACCTTATTCCCCTTAATGGTCTCTATCAGCTTTCCCTACTATTGATGTTAAGCTGACAGGTATTTAGTTTTCTGGGTTATCCTTTGTTTCTTTGTTAAACAACAACATCACATTTGCAATCCTCCAGTCCCCCGGGACTAATCCTGTGTTCAGAGAGGCCTGGAATTTTTTAATCAATTTGCTCCCTTACCTCTCTCAGCAATCAGGGATACATCCCATCCAGGCCTGGAGTGCTGCCAGCCTTTTTAGCACTTCTTCTTTATCTATATTGCTCAGTTGCTCAACATCCACATTGTCAACTATTCCAGTATCTTAGAAGATTCCTTAAATGAGGCAATTTGGATAGAACTTAAACACAAAAAAAGGGGCATTCAGGTTGGTTGGCTCGCCGAACTGGATTGTTGTTCTGCAGACGTTTTGTTACCGTGCTTGGTAACGTCCTCAGTGCAGCCTCTGATGAAGCGTCGGTGTGCTTTCCCACCTGGTTTTTAAACCCTGGGGTCCGTTGCGATGGATTGCCTCACTTCCGGGTTTCCTCCGTAGTGGAATGTATATGGGGTCGAGTTCAATGTGTTTATTAATAGCCTGCTTCGTGGAGTGCCATGCTTCCAGGAATTCTCGTGCTTGTCTCTGCCTAGCCTGTCCCAGGATCTTGGTGTTGTCCCAGTCAAAGTCGTGGTATTGGTTGGCCAATACTCACTCATCTCAATCCACATGGACAAGGAGAACCACGACTGAGGCAATCCATCGCAACGGACCCCAGGGTTTAAAAACCAGGCGGGAAAACACACCGACGCTTCATCAGAGGCTGCACTGAGGATGTTACCAAGCACGGTAACGAAATGTCTGCGGAGCAACAAACCAGCTCGGTGAGCCAACCAACCTCAACATCCACAACCCGAGCTAAAGATCTACTCCAAAACCTTAAAGGGGCATTCACTTTGCTGGGGGTGTAAATAGACTCCCATTCAAGGGGAGATAGAAAGATACATATGTCAGCAAAACTCAGATGTGTGAAAATAATAAGATAATAACAGGGGATTTCAAATTCCCCAATACTAACTGGGATTGTCAAAGTATAGAAGGCTTGGAGGAGGCAGAATTCTTAAAATATGTTCAGGAGAGCTTTTTAAGCCAGCATTAGGAAGCCCTACAAGAGAGGAGGTGATATTGGATCTAATTTTAGGGATAAAAGCTGGGTGAGTTGTAGATGTGTCTGTGGGAGAGCATTTCAGTGATAATTCAGTAAAATTGAAGGTAATTGTGGATAAGGACAACAATGGACTAGAAATAAAAGTTTTGAATTGGGGGAATGCCAAATTTAATAATTTAGAACTTGGTCGAAGAGGACTGGGAACAGTTATTTACAGAAGTAAAATCCACATTACAGCAGTGGGAGACATTCAAAAGGTAATAGTAAGACTGCAGGGTCAAAATCTTTTCATAAAGAGAACCCTGAATAAGGGAAGGAAAAGGGAAACTTTTCATAGATACTCAAAGCTCAAAACAGCAGTTGCTCTGGAGGAGGACAGAAAGTCGAGGGGGTAGATTAATCAAGAAAGTGGGGGAGCAAAGAGGGGACATGAAAAAACACTGGTGGCCAAAATTCAGGAAAATGAAAAAGCATTTCAGGAGAACATTAGAGAAAGGAAATGTCCAAGAAAGGAGTTGAGTCCACAAGAGACCAAAGTAATAATCTGTATATGGAGTTGGAAGACAAAGCTGAGGTTTTAAATGAGTACTTTGCATTTGTATTCATTGTGATGAAGAAAAATGGAGGCGTAGAAATCAGGGAGGAAGACTGCGATATATTTGAATAAATTAGTTTTGAGAGAGGTGAGGTATTAGCAGTTTTAGAAAGCTTGGAAGTGGACAGACCCCCAGGCTCAGATGAGATGCATCCCCGGTGTGTGTGGGAGATAAGAAATTTGCAAAGACTCTGACATTAATTTTCAAATCCTCCTTGGCCAGAGGAAGTATACCGAGGACTGGAGGACAACTAATGTGGCACCATTTTTCAAGATTGAGATAAACCAATTTGCAGGCCAGTGAGACTACATAAATTAGTTGGGAAACCAATGTAAAACATTCTGAAGGACAGAACAAATCTCCATTTGAAGAGGCAAGGATGAAGCAAGTGAAGTCAACATGGCTTTGCAAGGGGGAGATCATATCTAATAAATTTGTTTAAATTTTTCAAGGAGGTGAATTGATACATAGATGATGGCAGTGCTGTTGATTTAGTATCCATGAACTTCAGAATGGCTTTTGACAAGGTGTCACATGGCAAACTGGTTAAAAGCTAACAGCCCATGCGATCCATGGCATTTCTGCAAAATGGATCCAAAATTAACTTAGTTGTAGGATGCAAAGGGTGATTGTTGAAGGGTGTCTTTGTGACTTGAAGCCTGTGTCCAGTGGAGGACTGCAATGTTCGATGCTGGAGCCCTTGTTATGTACATTAATGATTTAAGCACAAATTTAGGAAGTATAATCAGTAAATTTGCAGATGGCACAAATATTGGTGGTGTAGTAAATAGTGAGTAGAAAAACCTTAGGCCACTGGATGACATAGACTATGACATAGACACACAAAACTATGGGCCAAGTACTGGAAAATGGGACCAGAATAGATGGCTGTTTCATGACTGGTGAGGGCACAATGGGTCAACTGGCCTTTTTCCATGTTGCAAAAACTTTATGACTCTAATTTAAAGCTTGCAACCTCCCCAAAGACTGCCCACAGAATAAGCAATGGTGACAGTAACAGAAAGAGTGAGCAACAAGACGGATGCAATGGTAAGTGCTCGAAGATGTACCCATAAGCAAAGGCAGGACAAATTTTGAAGGCAATAGAGCAGCAAAGACAGTACAATGAAAATATCTCAAAATGAATAGCCCAATGAATGTGATGAAACATTGTTCTAAGGTTATGCCATAGAACATAAACCACCACTACCAGAATCTTTTATCATGCGGAAGGCTCACAACCAACTGGGAAACGGCAGAACTAATGCAAACAATTCACCCGAAACAGAACTTTTCAGGATTGACAGAAAAATCAATAAAGACCAGCCCAGTGCCCTACTCAGTGTAGCTGGCAGCATTCTGGATGGCATTTTAACATGGATGGGGTTAATAAAAAGATAATCTCTTGTAATAAACTTATTAGATCTTTCCATATACTTAAGTAATCACTGCAATATATTTATTGAGAAAGCACAGTTTAATAATTGGAAGCAAAAGCCGGGGGAGGAGATAAATTCCTTTCTCAACGTTATTTCATAGAATTTGCGAATGTAGGACTTTAAAATATGATGTAATCAGAGACTGGATCAAATTAAGAAAAGGAAAAAGGAACAAGAAAATTTTTCTGAAGAAGGGTCTAGGCCTGAAACGTCAGCTTTCCTGCTCCTCTGATGCTGTTTGGCCTGCTGCGTTCATCCAGCTCTACAACTTGTTATCTAAGAGTGTTGGGAATTTTTTTTCATATTTCATACATTCTAGTGAAGACTCAACTTTAATAAAATTGGTACAATTAGCCATATAAGATGAAGTCGGGAAACAAAACAGAGTAGTTGTTTTGGGGGATCAAGAGTTTCTATGGTTGAAAAAAGGTGTTCAAGGCAATACAACATGTCATGCAATATAGAATATGAAAAGTGAAAGTCCATCCAAGCCAAAGCCAGGAGAAGTGCAAAGAAATAATGGAAGATGCAATTACATAGTGGTCTTACTATAGGTGGAAGAGAAGAGGCTGCATCAGTGAGAAAGCTGTCTCACTAAACATGCAGAATTCCACACCTGTGGAAAAGTCGGTCATTTTAAAACAGATTTTAAAATCAAAAAAACGAGTGAAAACCTTATTTAAGCAGCAGTATGCAGGAGATTAAAGAGCCTGTCTGTAATGAAATCACATGCTTAAGTAAAATACAAAATGTTAGAAGAAATGATCTGTCACTTGGATAGTCTTTGAATTCAGGGTAAAACAGAAACTGAGCATAAATGAAAGGATAGGAGCAGTACTAAAAACTTTGTAAGAAGCAGGATTAATATTAAATGAGAAACGTGACTCCTCAAAACTTACTGTCAAGTTTTTTCCATGTTGTTTACAAATCATGCATAACAACATACTTGCTAGAATATAAATGTTTATCAAAGAATTCTTATCATCGAGGAATATCACAGAAGTGAAGATGTTCATGGAATGGTCAGTTATGTTGACAAATTATTACCACATTTCACACTAATCAATGAACCATTGAGACATCTTCACAGACAGGGCCAGGCATGGTGTCGGAATGAATATTATGAGCAGTCTTTTGGAAAAAAAATAAAGAAATGCTAATTTCATCAGAAATTCTAGCTCTTTATGATCCTGAACTAATGACCACAGTGCTGGGTGATGCATCATAAACCAGACTAAGGGCAGTGTTATTATAAATCCAAACTGTTGGCAAAAATGCCAGTTTACTATGCATCCTGATCAATATCAGAAACTGAACTAAGATACATGATGATCAAAAAGGAAGCATTTGCAGTTACAAGGGCATACAAAAAAAATTCTGATTACATTCTTTGGGTTGTAACTTTAAATTAAAACAGATGATAAGTGATTAGTAACATTTTTGAAAACCAAAGGAGGTGCAAATATACCAATAAGGTTTCCAAGTTTCATACTCAGGCTAATAAGCTATGACACCACAACAGAATGCATTCTGGGAACGTATTAAGCCAAAGCATCATCAAGAAATCGATCAACCAGATCAGGAAAATAAAAACTCCATGGAACAAGTAGAGGTTCTCATACCCTTGACAACCAAATAATTGCCTACAATAGCATGCAAACCAAACAAATCCAGAAAATTAAACTTTGGCCACTGTGGGTGGAGGAGAACCAAAAGAACCAGGAGTGCATTTGAGTCAATGAGAAGAAAAACATTAGTAGCGTGGACTAAATATCCTGATGTCCAGAAAGAGAATCATAATCAAACAGTTAATGTTTTCTGTTGATTTAAACAATTTGACTTTCAGAGGCAATGCAGTTAGAGAGGACAGATCCTCAACTATCTCTGAGCAGAACTCAAATAAATTGGGGGAGATTAGTGAAACAACAGCACAATGGTTATCTATGTGAAACAGGGTCTTTATGATGGTTGGGGAAGGGGGTGGTAGGGGGCAGGGGAAATTTTACACAAGTTATAAATGTTGGTATAAAGACAATGAACTTTGCAATAAGGTTAAGCATGTGAGTATGTTATTAGGAAGATTTGTCAGTAGTGCTGCAATAAATTACACAGTAATGGAGAGACTCTGAAGAGAGTAGCAAGAGAGAAGATAAAGTCTGTGACTCATGTTATATCTAAATGTATATAGTTATTAGAGTGTAGATAGCAGTTACTTTGAAAAGTAACTCAGAATACAGCAACCTCTCTTTAGTGATGTACTGCATCCAACCACACAACAGACTGAGTGTGGGATTAATGTAAAGGTATGTTTTCTTAGACGGAGACTGGAAAGAGGAATGAGGAACATACTCACCTCCAATTAATGGTACAGGAAACACTCTCAGGAGCTTGTTAAAGTGCCAAAGAGGGCGAGAATGGAATTTTCAACCAAATAGTCTGGTGTTCATTACTACAAAGCTGTTGAGGTCAATGCAGGAAACAATTTTTAGCAAAGTGTAAAGTTACCGGGAGCCCAGGGTCTTGCACTGGATTATGCTCATTCCTTCTCCCTTTGAATGTTTGGCCACTTTCGTGGGTGGTGAGGCTGTTGTTATATACCATTCAGCTGCCAGCCTTTGCCAGTGATGATGTGGAGGTGCTGGTGTGGGACTGGGGTGGACAAGGTCAGAAATCACACGACACCAGGTTATAGTCCAACAGGTTTATTTGTAAACACAAGCTTTCAGAGCCCCAGTCCTTCTTCAGGTGTTAGTGAGAGAAGTAGTATCAGACACAGAATTTATAAGTAAAAGATCAAAGGCCCATACCATTGATGAGGATGTACTAAACAAACCTAAGATGATGTTAAATCTTTAATCAGTTAGAAGGTTCCCAAATTCCTTTCAAGTCATTATCCTGAGAGAACTAAAGGTTTTATCAATGTAAAGAAGAGGTGACATTTTAGGTCAGACAATGCATATTAGGTGTGGGGCCTTGTTTAGAACCTGTTTGTGTTTTGGTTTGGAGTCAGACTGATTTTATTTCCAAAGTAGGAATTTATAAAATGCTACATTGACTGACTGTCAATACATTGTGTGCTTTTTGAACAAAATTGAATGTATCTGCAAATACAAATACACCTCATAGATTCGCATAAGTGTGTGTGTGTGCATCTTAGGTTTGTTTAGTACATCCTCATCAATGGTGTGACCCTTTGATCTTTCACTAATAAATTCTGTGTCTGATGCTACTTCTCTCATTAACACCTGAAGACGGACTGAGGCTCCGAAAGCTTGTGTTTACAAATAAACCTGTTGGACTATAACCTGGTGTGGTGTGATTTCTGACCTTTGCCAGTGACGTTTTGCAGACAGTCTCTACCTTGGTGCCACTCACTAGATGTCAAGGTTACCTCTGCTTTAACTAATGTATTTAAATATAAAAATGGTATTACGTAATGAATGTGGATGTGGTGAGGGGTCAGGGGAAATTATCTGGGATTAGATTCCCAACCCCAAATTGATAATCAGGTCACAGGTACCAAACTTGAAGGTTTTTGTTTTATAACTTAGAATTAGACTGGGTGCTTCCTTGATCATTGCGTTTTGGAGCAATGGGTGTTTTCAAGCAGCCATCATAAGCATTGGAAAATGGAATAGACTTTTAAAATATCAAAGAGTAATGACTGAAACAAAAGTGGAAAATTCTGAAACTGCTGAGCTGGTTGATATCCTGAAGTGGAACTTAAATGTTGTGGAACCATGAAGTGCATGGATAGTCTGAATAGACAAGGTTGTTTTCCCAGGGTAGGGGAGTGCAAAACTAGAGGGCATAGGTTTAAAGTGAGAGAGGAAAGATTTAAAAAGGACCTGAGGGGTAACTGTTTCACGCAGAGGGTGGTGCAAGTGTGGAATGAGCTGCCAGATTAAGTGGTGGAGGCTGGTACAATTACAACAAATAAAAGGCGTCTGGATGGATATATGGATAGGAAGGGTTTACAGGGATATGGACCAAATGCTGGCAAATGGGACTAGATTACTTAAGGGCATCTGGTTTGCATGGACAAGTTGGACCGAAGGGTCTGTATCTATACTGTACAGCTCTATGACTATGACTGTATTTTATAGGGTTCCCAGTCACCATCCTCCTGCCTGATTAAATGACCCTTAACACCAAACGTGCTGCAGATGAGGGCACAAGATTCCACCTGTTAACTCTGTTTTGCTCTCTAAAAGTGCAGCCATATTTGCCGAGCAGTTCCAGAATTTTCAGTTTCTCCTTCACATTTCCAGCATTTACAGTAGTTTGCTTCCTGTTGAAAGAATGTTACTGCTGCTATTATTTTTAACTGCTTGAATCGAACATGACTCTCAGCTTTTTCAACAGAGGCAAAATAGAAGGGAGATTGAATATTAGAAAAGGGAAATTGGTGAGAAGCATTACACTTGTATATGATGATACTGCAGTCAGTCATTTCCACCTTTAAATACTTTCAGTTTCATGATCATCTCAAAAATTAACTTTTATGAATAGGAAACAATCATAAGGTTTCTGTCAGAGATGGTTTACAATTCTTATAAAAGTCATCACTGCTGTTTTTCACATTGTTTCCTTCAGGGGACCCATTGCATGAGTTCCAGTCAGAAGGAGTAGCTGCATCTGCTCTGTAGCTCAACATATGGCACCAATAGTCTGCATGATTTAAACTCCCTTTCACATCGCTGAAAAGAATTTGCCTACGCAGACACAGGAGTACAAGAGTTCAACTGGTGCTAATTAATGATACTGACACAAATTTTTATAACAAATTAACATGTGAACTTACCTCTCTGAAAAATGTATTTTTTAAAAAAATACAGCACTTAGGAAAACAATAAACTTCAAAATATTATATTGTCAATTAGACTTGGTCCAGAAATATTACTACAGACCTGGGAGACCTAAAGGTTTATGGTTCAGAGTTGTTGGAACGCTTATGAGCACTGCCTGAAGAAAGAAGTCTGGCCAAATATTAATGCAAATGTACCGAAATTTATATCAGTTGTTCTTGGCATTAGTTTCCAAATCTCTTGTTACTCTGGTTATATAGACGGAGTGTTGATAGTCTTATGTGCAAATCTGTATCATAGTCCAATAGTTCAGTGAAAATCACAGATTTCAGAAATCTGTGTTCCTTATGATTGAGAATAGTTCTACCTATAAAGCATGTTTTCACCACTTGTTAAATCTATAGCCACGGAAACAACAGCTGATGTCTTATGTATCCCCCTGCACAGAAGCAGGCTGGCAGCTGGAAGTATGATTCTGTAAAACCGGGCCATATTCTGATGGATGCCATGCCCCTTGCCAATCTGTCTTCTCCTTGCACTTTAGTAACAATGAGGATGGTGTCATCTAATCTGCCCACTCTGGGCCAGTTCAGTGGCAAATTAATGGCTAATTAAGGAGCCTCCTGCTGTCACCACTGGCTGTGGCGAGGTGATCAAGTAAACCCTAGCAGTCTAGTTGTAGGCATGGTGCCCAATAGTGGGACCCTACAACAATAATTGTGTACTGCCTGCATGTTTGCAGGGACCTGCCTGTCCAGCCCTGGTAAAGTCTACTCAATTCACCTTTGAATCCAATATCCAAGCTGCTCCTTGGTGTGTCTTGCTGTAGTCCCAGCAGTGGCCACTGGTCCCAGAGATACTACTGACACTGGTGGGCCACCTGATTGTCATAAGATTTTGGAGACAGGATTTCCACTCATTTGGATATATTTGCTACCTAACAGCTAGCCAGCCATTAAATCAGGTTGGGCCTTCCTGGCCTGTGGAGTTAAACCCTTCTCATCTTTTAAGCTCAACAGTGGGGCCACTATCATAATGAATAATTATGGCCAATATCTTTCCAAAGCAACAAATACAAACAATCCAATAGATTCCTATTATGTTATCTTTGAACAAGTTTTGTTCTTCGTCAGAGTCTCAGTTCACCAGCAGCTTAGTTCAAAGTTATTGATTAGTAACTTGTTCAGTTACTGGTTAATCTAGACTGACATTTACTACTTAGGAGGTATTGCTAATTGGAGATGTTAGTTGCAACATATGGCTCTGTAGCACCTGTATTTTTGACAATCCTGGTGTAACTTTAAAACAAAAATGACTTGCAAGCTGAGCACTCACACTTCCTCTATCGGCCATAAGAAGTAAGGTTGCTAAAAAAAGTACTACAAGTGTACATTGGAATTTTGCAAAATAGGGACATTATGCTTTTAGTCAGCATCTAATGCTAATTTCATGCTAGCTGTGCTATTTTCACCCTCAAAGCTCCAACTACCCTTTTATAACTCTGGACTGCTAAACAGAAGCTTTACTAAATTATTTTCCGGTTGGATGCTGAATGATTTTTACTGCTGATCGCTGAGTTTGTAGAAAGCCTCTGTGTTTTCTACCATAGCTTGAAGGTGGTAAAGTCAATATGATGCACTGCTGCACATGATGCAAAACTTGGTTTTTACTTCAAGGGTTATGCTTACACAACTTGTCCACGTTATGAATTTTATTGTAAACTGGCTTATTCCTAAATATATGGATATCCTAACTCAATTAGAAGTGTCGGAAAACATGCTAAGAACAGCTCCAAGTATGTATAAAAGTTAAATACTGTACTAACCTGGTAAAGGTATAACTCAGGACTACATACATGCTAAATCGTTAAAAGGAGCATGGTATAAAGAGAAGCCACAAACGAGGTCAAATCTCTGAAATCCTACATAGAATCCATACAAAGTGAAACCAGGCCATTCAGCCCATCTTGTTCACACCAACTCTCCAAAGAGCATCACACCCAGACCCACCCTATACCCCTGCATTTCCCATGGCTAATCCACCTAGCCTAGACACTATGGGTAATTTAGCATGGCCAATCCATCTACCCTTAACAGCTTTGGACTGTGAGAGGAAACCAGACCACTCAGAGGAAACCTACACAGTCACGGGGAGTATGTGTAAACTCCAAACAGTCACCCACATCTGGATTTAAACTGGCTCCCTAGTGCTCTGAGGCAGCAGTGTTAACCGCTGAGCCACGATGCTACCCTGCATACCTGGTCATAAATGGCTGCAGACAAATAACAGCAAGAGGAAATTCCAAAAACAGCTTTATCTACAATAGTGACACAGCACTTGTCTGGAACACTCAGGGTTAATGCAGTTGTAAACATCTTCAGATAGAAACACCAAACAAATGATCTGTCTTGGACAATGTTCCTGATATCCTTCCAATGCCAATCTTCAACCAATGAAATATATTCTTAAAGATTTTTTAAAAAATTCATTCATGGGTTGTGCATGTCGCTGGCTGGGCCAGCATTTATCACCCATCCCCAGTTGCACTCAAAAGATGGTGGTGAGCTGCCTTCTGGAACCACTGCAGTCCATTCGCTCTAGGTACACCCACAATGTTGTTAGTGAGGGAATTCCAGGATTTTGACCTAGCAACACTGAAGTAACAATGACATATTTTCAAAGTGGGATGATGAATGGCTTGGAGAGGAACTTGCAGGTGTGTGGTCTTGCCAAAATTAGCAGTCCTTCTGCTGGATGGCAATCGCGTTGGGTTTGGAAGCTGATGTCTAAGGAGTGTTGGTGATTTTCTGCAGTCATCTTGTAGATGGTACAAACTGCTGTTACTGAGTGTTGGTGACGTTGATATGATGGCAATCAAGTGAGTTGATTTGTTCTGGATAATGTCAAATTTCATGAATGCTGTTGGAAAAGCCTTATCCAGAAAAATGGCAGTATTCCATCATTCTCCTGTGCCTTGTCGATGGTGGGCAGGGTTTGGGAGTCAAGAGATGCGTCACTCAAGGCAAGATTCCAAACTTATGATGTGCTTATGGAGCTACACTATCTGTATGTGTACTTCAGTTTCTGATCAATGGTAACGCCAGGATGTTGATAGTAGAGTATTCAGTGATGTCACTGTCATGAAATGTCAGGGGCAATGGTTAAGTCCTCTCTTGTTGGAGATGATCGTTACCTGCCATTTATGTGATGCAATTATTACTTGCCACTTACTTGTATGGATACTGTCCAGGTCTTGGAGTGGAGTGCTTCAGTATCTGAGGAAATGCAACTAATGCTGAATATTGTATAATTACCAGCAAACAGCCCATTTCTCAACCTATAATGGTGGGAAGGTCATTAATGAAGTAATTATGATGACTGACCTCCAAAAACCACTTCCAATCTCCTTGACATCAGGAGAACAGCTGAACACGTTGTATGTTACAACGGTTGCGGGCGCTGACAACATCTTCAATGTGACGTTAAAATCTTGTGCTCTGAAACTAGTTGCAAACCTCACCAACCTGTTCCAGTGTGACCTGCGTCCACCTGGCAATGTGAAAATTACTGTGCTGTGTCCCGTCGTCATACAGTGTACAAATTCAAAGCAGGCTGAATGCCGCTTCATCAGTCTACTCTCATTCTTTATCAAAAAAAAATGAAGTACGTTGAAGAGGGTATGAAAATTATGGAATTATTTTCAGCAATAAGCTGTTCATTGATTCTCAATCTGATTTTCACCAGGTTCACTTGATTCAAGGCACCATTACAGCTTTGGTCCAAATAAAACAAAACAAAAATGAGTTCCAGAGGTCAGGTAAGTGTTCTTGTCCTTATAAGCAAGATGATGTGGCATGAAGGAGCCTGAACCAAGGGGAACTGAATGGGAATTGGAAAGAAAGCCTTGTCTCACCTCAGCATACTGATGATTAGTGTCAAGACAGCTTCACAAACCTGATTTCAGCCTAGTTGTAGGTTTTCGTGTATGTCATTGACATTGTGAGGGAAGTAGGCACAGACCAGGTTAATATCAGGGGACATCATAACAGTGCCTTCCAGCAATCTCCTCACAGTGACAAGGAAATTATGCCAGTAAATAGTTTGTGATAGCTATTTTAGCATTCCAGGGAATGACATAACTACTTCTATGTACATCTCATAAAACCCTCAAGGCACTGCCATTTGCACTCTGTAGCTTTAGTCATCCATTTGGGAAGTTCATAGAGACAGTTTAGGAAACAATCATACACCACCTCTGAGATCAAAAACACAAAGAACACAATCAAACGTTATTCATAATGAACTGATTTTGTGAGAAAATGTTCTGAATATACTCTATTGCTGGACAGGTTTCCTGACACCACTTGGTAGCTGTGCTTTAGACACTTTGCCCTGTTTATGCCTTAAAAACACTTTACCCAAATGCTTTTGTCAGAGAGGTGGACAAAGAAATGCAGAATTTGGTTTGCAGTTCAACTTGATCATATGAACAAAATATTCCTAATTAACAGACAATGTGAACATTTCCCAAATTCCCACAATATTTTCTTTCTATCTGTCTGAGAAAGGATATTACTCTCAATGATCCACATGTTTGAGCTGGGCCATTGGAATCTCCTTCCTGTCTGACACAGGGTTGACTCTCTTCCATGAAAGTGGGTGTCACAGGTCAGGGCAGATCTCCTATCTCTCTCTTTCTCTCCGGAGATGGTCAGAGCTCCTCTGTTGGGCCAGGTTGAGTCTTCACTGAGCCGTTGCTGAAGAGGAGGTATCCAGGTCAATATTCGTATCTCTCGCTTGCTCCTCACCTTCCTGAATGTTCTGTGTCCTTTGGCCAATGGGGTCATGAGCTGGCTTGAAATCATCCAATGGAGTTGCACCATCACTCTTCACTGTTGCCATGCTGGGAGGTATAAAGTACATGTACTCAGGCAGTCAAAATGCCAGAAAGTCTGATCGATACTTCTCCAATACACATCTCTCAGGCTGGTTACAACTAGTACCCTGAACCTTTGTAACCGCTTCAATCTTGGTATCCATTGTCCTCTGCAGCTGATAGCTGATGTCTGCTGTTTAATTTAGTTTGAGCAATTTTCTGTCAGGCCTGACATTTATCCAGATTGGTTCCTATGAGCCTTCCCTCTTTCTCAATGGTGTACAGAAGGGTTCCTTCTTATTCCAACCATACTCCCTCTCAGAAAATGCTGATATCTTCCACTGTGAAGGCGAGTAACTGATTTTTGTTTGGCGTTATGATTGGGACCCCCAACACCATCCTCATGGCCGTTCCTGGGGTCCTCTTACAATCGTCATTAAACCAGTCAGTTGTTGTTCAAATTGACAATTTAAAATATCGGGGTGTCTCTTTCTGCAGAAGTGTGCTGTATCTGCTCATTACTGATTCAAGACAGGACCTGCCCTTGCCTATTCTATTTGAGGTTCACGCCCCACTGTCATGAGTTGGATTCAAATCATCCAATGGAGTCACATCAATACCTTTCACTGTTGCCATGCTGAGAGTTGTAAAGTACACATACTCAAGCAGTCAAGGTGCCAAAACGCCTGATTGACACTTCTCTGATACACAACTCCTGGACTGGTTGTAACCTCTTTGACCTTGGTTTCCACTCTTCTCTGTCATTGATAGCTACTGGCTGCTGTTCAATTTAGTTTGGCCAATTTTCTGTCAGGCCTGATTTTTCAACCTAGAATGTTCAATTTTGGGCCAGAGGTTGCTCGATGCCACATCTCATACTCAAAGCCAATTGCTCTTATTTCATCCATGCTTAGATTATTTCTTTCTTGCCAGGAACAAATCAAGGGCAAACCTTGTGAATTGAAGTTATGAAGAAAATGATGGTAGGGTTAGTGTAATAACCACTCTGTAATGTATATATGGTCTTGAGCATTATGGAAATGTATAGTTCCAGCACTTAAGTGAATTTGCATATGACCCTTTCAGGGAACCATTTCTTTTGTCACAGCCCTTAGTGTATTATTTATGCCAATTTTTCATAAAAGGGTGCAATGGAACTTCCCCTTTGTTACACATTTTTGTTTCTGTATATTTTCTAATCAAGTTGGTCAGACATGTTATTGTATACCTTGAGAGCACAGGGAAATTGAATCGGGCCCCCTGGCTCAGAGGTAGAGAATTATTTTACATATTATACTGTGAAACATGTAACAGCCAATGATGGCCTATGTGATTCTAATCCAAAATGACCCTAATGCCCAAACATTAAGCATGGTCTTGATACCAATATCATGTTGCTTATTCACTTTTTGATGCACATGAGCATTCTCGTACCTGCATTCATTTGCCAACAGTTTTTCACAAGGACCTTTTTAATTAGGGCTGTTGAGGGTTGCCTTGGTCAACTCTGACTTGTCCTTCAACTGAACCAAAATACTGCATATGTTGGCAATTTAGTATAGAGCCAGAAAATGCTGGAAACACTCAATAGGCCTGGCAGCATCAGTAGAAGGAACAGTAGTTAACATTTCAGATTGGCTTTCCCTCCATAATAGATTGAGAAGTTAGGATGTCTGTTGATGATTGCACAATGTCTATCTACACATCAGATACTGAAGCAGTCCATGTTCACATGCAACAACATTTGAACAATGTCTAGACTTAGGCTGATAAGTGGCAACTAACATTCACAAGACTCAAATGTCAAGCAATGACCATCTCTAGCTAGAAACTATCTAGCCATTGGTGTTTGATATCTAATGGCTTTACCGCCACTGAATCCTCCACTTTTAAAATCCTACTGATTGCCATTGGCCAGAAACTGAAACTGGGCCAGCCATATAAATGCTGTATTTATACAAGAGCAGGTCAGACATTTGGAATTCTGTAGTTAGGAACTTTCTAGTGAGAATCCTGTCTCTCTAAAGCTTGTCCACTATCTAAAGGGTATACATCGGGAATATGATAGAATGTTCTCCACTTGCCAAGATGTTTCAAGAATCCAGATATCATGCAGGACAAATCTCCCATGGATGGTACCCACTCCACCATCTCCAACATTCACTTCCTCTACTTGTACAGCGGCAGCAGTGTGTGTCATCCACGAGAAGGAATGCAGTAACTCCCCAAGTCTCTTTCAAAAACACCTTCCAGACCCATGACCTCTACTACAGAAAGGACAAGGGCATCAGATGAATTGGAACACCACCAGTTGCAAATTCCCCTCCAACTCACACACAATCTGACTTGGAACTGTATCACTGTTACTTCAAATTCCTGGAACTCGTTTCCTAACAGCGCTGGGGGCATACTTACATCATAGCATGGCAGTGGTTCAAGAAGGCACCACTACCTTCTCCATGGAAATAGAGATGAACAATAAATGGTGGCTGAGCCAGCAATGCACATTTCCCATGAACAAATAAATAAAAGTTTCATTACTTCAGATCCTCAGATTGTTGTCTGTCATGTAAGAACCTTTTAATGACAATCCACTAACATTTTATTTCTTCTTGAGAACCTGTCATTTTATTGTATAAACATACATTTTCTCATATAATAACATAAGAACTAAAAAGACAAAATTAAGAAATCAGAGCAGGAGTAAGATCATACACTCCCTTCCAAAGCAATTTATATTAATGCATTTCCTGACATAATGAAATGTTCTATCAGGTTTCACAGAAGCTGTGTACAACAATTAATAACACTGAGCCATTTAGCAGATTTGTAGGACAGAAGACTAAATATTTAGTCAAAGACATAGATTTTAAAAGAAAGTGATGTCGGAAAGTGGAGAGGCAGAGGAAAGGTAATCCAGAGTTTAATAGCTATGCAACTGACAGCACAGCCATTAACGGTAGAGCTATTAAAATTGAGGTTTCATGAGAGGTCAGGGTTGGATGAACAGAGATAGCTTGGAGGGTTGTAACAGGAGTGGACAAGATTACAAGGTATGCACTTTTTATGATGAAAATTTTAAAGTCAAGATGTTCCTTGAACAGGAGCAGTGTTTAGGTGAGTGAATATAATGTTGATGGTATTTTGTGCAAAGTAGAGTAAGGACAGCAGAATTTTGGATGGTGCAGCATTTATTGAGGGTTGTATGTCAGGGACTACTCAATACTGAATTAGAATGGTTAAGTCTAGAGGAAACAAAGGCATAGACCGATGTACAGCCGATGTACGACGATGGGGGTGAAGAAGGTAACATTATGAAAGTGGACATAGGTAGTCTTACAAATCATAGAATCCCTCCAGTGTGGAAGCAGGCCATTTGGCCCATTGAGTCCACACTGATCCTCCGAACATCATCCCACCCAGACCCAAACCCCTACCTCATCCCTGTAACCCTGCATTTCCCAAGCTAACCCACCTAGCCTGCACATCCCTGGAGACTATGGGCAATTGAGCATGGCCACTCCACTTAACCTGCCCATCTTTGGACTGTGGGAAGAAATCAGAGCAAACCCAAATAGACACGGGCAGAATGTATAAACTCCACACAGACAGCCACACCGTCACCCGAGGGTTGAATTGAACCCGGGACTCAGGTGCTGGGAGGCAGCAGTGCTAACCACTAAGCCACAGTGCTAACCCATCTCAGGGTCAAATATGACATCAAGTTTAAGAAGCATCTGGCTTAATCTCAAATCTTTGCCAGGGAGGTGATGTATTGGATGTTTAATTTGAAGAAATCATCGATCATTTTCCACTGTATATTGAACTGTCTGAAAATTTAGATACAGTGGGGGATCTGAGACATGTTACTGAGGTAGAATTTAATATTATCAGCTTTCAGATGATGTTGGCAAATGGCAACACAAAGCTGAGGAATTAGAGAGGGCCAAGGATTGATTCATTAGGGACACGAAAGGTAACAGTACAGGAGCAGGAACAGAAGACATTGCAAGTAATACTCTGGATATGATGAGTAGAAATTAAGGGAAACATGTAAGAACAGTCCCACCAGCTGGACAGCAGTGGAGAGGCAACCATGACAAAGGTGAGCAAGCCACCTCCGGATTGTGATGCCGGATTGTTAGGTTGAGTTTGGGCTCCTGAATCTCTCTCTCCTTTTTTATCTTTTTTTTTCATCTTCTGATGTTGTGGGGAAGCCAGGGCGGTGTCAGCAGTGCTGGTGCCTGGAGTGAGACTACTGGCTGCAGTAGGCCCAGATCCTGGGCTCAGGAAATTAGTGAGTCAGCAGTGCTTAGTGCCTGAACCGGAGCTGCAATAGCATCATTGCATGGACTCAAGGACACAGTAGGTTATGGATTGCAGAGGTGCTTGTCAGGTAGTCGGCTGTGGCAGTCGTGGTGCTTGGAAGGGGACGCGTGGCTGATATAGGTCACAGCATGGTCTCAGTGGATCTTTAGCTGTGGAGGTGGTGATACCTAAAGTGTGGACTCCTTGAGGCCGAGGACACCTTGTAGAGACCTTGCAAAAGCCCTGGAGCTATGTTTATAGAACCGTTGTACAGAAGATGAACTCCATTTATGTAATTTCTTTTTATTCTTTTTGGAACTAAAAATGGTGTCGCATTGTGGCAACAAAACACTTTTCACTGTATCTTTCTGGGTAAGTGTGGCGATTGGATGCATGGATGATTGGATGATGATGGATGGATGGATAACTCAGATTGTTGGCAGGTTGAGAAGAATGAGAAAATAATTCACCTTTGTTACATTTACATTGGATATCATTTCAAATGTTGGCAATAGCTGATTTATTATTGTGGCAGAAGTGGGTGCCTAACTGGAGGGATTCAAACATAGAGTTCTGCAACAGAGCGTATAGATTTCAGAGGTTCAAGTATGTCTGTGGATTTTGGAGAGGAAAGAGAGGTTGGAGATAGAACAGTAGTTTTCAAGTGCTAATGGTGATCTTTTCGGACGAGGGGTTGATAATGGCAGACTTAAAAGAAAGAGGTACTATTATAAAAAACAACTATTACTAATATTAGCTAGAATAGGGATCAGATCAGTTAGCAAATGAGTGGAAGTAGGATTGATAGAACATCACATGGGTCTCATGGGCAAGATGTGCAAATGAGGTGAGATAAAAGAGAAACAAAAGACATGAGTTTGGGCTCTCATCAAGGAACTGTAGAGGAAGAAGCAATTTAAAGAAAGACTGGCCAGTTGGACTTGTGAAAGGGAGAGGCTGAGCAGAAGTATTATTAGGGATGAGCATAGGAGTCATGGGAGAGGGACTTCACAAAATACTTTGCAGTAAGTAAAAAAGCCATGGATTATGTTTGCATTTCAGGCTGATTTTAAAATAGCAAACAGGTGTAGCAAGCCTTCTCTGCTATTCATTGGTGATCACAGCTAGTTTTTCTGCTTCAACTGCACTTTCCCACCTGTTCCTCATATCCCCACGAGATTAAAAATCCTTTTACCTTAGACTTATCAACGATGGAGCATCACACTCTTTGAGATAAATAATTCTGAAGATACTGTGACCTTTCTCAGCACAGCCTGAAATGATCGACCCATTATCTCACTGAGCAAATGCATTGTTATTTTTTTAATGGAAAAAAAATTCAAGGCTGATTTCATCTTCAATTGTATTAATCACAGTGGATTTTATTAAAGTAATAAAATTATGACAATCCCCTGGGAATTGAGCATGCATGATCTGGTTTGGTCTGTAACAACCCGGACTGTTCATGGAATCAATTCCCTTGCTGTTCATGAACAACATGCCATTGCATCAATAAACAGAAAGCCGTGAGATATGCTGAGCCCCGAATTCCAGCAACTCTCTCCCAGTATGTAAAGTATGCTATTGATGGTTGTGATGGAACCTGTGGTTTCAAGGCTTGCACATTTTGAGACTGACTCCCAACTGAAAAAGCAACAAGAAAAGAAACTGAGAATGAAATCTGATCCTTTGAGTTTCTCAGGAAACTAAGACTGAAACTGGCATTGAAAAGCATAACCTCTGGGGGGAATAAAACTAGTTGAAATCATATAAAGGAACATAGAGCCATCTAAACTCAATTGCTGATTACAGTAGTTCAGTACAGACAGGCTGGAAAAGGGTGAGATCCAGAAATTGAGAACAGTTGCTACAGCAGATTCTGTCACTTGAAGATTACAGTGATGGATCTATATCACCAGGATAATCATAAATGGAGATGAGGAAGATTTGCCATTTTTGGTAGAAACTGTTCCTGTGGGATACAGGCTATTTATGCACTCTTGTTGACTGGGGATATGGCTAAATCTTAGAACAGCAGCTGGAAATCTTTGCAAGGAAAATGGAATTATGAAGGACTTTGTGACAGAGATTGATGACATAAAGCCAGAGTGGAGTACCAAATCAATTTATAAGATTGCTCTCAGTTGTACTTGCCACATAGAGTGAAACTTAAAGTTTATAATCAATCATAATATTCCTGTTAATTCATATTTAACATTTTGATTCTGTGTTTAAGAATGTAAGATGTTCTAAAAGATTGTCTGCTTTCTTTGACTCTTGGATCCTTTCTTATCCCTGTAAGAAACTGTGGAATCTTACGCTTCATTCTTTCAGTAGATGACTAGATTTTGGATTTTTTTTTAAAAGGAAAGCTAATAGTCTCTTCTGAAATCATTACATGTTATAAAGCTATTTAGTTAGTGTTTTTTCTTTCACTTATCAATGAGTGGATAATTTTGCTAAATTATTGTTGCGGCATCAAATGATCAAAATAAGTTCATGCTTAGTACTCAATGTCAGAGGTGTATTTGCATTTTTTTTTTAAGTTAGGGCTTCACTTTCACATTAAATAAGCTGTAGAGAAATTTCTATTTTACTCACTACTTAAAACAATCTAATAATCCAATATGTCCCATTTCCAAAAGTTACATCCCCTGGGATATGAGCTCACTTGATCTGATAATGAAACTTATAAAACTTTTGCTAGAAACCCAAAATAATAATTATCTTTTGTCAGGGTGAACCGTGGCAAAATGAAATCCTATGACACAGAAAGAAAAAGTCAAGCTGTGTTCGACAAATCTGCTCGATGAAATTTATTTAGAGTATGCCAGGATTGATGTGTCTTACATGTGTGTCTCATTTTGGTGCCATTTATTTTTTACTAAATGACAACACATTGCTGTTTAGAATCATTGAAATTTTGATATGACTGATTCAAAAGAATAGAAACTGCCTTATTTAGTTTAATTCTATTGTTTGGTGTTTGTAGTGTTGTTGCAGTGAGCTGGTACTGCCCCTGTCTATGAGCCAGGAGGTCCATGTTCAAGTCCCACTTTCTCCAGAGGTGTGTAATAACATA
This sequence comes from Rhincodon typus, assembly GCF_021869965.1. NCBI lineage: Eukaryota > Metazoa > Chordata > Chondrichthyes > Orectolobiformes > Rhincodontidae > Rhincodon > Rhincodon typus. The sequence goes on along the minus strand of NC_063332.1, from coordinate 148,419,931 downwards.
CTGAACAGGTTGATCAGGAAATATCTAATTATATGCTTGAATTCTAAGGAGGGATTTCTAACGTGAGAGTTCTGGGGGATTTTGTGTTCAGAGACAAGTTAAAACACCAGAAATGCCAACATCTCTGAAAGCTGGCAGGAAAATATCAATATTTACATTTACTATGAGAATATTTGCTAGCATGTGAGACACTCTCATGATATGGATGAATCTGACATTTATACACATTAAATGCGAATCAGCCACAGTTTTAACCTTGGGCTCTGAGCATACAGATTTCCCATGCAATAAATTAACAGGTAAGGAAGTCTTAAAATCCTGGAGTATGACAGTTTCTTCCTTGCCTAACTGAAAGGTGATTTCTCATGAGACTTGCACAGTAAGTGTCTTTCATTCCTTTGGAGGAGATTTCCAATATTTTGGAGGTAATTTCTGCTACCTTGGAGTTTTCTTTTTGCCGAGATCTGCACTTATCTGTTGTCAGCCTTCAAAGCAGCATGGGAACATGCATGCAGTATTAAGCAAACCTTGAAAATGCAACTCAAAGCCATAATGATTTACTGTACCAGGCACAGCATTCAGCAGCAATGAAGAATGGAGATGCAGGAGGAAGAGGGTAATACTGGTTGTCCTTGGTTAATTCAATAGTTATTGTTATAGAATTCAATGCATTAAGTGAAAACAGCACAATTTGAAAAATATGTTCCTATAGAAATCCATGTAAATGTTTGGCTACATTTATGGAATGTGAAACAACTAAAGTATGCAAGAACAAAGTTAATATAGACATTTTTTATTTTTCATGGGATGTGGATGTTGCTAGCTGGCCAATATTTATTGCCCATCCCTAGCAGCCCTTGAGAAGGTGGTGGTGAGCTACCTCCTTGAACCACTGCAGTCCACCTGCTGTGGGTTGACCCACAATGCCATTCGGAAGGGAATTCTAGGATTTCCAGGTTTCCAGGATTCACAAAATAGATGAAAATTATGCAAAAAGAATATTGTTTAATATTTATTGCTTCATATACAAGATTGTCTATCTGGAGGTGAAAGGCTGTGGATCTTCATTCGACCCTGCTGCAGCCCTGGAAGTTGAAGATTGAAGATCTCTCTTCTGCTGCTCTGGAGATAGAGGGTTGAGTGTCCTTGGAGACAGTTGTTAAAAAGATGGATAGCCTTAATTGTGGCAGGCTGAACGAACAGGAATTTCCCAGGAATGCTGAGTTTTAGCAAGCATTCACTCCTTCACACTGCTGAGAGTATGGTAAGAATCAGGGATATGTTATTGGAATCATTAGTAGTGAAGTAAAAACTGCTTTTTTTCTGTGAAACTGTATTATTGAAATTGCAAGAACTGGGACTAACTGCAAAACATCTGCACCCCAGAGCCAGATTTTGCAAGGGCAGCAATAATCATTCACTTTGCTCTCACATGATATGCACTTCTCCATTTGACAACCCAATTGTCTCTTAATTACCAAGGTAGGAGTAACTAAGCTGGTGGAAGATGGATGCATGTTCAATGATTGCACCTCATCACAGCAAATGACCTGCTCTGAAGCCTCTTCATCCTTCTTTAGTGGCAGTATCTCAGGGACTTTTGTGAGACATTTTAAAGATGAAAGACATGATATTGGGGCTGTAAATGTAAGAGATGTCTTGGCTGCTATTATGCATGTTATCATATTTTAGTGACAGGTAACACCAGGTTGCACGCATGAGTATTGTACACCACGTGATTGTGCTATAGTTAATTATGAGTGACAGGGAAATCCCTATAGATCCATGGCCAATGGCCAGACAATCCACGTCCCAGCTAACCATCAGCATATTCTCTTCCGCTACTATGAGGGTAGCTATGACTGGAGGACCTCCACCAGTTCTCTGGCTCTCCCTGTGCTCTCTTCCTCTTTAAAGAGAGAAGAGGTGGGGAAAATTTTAAGAGGGTGGAATTATATTTGTGATGGGTCTCTGTGAGGGATAGGTGTGATTTGGCAAAGAGATGACAGTGAATATCAGTGGTAACTAGTCAAATAGAGATGTAAGGAGGTAAAAAGAGGGAGGGATTCACTTGCAAGTTGAGTGATATTCAGGTGAAGGCTAGAGAGCTCAGCGTATGGAAGTTTGCAGATGAATATGGAACGTCGCACAACTTTCCTCCTTGATTAGGTCATTTAAACCTCTTCCAGTACTGTATCCAGGGACAAATCATCACACCTCTGTTGCTGATCTTCTCTAGTACTTCTAGCCACACTTCCTTGTCCTCAGCGGCTTCCTTTTTCCTCCATTTGTGCTCCACTCCCTTTACACAGAGCAGGGTTGCAGTTTTTCCTTTTGTGAGCCGCAGTGAATAAAAATAACTTTATTGGAGTTCACAAAAGTAATTCATTTTGTTAGTTTGCATATATCATGTTAGCTTAGTTACTAAAAGGGTGGTAAAAACCAACTCCTTCACAGCTTCAAGTTATCCTGCAGCAAATAAATGTTCTGTGTTAATCACTCGTAGGAGCCATAATAGTACAAGGGATACTGAAGCCATATTGCAACCGCAGCAAGAGTTCTTATATTTGGAAATATTTTCTAGAGAGTCACTTTTAAGGAGAAAAGTTGAAACATTAGAAAACCAGTCATTCTTGTCTTAATAGAATGACCTATTGTTGATCACCAAGTGGTAAAGTACATGCATATTTCCTATTTCCAAACTAAACCCTGTGTCATGCCGTTGACAAAATAATAGATGAATTTCTCAATTGTGCTTCTTGCTGAGAGGATTGGGAAGTGGGAAGCTTGTTTCCCGGGAACAAAATACACTGGGATCTGACAGCTATATATTTAAACTTGATGTGTGTAATCCCTAAATGATGGAGGAGGACTGGCTCTGAATGGATCTCTGAGAAGAATATTTTTTCCTGATTTATTGCTGGAAAAAATATTTTTGGGTAACTGACTTAAACAGAATACACTTCAATCTGAATGTACAACAAATAAAAAATATTATACTTAAGTTTCCTTACAGCATGCAGAACTCTGAAAAACACATCATTCATTGTCCAAAACAATAGTTAGATTGTGCAAATTAAGGAGCAAAAGAGTGAGGTTGGGGGTGGTGATGAGATCATTGTTGCAGTTCATGAGAACTGACATACAATATAACATTACAACTCCTACTGTATACAGTAATTATGCAAAAAAGTGCAAAACTTCCTGTGTGAATAATACTTTGGATCCGCTTTTCTCTCCATTTCACTTGGATTTATGTTTGAGCCGTTTTTATTGTTTCAATCGTACACTACCTTCAAAAAGTAAGCTGCTCAATGCGCTTGATATTAATTGCACTCTATTGCAAATTATGGCATAGTATATACTGGAGACACTTCTAGAGTCGGAAGTACGGGGTGTACAACTTGCTGGAGAACATGTGTTATCATTTTGCTTGTGTGCTTGTAGTGTTACACCTCAAACACCACCCATATGTTGATAATTATAAACCACCTGCATACCTATGTAGCCTAATCAGCATGATGAAAGCCGTGCCAGACATCTTAAACCTGATACATGTAATAGAGCCAGGAATCAAAGTAGCAAGAGACCATTTGGTATTCACCATGCATTGCTGTAGTCTAAACAGATCTTTAGACACTATTTTACATTTGTACTTCTTTAGCGTTTTAGTCCTTTATATTCTCAATAGCTTTGATTTATATAACATTCAAAGAGTTATGCGTCAATTAAAATGTGTCATTTGATGTAGACCAGTCACTTTGAGAAATATTGAAAAATCAACATATTTCTACCTGCTGAACTCCCACTAATATGAGAGCAGAAGATTGGGAGGACTTCACAGAAACTTCAGGCTGCTGTTCTTTGGGGTTCCTTGGTGGAAAGGAAAAGCAGCAAAATGAAGTTATCCACTGCCAGCCATAGAACTGCTTAAAAGAATGGGAAAAATAAGTATAAAATGTCAAAAACCAACATTTTCAATCACCTACATCAATTCTCCTAGATCAGTGTGTACAAGTTATAAAACAACTCTGAGTCCTCAAGGGAGGAACAATGTACGCAGAGGTTAATATTGAAACTGTGCCAACACCCAAAACAGTAGGGGCCGTTCTTAAAGAACACCTCCCTGTGAGCAGTTGTCAATTTCTACACCACTGTTAATTTCAAAACCCAACATCACAAAGTAAGTCATTATTTGTTTCAAAAATGCATATGACTGGTTAATGATGCATAACAGTAGCACCAAAGGATTGATGGCCATGTCCACTGGACTGTAAAGCTAGAACTTTTGATTTTTGCTGGATGTAACGATGTCCATCTTATTTACACATCCAATTCTTTGTCTATGGTCGACATGAGCCTAAGCTGGTCTCCATTGGACTTCCCCAAATAGCTACAGGTAAGATTATCTAGAGGGAGGCCAGTGTACATTGTAAGTTAAAAGAGCAAGTGGGTTTGGGAGTAACTTTATTGGTGTAAATCCTCTAAGTAGTAGTTTCTTAATTTTAATATGCTAATTGCTCCTTAGAATCAATTTTAATATGAGTTTTTGGGGTTTAACTTTGGTCTCTCAAATTTCTTGGCATTCACCAGTGAAAACAAGATATACCAAGAGTGACAACTGAGAGGTCAGAAGAGAACGACAGTCATAAATTCTCATTAGTGCTAAAACCTCACAGATAGAGAAACAATGTTTTCCCTGGTTGGGGAATTTAGAAGCGGGAACACCTTCTCAGGATAAGAAGTTCTTATGTCAAACAAACACAAGTGAGTGTTGTATGCTATTGAACATTACCATCAGATAGTGGGATAGCTAATTCCAACGGCTGCTGATGGAAAGACTCCACTGATGTCCTGCTCCTATTCCTCTGAAGATGCTCATTGAGGATTGGTGGAGGACCACCTCCAATTCTCTACCTGTCCCTAATATTCTGGGCTGGCTTCTCTTGGAGAGACCTTGGAGCTGCTGTCTTTAGAAGAGATGTTAAATGAAGGCCTCGCCTATTTGTTCATGTGGATATGAAAGTTGCTATGACAGTATGATGAAGAACAGCAGAGGAGTTAGCCGCAGTGTGCTATCCAGTATCTAACCCTCAATCAATATCAGCAAATCACTTTTGCAGAATATGGATGTTGGTCTGCAATGCCGACACAACCATAACAGAAGCAAAGGGAGAAGTATAACTTTGCATTGAGAGGAGGTTTAGTAGCAATGGTGTACAGACAGAACGGGTCATGAAGAAATGCATAGGGATATACATAATTGCAAGATTTACTGGTGCGAGAAGTGATGTGCTGATTTTGGCAGGAGAAGAAAGATTAGGGAATTCAAAATGACACGCATTTTGTTGAATGTTCTAAAGTACTCACCTTCCCTGCTCTATTTCAACTCATTGAACCATTTTCAATACTGTATTTATAGATGTATTGCATACTTGGTACACTGATTTCTGAAGATGAAAAAAATAAATCACTGTTAGAATGGAGTCCCAGTGTTACACTGTATCATCTATTACCAAATGTATGAGGTTAGTACGAACATAGTTTAAAGTTTGAGAAGATTTGTAGCTCCGGTTGTGGATGAGATTGTAGACATGCTCGCCAAGCTGGTGGGTTTGGTTGCAGACATTTCCACTCTGCTAGGTAACATCGTCAGTGCACCTCCAGTGAAGCGTCGGTATTCTGTCCCACTTGTTATTTATATACTTCTACTGGAAGCAATACCAACCATCCCAGCAAACTGAGGCATATAAATAACAAGTGGGACAGAACACTGACGCTTCACCAGAGGTGCACTGTCGATGTTACCTAGCAGGATGACAAAACGTTTGCAACCAACCCTTCCAGCCCAGTGAGCATGTCTACAACCCCAGATGTTATAGCATGCATCTAGTAGATGCACATCATCTATACTGACATTCAGTAGCACATCGAGTAACTGTGAGAGATTGACACCACCCTTCTGCAATTCAATCCTGAGAAATCTTCAGCCATGCTTTCTTTATTTAATTGGCATGTTTCTTCCACTCATTGTTAAGAAATAGAATCAGGTTGTCACTTCACATCCAATGAGGCAGCACTCAAGTAGGTAGCAGATATTTTTTGACCCCACCATTAGAATTCATCAACTGTCGGTTTTACAGCATCTATTTCAGTCCTGAAATCAACTCATTCACTTGTCATTATGCCTGTTCAGGCAAAGGATAGACGCTAATGCACGGTTTCATTCAAAAACTGACTACAGCAGTGTTGACTTACTTCCTAGTCTCCTACAAGTAACTGGATAAGACCCCCACACTACCCATCATCTCCACTTGAAGTAGGGAAGAGGAAGTTAAGATTGTTTATATTAAAACTATAGTGCATGCTTTTCTTAGCGGTGATGCTCAATTCCAGTTGCAATGATTGTTATTCATTGCTTAATGATTGTCATTGATTACTACATAAAACAATGAGATAAGGAAACTGAATGGCAGATAAGGTGGTTGATTCACCATGGGAATTAACAGACCCATAGCTGGAGGCTGAGATAGCAGGGATCCTACATAAGGTTGAGAATTATAAGTGTGTGATGAAAGCTGTTGTTTTCAGAAGTTCTTTGAGTAACTGACATGAACATCTCCCTTGCAATTGCTTGCATAGAACCTTTGTTGGCATGAACCACACAAACTTGCGAAAGTTCATTTCTTCCCATAATATGCTGTCAAGTTAAAATTTCCCCCAATGTTTCAATTAGTGTCAACATTTGCTTAAATGTAATGTAAGCCACTATATCATTTTATAAACTTCAGCTAATTAAATATGCAGAACCATAACAGATGAAAGCCATATTTATGTGGAAAGGTTTATTTAACATTAAAAAATAGACAGCTCTAAATAAATCAAGGAGTCCCTACGGTGCGGAAGCAGATCATTCAGCCCATCGAGCCAAACCTACCTTCCGAAGAGTATCCGACCCAGACCCAAGCCTGTAAACCTGCATTTCCCATGGCTAAGCATTTCCACCTAGCCTGCACAACCCTGAACACTATGGGCAATTTAGCACAGTCAATCCACCTGAACAGCACCTCTTTGGACTGTGGGAGGAAACTGGACCACCCGAAGGAAACCCAGGCAGACACAAGGGGAATGTGCCTGAGGGTGGAATCAAACTCGGGTCCTGGTGCTGTGATTTTTTTCTGCATTTTGGAAGATCCAATTCAAGAGCGAACTATGTGGTAAATGGAAAAGCCCTGGGGAAAATTGATGCACAGAGAGATCTGAGTGTTCAGGTCCATTGTACCCTGAAGGTGGCAACACAGGTCGATAGAGTGGTCAAGAAGGCATACAGCATGCTTTCATTCATCAGATGGGGTATTGAGTACAAGAGTTGGCAGGTCATATTGCAGTTGTACAGGACTTTGGTTCGACCACATTTGGAATACTGTGTACAGTTCTGGTTGCCATATTACCAAAAGAATGTGGATGCTTTGGAACGGGTGCAGAGGAGGTTCACCAGGATGTTGCCTGGTATGGAGGGCGCTAGCTATGAAGAGAGGTTGAGTAGATTAGGATTATTTACATTAGAAAGACAGAGGTTGAGGGGGACCTGATTGAGGTCTACAAAATCATGAGGTATAGACAGGGTGGATAGCAAGAAGCTTTTTCGCCCAGAGTGGGGGACACAATTACTAGGGGTCACGATTTCAAGGTGAGAGGGGAAAAGTTTAAGGGAGATATGCGTGGAAAGTTCTTTACGCAGAGGGTGGTGGATGCCTGGAAAGCGTTGCCAGTGGAGGTGGTAGAGGTGGGCACGATTGCGTCATACAAGATGTATCTGGACAGATACATGAATGGACAGGGAGCAGAGGGATACAGATCCTTGGAAAATAGGTGTCAAGTTTAGATAGAGGATCTGGATTGGCGTTGGCTTGGAGGCCCGAAGGGGCTGTTCCTGTGCAGTAATTTTCTTTGTTCTTTGTGGCAGCAATGCTAACCACTGAGCCACTGTACCACCCTAATGGATGAAATGTATTCAATGTGATCTTTCTTGAACCAGTAGGACGTAATTTCTTTCGACATGCACTGATCTTAATGACCAAAACCAAATTCTGTTGTTTTTACTAGCAAAGAGTTGGATTGCCACTGAATGCCACAGGATGTGATCCTGCTTTAGTGCTGTTAAATGCAAGGGTCATAAAATTCTATGGAAGTCTCTCAGTTTCCCAACATCACTTTCACTCAAATTTCTGCTTTCACACAAGGCTGCTGCCAACATGATAAGCATTTAATAAACTGTGTATATCATTTCTCACACTGTAACAATGCAATTTCTCACAAATTGCACTGATTAGCTGTAGCACAAGAAGTGCTACGGTTGCTCCTATGCTCACAATGGTCAGATTTGTTTTGAAACAGCCAAGGAGGGGGAAAAAATAAAGAAAATAGAAATTAGATAAAGTGTAAACAAAGAATATTTCATAGTTTATGTGTCTAAAGAATTGCAGGAAAGCAGTCTTTACAAGTTCTATTAAAAAATGAAATCTTTTCCACTTTTCAGTTGCGGTTTGGACAAGTTCAAATAGAAGTGGATATCAGGATTATTGCAGGATTCCCTGAAGAGACAAATTTTTGGCAGCCATGAGCTTAGATAATTTTAGCTTTCATATCAAGATTTTTGTTACAGGGTTGTTGGGTTCAGGAATCAGACTGGGAAGTTTTCAAAGATTTTAGAGCCTCCAGATTCTTAAAAAACAAAGATGGCACAGTCTTTTAAGACAGCTGCTATCTCTTTTGGTGCTTACTGCACACTGCCCAGGTCTTGTGTGTGTGCCTTTAGATCAAAACCCATTCCCTCAGCCAGTCACATGATCAATGCTGTCATTGACCAATGGCTGGTGCCCAAAGACATCAATACAGAACCGGAAATAGAGAATCCCTACTGTGTGGAAACAGGCCTTTCGGCCCAACAAGTCCACACTGACCCTCTGAAGAGCTTTCCACCCATACCCATACCCATCCCCCTCCCCCTGTAACCTACATATCCCTGAACACTATGGGCAATTTAGCACAGCCAGTCTGCCTAACCTGCACATCTTTGGATTGTGGGAGGAAACCAGAGCACCTGGAGGAAACCCATGCAGACACGGGGAGAACGTGCAAACTCCACACAGACAATTGCCAGAGGCTGGAATTGAACTTGGGTCCCTGGCACTGTGAGGCAGCAGTGCTAACCACTGAGCCACCATACCACCCCTAAAAATGGGGGATTGTGAGAGAGGTTTTCACCAGTTGGAACGATAGCTCATCCAGAGGAAGTTATTTAAAATCAACAAGTTGAGGAAGTGTAGTTGGCAGGATAGATGGTCGTCCTTCATGTTTTGCTTGTAGGTAATTACTCTTATCAACTCTTTTTGGTTAACTTGTTAACCTGGAGACATAATATTTAGAAGTTCATTGATTCTGTGTTTAATGGAAACTTTGATCAATGTAACCATAAAGAGGTACTTCCAAAAAAATCCATTGAGCAGGGACTTCACTAGGGACTTTCTGAAATCTTGACAGAATTAGTGGTTAAGTTGCAAAGGCCACCTCAAGATTTGACAGGCATCCAGCCACCTTTTGACTGTCCATTGTTTTTTAAAAAAAAAGACAGTTCCAGACCTGTTACAGGAATACAGTCCACGTTTCAAGTTATGAAGAGGACATACTTTAACAGGGAGAAATTGAGGTGCATTCAAATAATTCCTCCAAGCTATTACCTAAAAGGTTTCCAGTTGTAGAAAATGATTTACTGGGAAATATAATGGAGAATGAAGGAAGTTCTGACCAACATCAGAAAATTAATATATTTTATTGAAGGAATTCCTGAGTCCTCAAATCTGTCACAATGAAGCCTCATGTTCTGACCTCATACAGTGTGGCATGTTGGCTTCCTAAGCATACAATTGAGCAAAGACAGGTTGCATGCTAGAAGATTGGACAGAATATTAGAAAAAGCAAAGAATAACTAAAAGAAAATGAAATACTACGAGAGAACATTAGCCAGAAATCTAAAAAAAAAGTTAGTAAGCGTTTCTATAAATATTTTGAAAAGGAGAGTGTTAACAAAGTGGGCTTTGATCGAGGGGCAACACAGTGGCTCAGTGATTAGCGCTGCTGCCTCACGGTGCCAGGAACCTCGGTTCAATTCCACCCTTGGGCAACTGTCTGTGTGGAGTTTGCACATTCTCCCCGTGACTGCATGGGTTTCCATCAGGTGATCAGTTTCCTCCCACAGTCCAAAGATGTGCAGGCTAGGTGGATTGGCCATGCTAAATTACCCCATAGTGTCCAGGGATGTGTAGATTAGGTGGCTTATAGGGGGATAGTTCTGGGTGGGCTGCTCAGAGGGTCAGTATGGATGTGTTAGGGCGAAGGGCCTGTTTCCACACAGTAGGAATTCTATGATCCTATGATCCTATCAGAAGTGTGTCCAAAAGGAATTGTAAGAGAAAATATAGAGATGACAGGTGAATTGAACAGGTATTTTGGACCAGGTTTCACAATAGAGGATATAATTAACATCCCAGAGGCAGTTATGAGTCAGAAAATGGAAGAGAGAGAGGAACTCAGGAAAATTAGAATCTCCAAAGAAGTGAAGTGGTCCTGAATAAATTGTTGGAACTCGGGGCTAAAAAGTGAAAGTTCCCAATGGACTTCATCCTATGATTGCAAAGAAGTGTCCAGTGAGATAGTTGATGCATTGATTTTAATTTTCCAAAGCTCCCTAAGCTTGGAGGAAGGCCTGATCAGATTTGTAAATAGCAAATGTAACTCTTATGTCTGCAAAGGAAGGGAGACAAAGAGCAGGAAACAGTAGGGCAGTTACCTCAAGATCTATCATGGGAAGAAGGTTAAAAGTTATTAAATGCAGGAAGTTATTTAAGTAGTTGTAATATTGTACTGTACTTAGATATATTTAAGGGAATCAGGCAGTCAACATAGTTTTGTGAAATAGAAATCATGTTTAACAAATCTGACAGAGTTCTTTGAGGAAGTAATATGTGTTCTGAATAAAGAAGAACAAGTAGATGGACTGTACTTCAATTCTCAGAAGGGTAATTGATAACGCATCACATCACAGATGAGGGACACAACAAAGATTTGGATTTCCAGAAAAATAATTAAAGTGATCAAAGACAAATTTTATAAATGACTTAGATGAGGGGACAGATGAAGGTATGATTGTCAAATTTGCTGATGGCACAATAAGAGGTAGGATAGTACATTGTAAAAATCACATAAGGAGGCTACAAATGGTATAGGTAGCTTCAGTGAGTAGGAAAGTACCTGACAAATGGAATATAACATGGAAAAAGTGTGAAATTGTCGATTTTTGCAGGAAAAATGAAAAAAGAATTGTATTATCTCAGTAGTGAAAGTTTGCAGTGCTCAGAATTGCCCAAGGAACAAGGCGTCCTAGTAAATTGCAAAGGGCTGGTTTGAAAGTTCAACAAGTAATTAGGAAAGCTAATGATTTATTGCAAGAGAAATTAAATACAAAAGTAGGGATATATTGCTTCAGTTATACAAGGCACTGGTAAGACCACATCTGGAGTCTGTGTTGGTCTCCTTACGTATGGATTTAAGTGCATTGGAATAAATTCAGTGAAGTTTTACTAGATTTCTAGCTGTAGTGGTTTCATGAGGAAAGGTTAAACAGGTTAGGCTTGTATCTGCTGGAGTTTAGAAGCGTGAGAGGTGACTTGATTGAAACATATATGATCCTGAGAGGTCTTTGCAGGGTGGATGTGCAGAGGATGCATCCTCTTATGGGAGAATGTAGAACTAGGAGTCATTGTTTCAAAAAAAGGGATCACCTATTTAAACAGAGCAGTGGTGTTTTTTTTTTCTGGCAGCAGTTCATGAGTTTTTAGAACTCACTTTCTGGAAAGCCAATAGTTTCAGAGCCTTCCAATATATTTCAGGCAGAAGAGGATAGATTTTTGGTGAGCAAGGGGATGAAATGTTAGTTGCGGTTTGCGGGAATGTGAACTTGATCAGATCAGACAAATGGCAGAATAGTCTCAAGGTGACGAATGACCTACTCCAGCTTCTTGTTCATATGTTTGTGTGTCATTCGCATGCCTCTGTAAGGAGCTTGGAGATATATTACCTTACCCAAGTACATACTACACAACCAACTTTTGCACACTGCATTGGGTGAGTAAAATTTTTCCAAAAAGGAAACATGACAACATTTCTCCTCCCATACCACCCCACCACAGAGAAAGCTTCCTTCCACATCATAGACAATTCCCTCGCATACTTACAGTTCAGTGTGCAAATGGGGTAACTGCAATGTGTGGTCTTCCTGTGTTAGCAACAAAAAGTCCTTGTGAAATGGAAATCTCAAGTGCTACTTTTACGGGATTCTGTCTGATTACATTTGCTTAGCTAACATGACGAGGCGGCAATTAGTGTGCACAATGTAATTATCAGGATTTTGAGATATCATAATTCTTAATGTCGATTTTTGGACAGTGAAAAACCTGCCAATGAAATGCAAATTGAAGTCACATGAGGGGCATTACTGAATCAGCAGAGTCTTGATTACTGCTATTACCCCCTCAGTGTTGTCAAGATTTAAATGAATACCTCTGTGTTGATTTTTACCAAATGACATTGTTACACTATTTTATCAATCATTGTAAATCAGGTCGTACAGTCAAATCCTAGAACATTTAATCTTCATTTCTTCCTGTATCAAGTCATACATCATGCCTACCCGTCATGTAACATCAAACAGGATGTGAATGATGTTGGGAGTGCATTATGTGTACTTCTTTTTATTAAAAAACGTACTTGCAGGGAATTCTTGCCTTCACTATAAAAATAAACTTACAACTACAAGCAGGTCATTTTCCTGACACCGCTTTGAGTGCATTAACGCTTCAATTTGACTTGTATTGTGATGGCAACATTAAAAATTATTTGTCATAGTTGCCTTACAATTCACAGTTGATCCCTTGTTATCATATCAATCAGCCCCAACTGCTTGAGAAAACCATTCAACCTTCTGAGCTTACCCCAGTCTCTGTAAATGGGAAATCACATGTTCAATCCTATCTACAGATTCCTGCCAGGCATGCTTGGCTTTGTTTAATTATGATACCTGTCTAATTAACACATAGAGACTTTCTCTTTTTTCTAACAAAAACAGGAAGGCAACAGAAATAGGAAAAACAGGAATGAAGATTTTGATTTGAGTCTCTATAACTTGAGAGAGGGGAATGTGCAAAAAACCTGGGTGTGTCCCTGTACACCAGTCAATGGAGGTAAGCATGCAGGTGCAGCAGGCGGTGAATAAAGCAAATGGTATGTTGCTCTTCATAGCAAGAAGATTCAAGCACAGGAGCAGGGATGTCTTACTGCAATTATGCAGGACCTTGGCAAGACCACACCTGGAATAATGTGTGCAATTTTGGTCTCCTTATCGAGGGTAGGATGTTCTTACTGTAGAGACAGTGCAAAGAAGGTTTACCAGAGAGATCCCCAGGATCACAACTGACATATAAGGTGAGGTTGAACCGGTCAGGATTATATTCGCTGGAGTTCAGAGGAATGAGGTGGCATTTCATAGAAACCTATAAAATCCTAACAGGACTAGAGAACGTCGATGCAGGTAGGACGTGTCCAATGGCAGGGATGTTAAAACCAGGTATCACAGTCTAATGATATGGGATAAATCATTTAGGACTGAGATGAGGAGAAATTTCTTAATTCAGAGAGTGGTAAGCTTGTGGAATTAATTGCCACAGAGAGCAGTTGGGGCCAGTACATTGTATCATTTCAATTTGTTGAATATAGCACTTGGGGCTAAAGGAATCAAAAGATATGGGGGAAGATTGAGAATAAGCTATTGAGTTGGATGATCAACCATGATCATAATAAATGGTGGGGCAGGCTGGAAAAGCTGAATAGCTTGGTCTTTCTCCTCTTTTTCAAAGTATTTTTTCTGTCTATATATAAATTCTGCATTCATAAGTCTATTGGAATCTTTTCTAAATAAATGACAGAGACAAATACCTGCTTTCTCCACATGTATTGGTTTATGTTGCTTATCTGACAAATGTCTCTAAAACTGGTACCATCAGACACAGTGTTGCAGTGGACTGACTATCTGAATGACCAGTGGTCATGTCCAGTAGGGCAGCCCTAACAGCCAGGCTTAGAACAGGCAGACTTCCAACAAAAACGTCAAACTGGTTGGAGGCAGCCTTCAATAGAAAACTGGTAAAATTTACATGGAGAAACATTAGTATTGACAATCTCCAAACTGAAAGGGAAGCATAGCTTTTAGTATCCTGTGTTGCTAAAACCATAAATTTGTGGCTGCGTGAGCAAATCTGTATATTTTTCTTTTGACCGTCAATGTTGATGATCCGTCTAAAGGAAAAATTGACCTTAACAATAGCAACGCACAAAATCTTGTAAGTCCTGTCTTATATTGCAGCTGTCTTATTGCCAAACCCTCTGTTTCTGTCAAGGAGGTGTAAAAGAATTAGTCTAACAATGACTTCTCACAGAGAATCCTCAGTGCCGTATGCAACAATTTCTAACAATCTTTACTCAATATCTCAGTAGCAGATCAATTGAGAGTACATAAAGAATGGCAAATATTACACATTAAATACCTCCCTCTTATATCTCCCCTCCTTTACAGGCTTGTCATAATGTCCTCATGCTGTGCTGTGATACATTCCAAACTGTACCTATTACATCCTGTGGGATCATCTTTTAGTGTCTGGGCAGGATATAGTAGACAAGAGGTTATGCACCTGGTTTAGCAGACCACCACTGTAACTTGTAAAATTGAACTCAATAAATCTGACTTTTTACGGTCTCTTGCTTGAAAATGGCAATGCAAGCTGCTGTTTTCTTGTAAAAACGTTATTTATTTACTTATGATCTTCAGTGAGGGATCTAAAAAAAAAATGCCTGTTCTAGCCTTGATATGGTTCCAACTCCACACTGTATTGGTGACTCAATGTTCCAGGGTGACAAGGTTTGGGTAATAAATGCTGCCTGCCAATCACCTATATCCCATTAAGGAACGTTTTTTTTAAATCTCGTCAGTCAATTCCTTGTAATATCCTCATCCCTTAACTGTGTTGTTTAGGTTCCAGTTTTAAATTCCCAAGAGTTTAATTTATCTTCATTGTGATTAACATTGAAAAATAAAGTTTATGTTTGATACAGTTTTAAGCGTAATGTAGTATTGATAACTGTGGTTCCACTGACTATAAAACAGCACTACATAGGATGAGAATTTTGCAAGAGATAAATAGACAGTCCAAAAAAAAATCAATGAGTTGCAAGACATTAGATTTCTGGAAGCAGTGATATATTCAAACACTTTAGAATTACATTGTTTCTAAATGAAGAACAGTGTGCAGTTTGATAGTATACTGAAAAAGCACTCCACCATTCCCTCAACATCACTGGGTCAATATGTCCCCAATTAACGTAATATAGGAGATTCAGTAGCACAAGGATTGCACTATTGCAAGGAGAATCACATTCCCAAGGCAGTTTGGGATGCACCAGAAAAGTGACTTAGTTTATTCATTCTCTGATATGGACAAACAGCAGGCTCCTCCCTTCGGGGTTCCAGTGCCAATGTGAGAACCTTCACCCCTATTTAGTTTTGACTCACCATCCAACATGCAAACTTATTCCACTTGCCAGGGCTTGCCTGCACGGTCTTGTCGAGGTCACAGAGTACATATAGAGCTGAATTCACCGTGGAACACCTGCTCAGTGTCCACAGTGTAATAACTTCCATGTTCACCTCTCCTAGTGACAACGTTGGTAGTGCAGCAATGTCAGTCTCCAACTGGCCGAAAACATCATGAGGCAGAATTTCAAATGCAGAATGCCTGAAGTCTCACCTTATACCTCCTAACTCTTAGGATGCCATGTGCCTGTTCCCCTGCCAGCTTCTCAACCAGTGACCTTGTTGCTGCCAGACAGCTAGGTACACCAGATGTCCAGCTTAAACTGTGTGGCAACAATTTACAGCCAGATCTCAATTTCCACAACTCCTTAATGCCACCTGTTTAAGTTGAGTGGCCTGCCATCTTCAGCTAGAATAGACCAACTGACCTGATCTCCAGAATAAGTAACTGAGCACAAAGTGGAAAAATCAGATCGGTGATTATCTTGATCAAAAGTTCATATAATGCATTTGAGATAGTTTCTTAGAGGAGCACCTTCTGGAACTGAGTAGACTGCACACTAAAATAGATTTGGTATTGTATAATACATTATGATTACTTAATGACCTCAGATTAAAGACACCTGTTGGTAGCAGCAACCATAATATGATTTAACTTACCCCACTACACTATACACACACACACACACACACACACTCTCTCTCTCCAAACACCCCCCCCCCCCCCCCCAACCACACACACACACACACACACCAAATATGCATTGTCGGACCTAAAATGTCACCTTTTTTTTAACACTGATTAAAACCTTTAGTTCTCTCAGGATCATGACTTGAAAGGAATTCAGGATTTACATTTACGTATTCATCAATTAAAACTTTCTAACAGATTAAAGATTTAACAACATCTTAGGTTTGTTTAGTACACCCTCATCAATGGCGTAACCTTTAATCTTTTATTTATAAATTCTGTGTCTGATACTATCTCTCTCACTAACACCTGAAGAAGCACTGAGGCTCCGAAAGCTTGTGTTTTCAAACAAACCTGTTGGACTATAACCTGGTGTGGTGTGATTTCTGACCTTGTCCACCCCACTCCAACACTGGCACCTCCACATCTTAAATAAAAGCAAGTATGTGGACATGAAACCTGATCTAGCTGAAGTGAACCAGGATATTAGATGAGGAAATGCAATGACTGATACGCAAA
This sequence comes from Rhincodon typus, assembly GCF_021869965.1. NCBI lineage: Eukaryota > Metazoa > Chordata > Chondrichthyes > Orectolobiformes > Rhincodontidae > Rhincodon > Rhincodon typus. The sequence goes on along the minus strand of NC_063332.1, from coordinate 148,403,021 downwards.
AGGCCATTTTAGAATAAATGAGGAGTCTGCTGTTTGTTTATTCAGGACACTCATTTTAAGTACATGCTTACTGTAAAAAAAAGTCCAAGGAGAAGATTCACCATTCATAGTTAACTAAAGAAGGAAAACATAAAATTGGTGGAAAAAAAAGCATGTAATTGTGGCAAAATGAGTGGCAGGTCAGGTGACTGGTCAGAATACAAAGAATGGCAGACAATGATTAAAAGGTTAATCAGGACAAATAAAATAAGAGAATGAAAGGAAACTAGCCAGAAAGGAATTTAAAAATAGAAAGCAAAAGATTATACACGTATTTCAAAAGGTAAAAAGTAAGTGGAATGAGTGTTGGCCCTCCAAAGGATGAAAATAGGCAGTTAATAACTTTTATCTTCACTATAGAGGATATAAATAATAATTCCAATAATACCTGTAAACCCAAAGGCTGTTCAAAAGAGAAAACAGGTGAAATTCTAACCATTAGGGAAGTGGTACTCAGCAAACTGATAGAGCTGCAGATTAAGTGAGTTTAATTTTGATCACATACCTAGAACTTTTGACCATCCCACAACTATGGTAAATTCTTAATACATCTTTTATTATAATTCTTCACTTGCTGCTTAATGTAAGACGTATCTTTGTCTTGAATTCTCTGATAATCTTTGGTTGTGCATTATGAAAATGGTTTCCCAGGTAGAATAAGTAAATGAGTTTGGAGTTTTTTTTTTCCCAGTCAATTATTTAGAAGACAATATTGTAAAGGAGTGGGTCTTTGGTTAAACAGTGTTATTTGAAAATCTTCATTCTTTTTCAAAAGTGACTTACTTGATCAATCTGACTCCATGTTCAAGTCTACCATTGGACTAGGGAAATCTTGGCAAAGCTGTAATATGTTTGAATCTTTACATTCTGCAAAGGACTTGAAACATTCACTTCCAAATTATGTTCTGTTGTTAGAAACACCTTGATCTGGAATTCCATGTACAATATTACAAAGATCTCTTTCAACACTCAGCATCTGTTCTTTAGTCAGAGAATTTTTTTTTAAACTTTGATCTAACTTGAGGAGTAGTTGATGATAATAAAACAAAATATACCATTGGAAATAAATCATTCCATTCCTAGCCTTTCCTATTATCTAGTTGGAAATTTAATTGGTAACAATGGTTCTTTCTGTTCTAGCTAGTGCATTGTTCATATTTGGCAATTAGAATTTATTTTAATATCCTTTAAAATGTTGGCCTCCACACAGGTGGCTGAGATCTTTCTCTACATTTGGTAATGCCCATGTGTTTCTTAAAAATGCCTTCTTTGAATAAAGTTGGAATAACTAATATCTTCTTGTAGACTAATGCCTCATAGTGAAGTATTTTCTATGTTCAATGTGTGTTTTCATGACAATGCCATTAGCTCACTGATTTGGCCAACCCTCCATACAATATTGACAGATTTTGATACATTCCTAGACTGCATCTGGTCCTGACAAATCTGGTTGGGTCTATTCTGATTTGCTGGCCATTGCACTGAAAGACTAAGTGAGAGTGTGACTCAATTTCTTCAGTAAAATTAAGATCTCATCAATAGTTGGTCTAGAGAATACATCTGCTGTTGTTTGCAGTTTACTTTCTACATAAACTGTTTCATAAGCAAGTCTCATCAGCCTCAATCAAAATCTTGCCGTCTAGCGAGTTTCTTCTCATTGAGTTGGGAAACTAATGGTTGATGACCTGTCTCAATAACCATTTTCAGAGTGATGATGTAGTCTGAGAATTTAACACAAGCCCATGTAACTGAGAAAGTTTCTTTCTCAATAACTGCTTTTTCATCTTTCTGTCTGATAGTGCTCGAGATACCTAAGAAACAGGACTTTGATAACCAGGAGATAGCAAGAACCTACAGATGCTGGAGTCAGAGTGGACCTGGAGGAACACAGCAGGTCTGGGCCCGAAACGTCAACTTTCCCACCCCTATGAAGCTGCCTGACCTGCTGTGTTCCTCCAGCTCCAACATTTTGATAACCATCTGGCTGTTCCTGAAAAAGTACTACTCTTAACCAGTTGAAGTATGTATTTCTGTAATACATCATTACTGCCGATAGTAATGTGCCAAGATGTTTTTGGGAATTAACATTTTCCAAATCATCTGAAAGGCCTATTTCTCATGAAGATTCAGAACCATGCTGGATCTTTCTATAGAAGTTGCCTCAAATGTGTATTGCTGGTTGCTAAATGTTGTAAAAATGTTGCAATCTGATTGAGCATTCTATTTCCATCCTCCTCAACCCTTCCAGGTGACTTTCGTTGGTAACTGTGATATTTTTCTAAGCACATGAAGACATATAGGTTTAGCATCTTTTCTCAAGGTGATACTGTATCCAGTATTCCGTCTTCTTACATCATTGAACAGTTTTCAAATTGACTCTTAAACCTCTGATTAACAAATATCTTTGACTTTCTGAATAAGATTCAAGCTGGAACAAGTTCTTCTGCTCATGTGCGAAAGTTCTTGATGATATAATAATAATGAAAGTTTTATTATTTTAAATGTTCGTGGGCAAAATGGTCTGATGAGGATCATTGATCTCACTAAGGAAGGCTTTCAGTTTATCTTAAGATGTCTTCACACTCTTCCAGATATTAACCTTTCAGAGCTAGATTCAGTAGCAGCCTTCAAATTCACCCATGCTGGTCTTTCCTAGCAGTTTTAATATTGCTTTGGCTTTTGATAGGGAGCCTGTAAAGTATTTCTATGCTCAGCAACTGAGGAGCAACAAATTATTTCAGACAGTTCTCATCTCCACACACACTCTGTGAACACATCACATGAGAAAGAACTTTCTAAAACAGCCAAAAGCTCTCCCAATAGCATAATGGAACCCTAAAATAACTGATCTTTTTAGAGGAGAATATTCTTTTAAATATCACAAACTTTTAAAAGTGGATCATATTTCATTGCTGCACCCATATTAACATTTTCAAATTATGCCTCCATTTGGTTCAACAAGGGGCACCAGTTGACCATCAAACCCAAAATGGCATCAAAATCAATTACGGCACCATTCCAGAGTGCAACACTGTGTGGCTAAATTTGACTTTGTGGTGGCTATTTTGGTCAAGGAAAGTGCAAAAAGTATTGAAGCTTTTAGCCACTTCTCTGAACAATGATTAAAAACTAACTTAATGACTAACCTTCCTCAGCCTGTGTCCTGACAATTAAACAAACAATATATACTGACAACTACTTGGAAATATATAATATGTTATGTGAATGCAGGACATGCATTGTAAGTCATTCAAGGATAGGCCATCAAAGGTAGGGCTACAGGAGATGGATATCTAAAGATCAGAGATAGAACAACAAAGAGGTTTGTGAAAGGGGCTGGAACTGAGAGGAGTGAAGAGATTATGGGAGATGGAGGAACAGTGATAAGGTCATTTATTCATTTAAACCATATGATGAGAATTCTAAGACAGTGGGAACTGTAAGCCCTGTCGGTCTACAGTGTACAGGTGATAGTCGAGCAGGTTTGCAAAATAAGATAGGGCAGCGTAATTTTGAATGAGCGATTGTTTACAGAGGAATGAAGATTATATATTGGTCAGGAATGATTGAATCTGGAGCTGGGAAAGGAGTGAATGAAATTTTGAGCAGAATATCGGTTAATTTGGATCCAAGGCGGGTAATGTTATGCAGGTGGAAATAATTTTTTTGTGTGTCAATAAGAGGTTGGATGTTCAGCTCAGGATTGAGTAAAGATGAAGTTGCAAATAGTCTGGTTCATTCGCCTTTGTGAGCTATTATTGTGAAATAATTAACTGCTGCAATACATGCTGATACTAGATGCAAAGATAGATTGTTTATTCCCTTGCACTCTCATCTTTCACATTGATAAGCAGAAAATTACTATTCTGCTTTAACCCTGATCTTAATAACTATGAAGCAGAAGGAAATATTAACCCTTTGAGTATTATATTTCCTTCACAGCTTTGAAACATGAAATGTTCTAACATCTGCAAAGGTGATTTCCTGCTTGTTTAAGCTGTGGAGTGTTAGACAGTAAATTAAATGAATGTACAAAACCTGAAGTTATAATTTAAGGTGCATTACTCTGAGTTAAATGCAAAATGTACATATTTATGTGGTCTATCTATACGAAGAAAAGAGAGCCAAACTGTGAAATTCATATATTGGCTATATTAAAGAGTGTACTTTCAAAAAATTTGTATAACTTTTCTCTCTCCATTATTTAACCATTTTATTTAGAGGTTTAATAGCACATCAGAAATACGAGTTAAAAAAGAATGTCATATGAACGCAGATATCAAAACAGGAATGAACAGCCTACAATATTAGCATTATTTTATAAACCATTAAAACTATGTTGCGTTCTGTAATATGATTTAATTCACAGCTAATGTTTTGTTCTCTATGTCAGGAAAGTGAAGGTGATGGAAAATAAGTATTCTGCAACTTTTGTGCACACCCTCACAGCAACAGTATAAAGATATAGCTTGAACACCAAATAATTCAGCTATGAACAGCTAATGATAAACATTTGGTAAGATCTGCATTACATTGGATCAAACAAAAGCAATTATAGACGGATATTACTACTTCTCTCAATATATTGTTTTGTAATGTGCTAATATTCCCTAAATTGTATCATTTTGTAGATAGAAAAGACACTGGATCAAATTTATTCTAGCCAGAAGAATGTGACACTTGGATGCCTGGTGTCTTTGGAGGTGGCCTAGTCTGTCTGAGGGCTGGACTGATTAATATTCAGATGGGTAAAGCTGGAGCGTCCTGAAGCAGGCCACCAGCTGTGAGTCAACACCAGAATAATGTGGGTCCATGGGAGGCTTTGAATGTTATTGTTGAGGGAATGGCTTTCAGTGTGGACATGCAGTGCACGTCTGAAGAACATTGTTATGGTCACATCAATGGCAGCTATTGGCCATAGGTCATTACCTACTATTTCAGATGAGCTATCATGCCAATTCCACCAGATGTGAGGGCTTAATATTTATCTCCATAACTTAGAAAGTGTTCACCAATACCTTTAGTTGCTAATAGTTGCTCCATGCTTTGGGAGCAGAAAAATTCAATTGTCTTGATGTTAACTGGGATAAGCTCTTTAAGTTATGAGCTCCTTCCCTCGTTAATCTTCTGGTTTGGGGTTTGTATGTATTGTTTGAATTGCTTATTGGGCTGACTTTTTTCACCTCTTTATACGTAAATATATTTCTTGAATTTGGATTAACATCACAATCTCCTAGTATGCACATTAGCTTTAGCCATAACATTTTTTTTAACACAATCAGCTTCATCTCTAAGTGTTGAATGCCTTTGCCTGGAATTGTTGTGCTATATTTTCATCGAAATTGTGAAGGCAGAGCAAGTGCAGCTGGTGGAAAAAACAGGGCTGAAATTTGGCTATCAACTGTGTTGTCTGCATTATAACTTAGCTACTCAGGCTGGGCTCCAAAGCCTTATTTTGAGACTTTCTTTTTAAATCCTTCAAAGTGATTATCATCGGTCTCTGCTGGTCAATGACAATTAGTGATGTTGAAACAGAGCCCATGAACCCATTGGTCTATTTATATTTCATTGCAGCAAAACTGGCTCAAGCAGTGTGCAAGCTACTATTCCAAAACCATCTTCTTTTGATTTAAAATCATCTTAGATGCTATGTTATTGAATATACACGATGTTTCCTGGTGACAAACTAGATCAGTGAATAAAACACAGTAATTAGCACATCAAGGTTCAAGTTGAAAATTCAATAGTTTTTCACATCTTACGTAGTTAATTTGAAAGGGTTCTTTTTCCAATGCATTCACGCTCTGAAGAAGGGTCACTGGAAACAAAACATTAACTCCGCTTTCTTTCCACAGACTTTTTCCCAGCAATTTCTGTCTTTGTTTCCGATTTCCAGCATCCACAGTTTTTGTTTCTTTTTTGTTTCTCAATTGCATTATTTGTTTATATCTAAAATTTGAATGCAGAGTCTTTTATTACTGATCAACATTGTGTCACTATACATCAAACAGTATACCTCTGATTCTCATCCAACATTTAGTATTTACTTCAGAAGAGTGCAAAGTGAATGCTAAACTTGCAGTAACGTCACAAGACAGATGACTGTGAAAGCTAGAATAAATGAGTTTTATTTTGTTAAAGTTTGTTGGTTTTGTTTCTGATAATCCATATTGCAACCTCTATCCTAATAAGATTGGAATGGGAATAATATACTGGAATAACATTAGTGTTTTTGTATATCATTAATTTTTCATTCATTATTAACTCCTGTTTCTGTGAACTCCATATTCTGTCCTATCTAATCCTTTTGCATTATTGGTGCAGTTCATCAACTCTGTTATCACCATTTCCTCCCTTGATTCTTAAATTCTCCCAGATCAGTCCTTCTCCATCTCCTTGTGTTATTCTAAAGTTTGTCAGCACAGGATTTGTGTTACCAATACAAATACCTTCAAACTGCTGCACAAAGGCTCCTAAAGGGATTGAACTAACGTATGCAGTTATGGATTGAATCACTCTGTACAAATAAGGATTTTTTGGCAGTATTTGTGTGTGAATCATGCATCATTAAGAGGGAGCTGAGAGATTATGGACCAGTAAACTGACTGTAGGCGAAGTCATCTGAGAGAATCTAACATTTAACAGTGCAAATTTAACAGCTTACAATTGGAAATGAACTGCTTAACATTGATTAATCAACAGAGCATAGAATGCTGTAGAGTATGATATGGGAAAACAATTGCAAGACAACAGAGAATCACGTTTCTAAAAGCAAGAGCTTGCTAAAATAATTCAAATAAATAACTGTTGTTTCTTAAACTTACTTCGTTGTGAAGGCAGCTTATACCATTCTTCTGAAAGTTACTGTCTAGTGAAAGTGGGGAATGCAAGGAATTAGATAGAGTGCTACGTTCATTGAAATACATCTCAACACAATAACATAAATATTGCTAAACACAGCCATGTAAATTTCCATGCGTAATTAGTAAGTCTTTAATATCTGTTTCCAATTACTCTGTTGCAGTGCAAACACCGTACTTGTAGCAGAGATAGAGATAGCTGCTCATTCCCCTACTGTTACAGATCAAATGCCCTTAACTGGCATATCTTGGGTTTTCACGATCAAGCGGGCTCCACCGAAGGCCTTCCTGCTGCTGCTGTTCAGGGACAGACCGAGTCTTGGGCAGGGAGCATGAGACATGGCTGTGTCTAGAGGGGTTAAAAAGATGAGAAATATGAACACCTTGAGAAGAGAATCCACTGTGATATGCCCTTTCTCCATCTCCTCTTTCATGATCCACGTACTGTTTCCTGCTAGCCAAGAACTGGAGAGTGACTTGGTTGCATGCCAGTGAAGTTTTCCTCTATTCTGCGTAAAGTGACAGACAGACAGGCCATTTGTCTGGGCCAGCATACACTTAATTGACTGTTGTATCACTTGTGCCATGGACATCAGCAGTTTAATAGGTTCTTTCATGCAATGTGTGCATCACTGGCAAGGCCAGCATTTGTTGCTTATCACAAATTAGCTTTGAACTGACTTGCTCACTAGACCATTTCAGATGAAAATGAACAATCAACCACATTGCTGTGGGTTTGGAATCAAATGTAACCTAGACCTGGTGAGGATGGCAGGTGTCCTTATCTGAAGGACATTACTGAACCAGATGGACTCTTCCAACACTATCAGTTTCACAGCCACCGTTACTGAGGCTAGCTTTCATTTCTAGATTTCGTATTTGAATTTAAATTGCACCAGCTGTCACAGTGGGGTTTGAATCCATATTCCCAGAGCACGTAGCCTGAGCCTCTCAATTACTAGTCCAGTCACATCAACACTCCAGCACCATCTTCCCTCATCAGTGCTAATGCCTGACACTCTGTGGAATTTATTCTGGAGTGGGACTCCTCCGAATCTCTCCAAGGGTGCACACTACCTCTGGGAATGCTGACAGAAGTGCACACATTTCCCGTTGCTTAGCCAAAATTTTTCTCTATGCGGTGGATGGCTTCTGAGGCTCAGCATTTTGGCAGAGCTGAGCAGAACTTGGAGTGTTCTGCGCCTTCTGATAGGGATTTTCCAATACTGTTACCATCTGAAGAACATGCTCCTCCTCAGGTGTGCTGTGTGCCTCTCTACATCACAGCCAAGCTGTCTGTACCACAGGACCACTGAGCTGAGCTGTGTCTATCGAAACTGGAGGAGGGTGCCCAAGAGTGATGTGATGGCACTCTCTGAGAACTCAACCTCCTCCCACAGCAGCTCTGCTCTATCACCCTGGAAGGACATGTGGAAGGTCAAAGACATGACTTAGTGTTGACATGGGGAAAGAGTTCAAACATAACATAATGAGTATCATTGCATTTCAAACAGTAACAACATCAATCAAACATGAGCGACTGTTAAATACTAAGTGCCAGTGCAATATTTAATGATATAACCCAATACGGTTGGCCTCTTATGTCTCTCTGTCACCAACATCTGATGCCTGTGCGACCCTTTTGATCTTTTGAATTTCTGCTTTCACTGTTGTCATGGTAACAAATTTTGCAGGGGTGTACCCACTTCCCTGTCTTTCCTTGCTTCCATTATGACCCATGCAGGCAGATTTCTTTCAATAGAGATTTTTCACACACCATGGCTACAGTCATGTTTGGGAAACCTGGAAGCAGCATGTTATTGCTGTGTCTGAGTTCTAAAGCCCACTGACAGAATAATGGGATCTCAACCCACAGCAGACGTCCCATTTGCCCCTTTTCAGCTAAAATGTAAACTGTAAATTGTTGCTGTTTTGTATCATCTGCAGTAGTATTTTGTGGGAAGTTTACAGCAGTTGGGTATTCAGATTAATCTGAAGAATTTTGTTTTACAACCAGTGCAGGAATCACTTCAGGGCTTTCTGAAGTCCTTTAATCTATGGGATTATTGAGTCTGCTTGAAGTGTCATTGTGGGTCACATCACACAGTTCAAAATTCAATTCTCTGGATGATCCTTCTCGTAAATCAAAGTTGCAGAAAATTTTATATTTTTTCTCACTAATCTTAAATGCCAATATTCAGCGGATCCTCTTCTATTTCTTTAAATTCCTTTTGGGGAAGCTGTTTCATGCAGGTGACAATTGTTAAGTTTGAACCCTGCGATTTTGAAAACTGCACTTGTTTGTGAGTGCACTCATTTGTGGAAATAGCCCTTTGATTTCAACTGCGATTCAATTTATTTGTAGTGGTGACAACTGGGAGAAACAATATTAGCTAGACTGCAGAAGCTTAGAGTTTGCCTTTCAGCAGTGCCCCAGGATTAGAAAAGTCCACCTGAAACACTGGGGTAGGCAGACAGGGTCTCCAGAACACAGTGAAGTGATTGTCACTTAAGTGCTCAAGTTATGGAGTGGCCCTCGAACCCACAACCTTCCGATTCAGGGAAAAGAGTACCACCAACTGAGCCAAGCTGACATTGATAGCATGTGTATTTAGCATACTTAAAATACAGATAATGTCATTGTGACTTATATTCATTTGAGTCACCCCAGTAATAGCTGGTTTAATTGGCATTTACTCATCATGTGATAATGTAGTCCAGCTGGGTATAATTCATTGCAGAAAATAATTACAGTAATTATGTTAAGTGTGGCATTACTGCACGTGGAAACACACCACTGCATGCACTGTGCATATGGCAACATTACCACACACAAGATAATTCTAGCTGCATCTTTGCAGGGTACTAATTTGGCTACCATCCGTTTAAACCAGTTCTGCTTCACATCAACAGGGCTGACAGTTTAGAACAAAAATTCCAGAATAAAAACAAGTCTTTATACATAAAATTCTTGCACCAACCAAGTATCTGTTAATTTTAGAATTGTCTGTGCAGACGCATTTCACTTCTCTTTCATTGTTTCAGACTCATTCTAAAACCCAACTCTTACTTTTGGGGATCTCTTCCAATTTGTTTTTGTCTAGATTTTTTTTTCCTTCTCATTCCTTTTCAAAGTGCCTTTGCCAATTTTGGGATATATAAATGCTAGTTGTTGTCATGTTTGAGATAATCCCGTTTGTAGGTGTCTCATTTTGTCACATGTCCACAAACAATGTCATACTTACTGTTGTTTGGCTGCAATATTTTACTCGAGGAAATAATGAATCACAACAACACTAGAAGCTGGAATTAAAATTATGGAGCACGCGCACCAATTGAGAGCTAACAATCAGCAAATATTAATAAAACAATCACAAACGAGAAGAAAAGCTAATTAAATCACTCAAGTTTTTTTTTCCAACTGCCTTTACAGATTATCTTTGTTTGTTAATAAATTGAGAACATATAGAACAACTTGTATAAAAAGCGGGTAATTAACATCTCCCCAGTATATTACCCACATTGGAGTTGTGAGAAGCTGATCAGTCATGATTTTAACAAAGCCCAAAGTCAGCTCATGTCCCTTTTGTAGAGTCAAACAGCACGGAAACAGACCCTTCAGTCCATCCAGTCCACACTGACCACGTTCCCAAACTGACCACGTTCCCAAACTAAACTAGTCCCACTTGCCTGCCTTTGACCCATATCCTTCCAAGCTTTTCCGATTCATGAACTTATCCAAATGTCTTTTAAATGTTGTACCTGCTTCCACCACTTTCTTTGGCAGTTCATTCCATACGTGAACCTCTGTGTAAGAAAGTTGCTCCTCATGTCCTTTTTAAATCTTTCTCCTCTCACCTTATAAATAAGCCCCCTAGTTTTGAACTCCCCCACCCTGGAGAAAAGATCCTTACTATTAACCTTATCTATGCCCCTCATGATTTTATAAACCTTAATAAGTTCACTCCTCAGTCTCTTTTGCTCTAGTGAAAAAAAAAGTCTCAGTCTTTCCAGTCTATTTTTATATCTCAAACCCTCCATTCCAGGCAATATCCTGGTAAATCCTTTCTGAATTATCTCCAGTTTAATAATATCCTTCCTATAGCAGGGTGACCAGAACTGCACACAGTACTCCAGAAGAGGCCACACCAACATCCTGTACAACCTCAACATGATGCCCCAACTCCTATACGCACAGATGTTGCCTCCCTATCATGGCACTAGCATCTGAAAAGCTTGTGCGAGAAGCTTCGCTGCATTTTTATCAGGTGACGATAGAGACAAAGAGGATCAGGGTTAGAAGAAGTCCATTTATTTTTACTTGCATTGTGGGATCAAAAAAAGCAGCGGAGATTCGTGGACCTGACGAGGAAAGCGGAGGCCTTTTTTCCTGTTGATTTACTCCACCATCCTGATCGTGAAAGCTCTATAAGTTGATCCCAACAGATGACCATTCCAACACCACGACCCCCTCGCAGTAACCTGATAGACCCTGCGCTACATGATTTTTCAATGCTCCCTGCAGATGTCTCACTAACATCATCATGTCACTGAAATCATCAGAATCACAAGCCTGTAAGGGCCATACAGTCCCCAGCCAGGATCCTGGCCAAAAAATGCCTAGCTAAGTAGTTTAGTTCATTCACAAAGTTTTTGTTTGTGGAACAAGAGGAGCAGGAATGCTTCCCGGATCACAGACCTACCCTATCTTTAATTCCTCCAAAATCCTTATATACTTTGGAGGAGTCTAGTTGCATCAGTCACACACACCCACCAGAACTTCCCTCAGTTTTCCATTTCTTTTTCTTGTTTAGATATCATTCCCATTGACTTTGTGCAGGAGACAGCTAACATGGCCAAACAGCTCAAAGGTACTGGCAGTCACACTTTGGATATTGGATGCTTTGCCAGTCACTTCAGCCCTGTACACTTTTGTCATGGTTTGAGAATTGCATTGAGCAATTTGTCCACTTCAGGCCTACCATACCCAACAACCCAAGGAGAATAAAGGCATCAATTGTTTTAACAGCACATGCAGCAGACCTACATGAATGCTTCTTACTAAATCTTTGCATTCTTCCCTGAAGCAGTTCGCAGCTCTAGAGATAATCAGTCGCATTCTGAGAAAATAAGAATGTATAATCAGGAGTAGGCCACTCAGCCCCTTGATCCTGCTCCACCATTCAATAAGTTCATGGCTGAACTGTGACCTAATTTCATATGCTTGCTTTGGGCCCATATCCTTCGATATTCTTGTTTAACGAAAATTTGCCTTTCTCAGATTTAAATTTAACCATTGATTTAGCATTGACTGCTGTTTGGGGAAGAGTGTTGCAATCCTTTACTACTCTTTGTGTGTAAAAGTGCTTTCTAACATCTGTCTTGAATGCCCTAGCCCTAATTCTTTGACTATGCCTCCTGGTTCCAGAATCTTCAACCAGTGGAAATAGTTTATCTTTATCTAGTCTGTCTTTCCGTGCAAATATCTTGAAAACCTGTATTGGATCAGTCCTTAACCTTCCAAATTTTAGAGAAAAAAAGGCTTAATTTGTCTAATCTCTCCTCATACCTTAAACACCTGAATTCTAGGTATCATCCTTGTAAACGTGTGTTGAACTCCCTCCAGGGCTAAAACATCCTTTCTAAGGCTCTCGCAGAACTATAACTGGGGTCTATCTAAGATTTCCTTGTACTCCAGTCCTCTAGATATAAAGGCCAGCATTCCATAAGACTTCATGACTGTTTTCAGCACCTGTTTGTGACATTTTAAGGAGCTATGCACATGAACCTTCAAACCTCATTGCACATCCGATGTATTTAATTCTGTGCCTTCTAAAAACTACACTGATCTATCTATTTTCAGTCCAAAATGGATATCTGCACACTTGTTTAGATTAAAATCCATGTGCCACAGCTTTTCCCATTCACCTAATCCATCAGTATCCTGTTGTAATTTTATGCTATCTTCTCCGCAGTCTACAATGACACCCGATTATGTGGTATCAGCAAATTTGGATGTTTGACTTTTTATGCCATTATCCAAGTCATTAGTGAATATTGTGAATCATCAAAGTCCTAGCACAGATCCCTATGGAACACCACTAGCACATTTTGCGTACATACCTATTATTCCAACTTTCTGTTTCCTGCCACTCAAACAATTTACTATCCATGTCAGTAATTTGCCCTCAAATCCAGGACCTTCCACCTTAGCTAACAGTCATTTGTGTGGGACTTAATCAAAGGTTTTCTGGAAGCCCATATGAACAACATCCACCAACATTACTTCTGCCCACACCTTTGTCACGTCTTCAAAAAATGCTGAGGTTTGTCAATCACTACCTACGCTTCATGAATTCATATTGACTCTCTCTGATTAACCAAAATTTTTCAAGGTGATCAGTTACCCAATTCTTGATTATGGACTCCAGCAATTTCCCCATGACAGATGTCAGGCTAACTGGTCCATAATTCCCTAGTTTCCCTCTTAAAGAGCAGACTGGCATGAGCAAATTCTCAGTCCAGAAGTAGAACTCCTGAATCTAGGGAACTCTGAAAGATTATAGTTAGGGCATCGGCAAGGTGTTCTCCTACCTCCTTTAACAACCATGGTTTCTATTGTGTGGATTTGTCACTCTTCAGTTCCATTAATTTCCCCATTATTGATGATTTACTAAAGTTAAGCTTATTTCGACCCTGTCCCTGATCCTCTGTTAATTTCATTGGGACTTCTGGACAGTTATCCTCCTTTTCTGCTGTGAAAACTGAAGCAAAATAATTTATAGCTATAAATCTCCTAGAATCATAGAATCTCTGCAGCATGGAAGTAGGCCATTTGGCCCATCGAATCCACACCAACCCTCAAAAGAGTATTCCACCCAACCCACTACCCTACCCTATTCATGTAATCCCACATTTCCCATGGTTAATCTACCTAGCCTACACATCTCTGGACACCATGGGCATTTTAGCATGGTCAATCCACCTAACCTGCACATCTTTGGACTGTGGGAGGAAAGTGGAGCACCCAGAGGAAACCCACGCAGACACGGGGAGAATGTGCAACCTCCACACAGACAGTTGCCTGAGGCCGGAACATGCAGCCTTGAGGCTGGAACCGAACGCGAGTCCCTGGCACTGTGAGGCTGCAGTGCTAACCACTGAGCCACTGTGCTGCCCACAATACTCTGTATGTCCCTTACAAGTTCTCTTTCATAATGCTTTTTAACTGCTCTTAAAAGCCGCTTTATGGTTGTTTTTGGTCTTCGTGCTTGTTCCATTCTGTAGGATCTGTACATTCTTTATATTTTCATAAGCCCTTTTTTAAAAATGTTATACTGTCCCTTACCTCCTTGGATGTCAATGGCTGTTTTATTTTGTGAGGTGGACCTATTCATAGGTAATGTCACAAGAAAACAGGCGCATGATTGATTGGTCAGTATTTTTCTCATTTATCGTTCAACACTTGATTAATTTTAGTAACTAGCATTTTTTATTAGTAGATGAAATTTTACTAATACCAACGTTGTTTATTAGATTGGCTGGAGAGTATTTGTTATCAACTTTGACAAAGGTTTTTAAGTAGGTGAGTGGAACGTTTATTGAAATAATATGAATATAAGCATTTGTAGGACGAGAGATGTTAATTAAAATTTACCTGCAAAACAATTAAATAGCAATTAATTAATTAAAGACTGGTGGGCATGTGGAATGCGTTGCCGGCAGTGGTAGTGGCATCAGATACTTTAGAGACTTTTAAGCAAATCTTGGATAGGCACATGGAGGATAGTAAAATGTAGGAGGTACGCAGGGTAGATTGATCTTAGTAGGTTAATATGTTGGCACAACATCGTGGGCTGAAGGGCCTGTATTGTGCTGTACTGTTCTATGTTCTATTTTCTAAAAACATGGGAACTTGAGGATGCTTGTACACATTAAGTGTCTGTGGCGCGAGGGAGGTCAGCTCAGACTCATTGATCTGGAGAATAAGCTGAAACGACAACACATCTTGGAGAGGTATGGTTATCTTGGTAATTTGTTCCAGAAGGTGCTCACAGGGTCTTTGAATTTGGTCCCCAGTCAGGAACAGAGGGGTATGATTGTTGAAGTAACTCCAGGAAGGCCAGTATCCAGTCACCAAGTCACACTTACTTACAGATGCATAGTACTTGACGCTGGTCCAGCTTCCTCAGAGCCAGATCTCAGAGTGAACAGAACCTCTGACCAGATTAATAGTCCCAGTCAGGGAACTCATATTCTAGGAGGTCCACCTAGCTGACCTTGTTACAATCACTACATTCCTCCCCCTCTGGGTCACAGGACATAGGTTGGTTCATTGTTTTAGCTACTCCTTGGAGGTGTTCTAGCACCAGGTCAGGTTCCTCCAACTGTGCCTCTGGCACGGGTGTAATGCACACTAACTACCCTCTTGTGCCTGGAGCATCTCGGAAGAATTTTATTCTCTTCTTCAAATAGAGAAGGCATCGAGGCCATGAGATCCACTGTGTTCATCTCAGATCCTGAGGTATCTTCAATGCTTGGCAGAGAGGGAGAATTCTTGGGTTCCAGAATAGTCCAAAAGGCTTTGTCCCCACTGATGCTGCCAGACCTTTTGAGTTTCACCAGCAATTTCTGTTTTTGTTTCAGAATCTCGAACATCCACAGTTCTTCACTTTATTATAGTTAAATACATTTAGCCTGAATCTTTTCACTGGATTTATAACTGTTTTCTTATATTTAAGAATTCTAGCTTTGGACTCCCCAAATCAGTAGAAAAAATGACCATATAAAGCCCCCTCTTTCAATGTTACAGCCTGAATTAAACTCTCAAAGCATTTGTAATAGACTTCCAGACATTAAAATTATTGAATAGCATTGTCAGCAGTTCTTAGGAAATTCAGTCCATCTAACATTGGCTGATGGAGAAAATGTGGCAGCTAATAGAGATCAAGTAAAAGGCACAAGGATAAAATGTATTAGCCTATTATTTTCCAAAAATTCTCACTTAGATTTAATTTAAGTATCACTCATGTTCAAAGTATTGTAAAGAAAGCTCTGGAGATTTTCAAATAAAACTACTTCAAAGTGTCCAAAGTGGTTGTGTGGCTGTTTGAAGATCAGGTATATATGATGGAGATAAGCCGTCTCCAGACAGATTAGCACCTTCACCTGTCAGTTAAGGGATTTGTTCACACCTAACATCATAGGCACAGTGAAACATACAAAAACTTCCTCCCTTACCTTGTATTTTGACAACCAAGATTCACAGTTTATGTTATTGCTGCTATTTTTCTCTAATATTTTTAGAAAAAGTTTTGCAGAAAATGCTATAGTTTACTAAGATATTTTGTAAAACTATCAGCCTGTGGAAGTTGGATTTGGATACATTGTACTAAAACTGGAGTTTCAAGTATTGAACCAGGATTTAACAAAAAATAATTTGGAACTGGTTCTGTATTTCCTTTCAGAATATCAATGCTGCACTGACAAACTATTGAGAAGATTTCTCGTAACATTCTGCAACTATGAACAGACCTATCCAATTCAATCCATGAAATAATATAGACATTGTAAACTGATGTTTTTCAAAAGCTCACTTTTTAAAAAGACAACCATATGTGGTTTATATGCTGAGGAGGAATTCCTCTGCATAGCATAGGGCTCTTTAATCATCTGCTATTAAGTTAGCTCATCTCAGTTTAGTTAATATTGATTTTGGTGACATTTTAAGTTGTAAAACAGGAGGTCAATAACATGGTATTGGGGGCTACAATATGTAGATGGCTATTAAATTCTGCTCTGCATATGTGAAGAAACAGGCAAGTACAAATGATTACCAGAGACAAAATGTTTCCACTGGGACTAATATATGGAGGACTAATCACACATGTTATGATGTTTCACATCAGAGGAGATTGAAATTTTATAGGGAAACGGGCATTTGTTAGTTTGAATTATATCAGAAAGCCCTGGGTTCAAGCCCATTCAAGACATTAGAACATGTAATTCAGGCTGTCATTTCAGTGCCGTACAAAGGGAGTTCAGCATTTGAGGTGGAGGTGACGTCGCTCCAATGAGATGTCAAGCCAAAACCCTTTTGCTGTTTTAGATGAACATAACATATCCTATTATTCATAGAAGGATCATGGAATTCTTATTTTTTTTTTGTCTAATATTTTTTCCACAACCAACATAAAAAATAAAATGGTTCATTGATGTCATTATTGAGCCTAAGACTTCACCGTGAGCAAATTGGCTTGTACATTGCTCTGCATTGCAAAACGCTTTGTGAGTTTCTACATATGTGAAGGTGCTATTTAATCTTTATTTCTTTTTTGAACAGTGGATTGCAGTTTTGAAGCCAAGAAATTGTCTTTGCACCTGTAACTGGGAGTAATGTTTGGTTGATTGCAGAGAAATTATCAAGATAGTTTCCATTAGTGTTTCCCAAGGGTTAGTTTGGGTTTCATTACACTTTCCAATTGTTATAAATGACCTAGACTTAGGAGTAGGGAACAGCATTACAAAATGTAGAGATGAATGAAACTTGACAGCATAGCAGATAACAAAGAGGATGATTGTAGATTTTAAGATGACTTAGAGAGACGAAAGCATGACAGATGTGAAGATTGAACTGGTGCACTTTGAGAGATTTAACATGGAAAGTCTGAACAGGATTTTATCAGAGGTATTAACTTGAAAATTGCCGAGGAGGAGAGAAACTTTGGCAGGGATCAGATTAGGCAAAGTCAAAAAAAACTCTGAAAATTAGTTGCTGAAGACAAAAAGGTCATTTTTGTGACAAGGAAACATGTAATTATAACACTTTCATGATCTGTTATGAAAATGTTTCTAGGCTATATCAAATGTGGAATTATTAGTCTTCAAGTTTTCCCTTTGTTTATCTTGTATTGTTACTAACACTGTGGACCAATGCATTTATATAAACTCAACTAAGCTATCTCAATGTTTTAGCATTCAATGGGATTAGTGCAGGTAACACAGCATACAGACCATACAGACAACAATGCATGACCTCACTGGATTATATAAGTGTAAAGGGAAATAAATTACCATACCAGCACTGTTTTTCACTGAGCAAGCATTTTAACTCGCCAGGACTATTTTTTCCATTCATTCACAAGATGTGAGCATACTGTAAGTGGTGACATTTATTGTCCATCCCTAATGGCCCTGGAGAAGGTGATAGTGAACTGTCTTCTTGTATTGTTGTCATCCATGGATGGTAGGTACACAAACAGTGCTAGTAGGGAGGGAGCTCCAGGATGTTGAGCAAGTGACAATGAAGGAACAGCAATATAGTTCCAAGTTAGAATTGTGTACAGCTTAGAGGAGAACTTGCAGGAGGTGGTGCTCCCATACATCAGGTGCCCTTGCTCTTTTAGGTGGTAGAACTCACTGTATTAGGAAGGTGCTATCAGAGTTCCTTTGGTAAGTTACTGCATTGCAGCTTGGGATGGATAGTCAGAAAAGATTGACGTTGCCAAAACTGCCCTCATTTTTTTAATGTTTATATAAAACTCTTAAAAATTAAGGTTACAATTAGATGCCAAAGAAACAGAAGTGCAATAAAGCATCGCAGTAACATTTGGCATGTTGTGTTTTTAAATTCACATATTATAGATCAATGTGTAATAAGAATATAACACAAAAACAGTAGTTACTGGAAAAAAACTCAGCAGGTCTGACAGCATCTCTGGGAAGAAAGAAGAGCTAATGTTTCGAGCCTGATAACTGTAACTGAGCCAGAATGGTTCTGATGATGAGCCACCTGAATTGAAACATTAACTCTACTTTCTTCCCACTGATGCTGCCAGATGTGCTGAGTTTCTACAGCAACAGCAACTACTATTTTTATTTCAGATCTCTAGCATCTGTAGTTCTTTGTTTTATTTTTATGTAATTATGTAACATATAATATGAAAGCATATATTTTTACTTTCTTTATTGTTTTTCATTCACTTGTGCATGTTTCAGCTAAACTCTCCAGATAGTACGGTGACAGAAGACTGTGTTAACCATTTCTCCCCACACTCGCACATGCCTTTCCTTCCAAACTATCATTCACTCAAGTTCTTAATCCCATCCCCACTTAGCCCCTCACATGCTCAATCACACCTTCTCTCCCACCATTACTCTAGCAGCCTTCCTCCCTCTCCATCCTCCCTCTACCTGGATATCTTCATGTTGTTTGGATGTGGGAGAGCTGGAATGAGGAAACATGGCTGTTAAAGTCCAAAGTTCAGGCACTGACTCCCAGTCCCCAGATGCTATACTAACTAGAAGATGAACAATTTTCTCACTCTAGAGATTTTTCACAGTTGAGAATGTTCTACCTCAAAAAATGTTGGAAGTTAATTCCTCAAATATTTTCTTTATTTAATATTACATGTCTCATGTTACAAAATACTGAAAAGTGTTGTATAGTGTTGCCATTCTCCGGTGCCACCTTAAAAGACAGAAAAATAAACTAAAACATAGAACATAAAGGCAGAATAATGAAGAAATAAAGAACTGTCCAACTTTACAGTCCTTCTTAATGTTTAGTAATTGAAATCATCTTAAAAGTGACGGTTGTAGGTACTTGAGGGTGATGTGCTTTAAGGGTTATGGGTAAAAAGTAGGGATCTGGAACTTGGTACATTGCTCTTCCAGTTAAAAAGCCAACACAACCTGGGTGCAATGGGACAAATAATCTCCTTCTCAGCTCTCAGTTGCTATGATTCTTAATACCAAGTTGCTGCATGGCTGCTGATTGTTTACAAAGATATATTCAAGGCTAGTGCCGCTAGTGTGCCAATAACAATAATTACAATTGTGAGCGAGAAAATTCAATTAACAATCAGCAAATTCAACTGAACTTCTCTGGAGTCAATTTTGAATTCAATTAAAATCAAGCAGCAAGAGTACGGGTAAGATAAAATCAAACAGATGTCTAAATTAGTTAGAAAGAAGTAAGTTTAAAAATGAGGTCTGTAGCTAAACTCATTCCTCAAACTTTTGTTTAAAAATCAGCCAATAGATATACTTGCTGAAAATTATGAGCTGTGTTGTTTTGTAGTCTCAAGACACATACTCAGGACTGAAAGTGGCAGGGGAAAATGGGAAGTTGTGAATTAGCAGTCTATTAACACATCTCATAATTCTTTGCTCTGTTGATTTATGTGTTGTTTATTCCATTTATAAACTACAACATAAGTGTTTTTTTTCTGTGATTTCGCTTTGGGGTGAATAAACCCAAGTGGGAGAGAGGGCAAAGGGTAAAAAGGAAGGGGCAGATAGGAAGGTTTGAGGGAGTTAGAACTGGAAAGAAGAGGAAGGGAACAGTAGAAAAGGATGATTTTGTGAGAGGACTAACAAGAATATGTGACGAAATGGGTGAATGGATTGGAACGAGGATTAAAAAAAGCAGGTGATCTGTTTCTCTGGGGGAAGGGAAGCATTTTCCCTCCCTCAACTTGTCCCAAATATTTTCTTCAGTAAATGGAGTTGATTGTGGAGTGCTTGTAGTTTGCAGTTCTTACTCTAGAGAAGTGCTGGGGTGTCCTCTTTTGAATGTCTCGGCCTAACTCCCTTATGATGTAGTTGATGGGACAGGGGTGGAGTGTGCTCACAACTCACTGATGCTGTGGGGTATTGAGATTCATTCGGAGACTCTTTGATAACTTGAGGATGTTAGTACACAGGATTCGGCAGTAGTTTTGAATATGACATGATTTTTTCATAAATATCTGGAGGGTTACTTTTACCAAAGGATGACAACACGCATTTGATTAGTGTTGCATTAATAATAAATCTCTGAAAGTCTAGATTTAGCAATTCATTTTCAGGCTAATGAATGATTATTGATGTTTACGAGTCCTGGAAGCACTGAAACTGTTATCTGCAGAATTAACTTTCAATGCTGATTGGACACAATGTCCTGGACATTATTATCTTAGCTAATGTTACTACTTGTCAAGTCAGATCCAATAATGAAATCTGGTTTGATAGAGTGTTTTTTTTTCTATTCTAAAAGTAGTTGTCTTTTACTGGAACATAAGCACACAAGTCTGCAGATCTAACAAAGCGTGGAGCTGGAGGAACACTGCAGGCCAGGCAGCATCAGAGGCACAGGAAAGCTGACATTTTGGATCGGGCCCCTTCTTCAGAAATCTGCAGTTATTTTTTAACATATAAAATAAACTTCTGTTTTATTAAGAAATAAAAATAAAACAAACCAGGCTATCTAAAAATAATTGTTTGAAAGGGTTCAAAACATATGGCAAAATAAAATCCCATCTACTACCCAGCACTGTCACTTTACAGGTAAACAAAATCAGAGAAATTTTCTTCTGTTATCAAATCTGTAGTTTGACTTAACTGCTTCTTGTCAGTTCTGGTTTGAGCGCTATAATGCCTTTTCCTTGAATGCCCACACCATTGAGATCTTAGACTTTCTCAGCTTTGAATAACCAATGCAGATTTCTAACCAAGTACTCTTGAACTGGAGGGTTCACAAACTATACTCTTTCACTAACATAATTTAACTGCTCGAAATAATCTCTTTTTCTAGCTACTGACAAAGTTTTTTCTTGTCGTAAAACTCCATAATGTACACAAACTTGCATCAACACTTCACAGGTCACTTGCTGTTTCTGAAACATACTGGCATTAAATTCATGCTTCTTGAAAAACTGACTCAATTATTGTTTAAATCCTTCCAGAAATGTAGACCGACCAAAAGCCCATATGCCACTTTGAAATCCAGGCTCTAAAACAAAACAGCCTCCATTTATCCATCTAGATTTAGATTGGTAAGTACTCTGGCTGGGAGAGTAGCCATTGTGAAAGACTGTTACAGAGAAGTAAAAGAAAAAGACTCTCAAGTTTTCCTATGTGGCACTGAATGTTCTGAGATGTACAAGAGGAAGGAGTCCTTTCCACCACCAAGTGAAAATAGACCTGCAGACATAGCTGATGAAGTGCACAAAGGAAGAATTCCTAGGGAGATCATAGTCCTGGCCCCAAAACGTGATACCAATGCAGTAAGAAGTTTAAAAATTTGATATGAATGGCTAAGGTTAGATCACCTTCTCACATAAAGGGCAGAGAAGTCATCTTTGGTCAATATTTCATCCTCAATCATTAAAGCAGACTAAATAGTCATTGTTATATTGTTATATTTGTGAAAGCCTGCTTTTTTTTTTAGTCATTCACAGGGTGAGGGCATCACTGGCTAGGCTAATATTTATTGCTCATCCCAAAGGGCAGTTAAGAGTCAACCACACTAAGAGTCTGGAGTCACATGAAGGCCAGACCAAGTAAGGATGGCAGTTTCCTTCCCTAAAGGACATTAGTGAACAAGATGGGTTTCTCCAATAACTGATAACAGACTCTTGGTCATTATTAGATGCATAATTCCAGATATTTTATTGAATTCAAATTTCAACATCTGCTGTGGCAGGATTTGAACCTAGATCCCCAGAACGTTGCGTGGGTCTCTAGATTAAAAGTCCAGCAATAATGCCACTAGGTCATTGTCTTCCTACAGCTTACTCTGTACAATTTGACAGCATTTTTTAAATGTCAGTAGTGACTACACTTCAGCAGTACTTAATGGGTTGTAGAGTGTTTTGCCACATCTGGTGGTCATGAAAGCTGCTATATAAAGGCTAGCTTTTATTTGTTTTCTTTTCTCATATCTCTTCAACAATGTGAATATCAGACACGAACATATCAGTGTCCACATCCATAGCAAGTTGGAGAAGAAACATTGTTGCCTGCCCCTCCCTCCAACATACCCACACTGAGTTAACTGGAGATTCAAAGATTGAAACAACTTACTCAACAGCTCCAAAGGTTTTGCACTTACCTCCAAACTCACTCAGTTGAACCCAGAGATTGGCAAAATTAGTTTTGACTTTTTGGGGTCTTAAACCTTACCTTCAGGCTCAAATCCGTCTCTCACTTGCCTGGTAAAATTCTGCCCATCGTTTCCAAGAGTTTTCCTATTATTGATTTAAAGGCAGATTGACCTAATCCCCTTGTTCTTTTTGAACAAAGGTGTCTACTTTTCAATTCTTCACTCTGGCACCATTTCTTTTCCAAGGTAGATTGGAGGATTACAACCAGAATTTCCTCCTTTGCTTTTCAAATACATCCCTTTTGGACTGAATAGCTTCAAACCTTTTTTTAAAAAGGTATTTCTTCTTTATTTCTTTACCTGCTTTATCCTGTCCACTCTGCCTACTATCTTCTCCTTCCACTTATCATCAATAAAATCCACCTCCTTAGTGAAGAAAAATGCAAAGTACACATTTAGTTTCTGTGTTCCTGGTCTCCACTTGGAGATCTCACTGTTGGGTTGCATTTGGCCTCAGCCTTCCTTTGAATATCTTTCTACAATGTCAAGATGCAGAAGGGATATATTACATATAGGGGAAGAATAACAGCAGAATGCTTATTAGAGACAAATAGTATAGAACATGTACAGGGAAATGACCCAGTAAGTATTGTTGTAGAACAATATACAGTCTACAGTCTTGTATACAGTCTACAAGATAATAAAACAAACACTGAAGCTCAGTCTTCTAGAGGCGAGAGTGGATTAGATTAACTCTGACAAGAACCAGTTTGGATCCCCTTCCTGCTGAGGTAGAATCAAGGCAAGGAACATACAGAAACTAAATGTGTACTTTGCATTTTTCTTCACTAAGGATGTGGATTTTATTGATGATTAATTGAAGAAGAAGATAGTAGGCAGAGTGGACAGGATAAAACAGGTAAAGAAATAAAGAAGAAATACTTTTTAAAAAAAAGGTTTGAATCAGGGCCTGTCTCCCTCACCCTACCCATCGTAAATAATCATGGCACTTTGTCAATTGCAGCAAGTAATTGCCAAGGACCTGCCTTCAAGCAGAGAACTCAAGAAGATTAGGAATAACAAGTTGGGATGGCATGGTGGCTCAGTGTTGGCACTGCTGCCTCACAGCACCAGGGGCCCAGCTTCGATTCCACCCTTGGGTGACTGCCTGTGTGGAGTTTGCATGTTCTCTCTGGGTCTGCAAGGTTTTCCCCGGGATGTTCCAGTTTCCTCCCACAGTCTAAAGATGTGCAGGTTAGGTCGATTGGCCATGCTAAATTGCCCATTACATCTAGGGAGGTGCAGGCTAGGTGGATTAGCCATAGAAAATGCAGGATTACAGGGATAACGTCGGGCAGTGTGTTAGTATGGACTCAATGGGCTGAAGGCCTGCTTCTACACCGTAGGGATTCTATGATAAGAATGCACGCCTTATGACGCATTTAACTCAATGTAACCCAGAGTTCTAGTGCAGCCAACAACACATAGTTTTCTTGAGATGGTTAGAATTCCAGGGTAAAACAGATGAATGCACAACACTGAAACTGACAGGCTAGGAAGTCTTCAACAGGGAAAGAGACCAGCTGCATCCACTCCTAGCTGATAGGCTGTTGCTCACTGCACCTCTCCTGGCAGTATGCTTACAGGTTAGACAGATAATTTTCAACTTCTTTAAAAAGTTAGTTCACGTATCTTGGACTGCACTCAGCTTGATCCTTCCTTTCTGCCTTTGAAGTGGTGGAGGAACAGCTTATGCAGCTCAGCCTGATGATGGGGCAAGAAGAAGCAGCACCAGAAATACTAACAACACCAGATGTAAGACCAGCAGCAACACCAACAGCTTTCTCTTGTGCTACATGTATTTTTACAATAGAGAGTGGATGGACACAGAGATCTAGCTTGAAGGAAAGGAGAACTACAGCACAGCATCGACATTGTAGTGATTGTAATGAAGTCCGCTGGCTGGACGTCATAAAATATGAATTCCCCGATTGGGGCTGTTTGTCTGGTCCA
Organism: Rhincodon typus; assembly: GCF_021869965.1. Taxonomy (NCBI): domain Eukaryota; kingdom Metazoa; phylum Chordata; class Chondrichthyes; order Orectolobiformes; family Rhincodontidae; genus Rhincodon; species Rhincodon typus. The sequence continues at coordinate 148,378,244 of NC_063332.1, read as the reverse complement.
ATCAGGGAGCCCTGGTTGACATAAAAGGATGAATGAGAGGGATACTGAGCGCTGGAAATGCTTGACTCAGTAAGAGGGAGTGCTATTGTCAAAGTGCATTTCTAAACAAAGGGAGATCGGTGATGTGATCCCTGAAGAGTTACCTCCCACAAGGTCAACTGTGTCAATATGTATAAGTATCTGTACTTCAAGAGGCTCTCAGGTCATTGTGGATATTTGCAGTATTCTGGAACAAGACCCTGATACATTGCCTTTCCCAGAAATGTTACCCTTCTGCAAATATAGAAATTGAATATTTGTGAATGTGGAGAAGCCAGAAGGACAATGTTTTATGGGGTTTATTTATGGCATGTGTGCGTTAGAGGACTGAAAGATGAAGACAAATTTAAGTGCTGGCTGTTCAAATGGGGATGTGAGGAGGAGCCTAGAGAGAGGTATCAGTACAGATAGAAGCGTGTGGTGGTCTGAGGGATGCATAAGAAAGTCAAAGTTTAGGTCTTGACATCTGAAAGCACCTTCTTTTCTCATTCTGTTGAAGTCATCAACTTCTTAGTGCACTTACTGCAGATTCAAGGCACCACATTCCTGCTGCTCACTTCCTCAGCCATTCCGTTCATTTCTGCTTGATTGGAGAGGTCGTCTTTTTCCACCCAGTCTTTCGGGAGCTCACCTCATTTCAGTCTCTCAGATTCCGCAGTAGTGAGGAGTCTGAGACGGGGGAGGTGGAGCCAGCAGGACTTTCCATTTCTCCTCATCAGACGGAGGTTGCTAAAACTTCAAAAATTAAATGCAGATCAGCCATTCTGATGTTTTTCTTATTCACTCATGGGACATAGGCATCACTGGCTAGTCAGCATTTATTGCCCATCCCTAGTTCCCCTTTAGAATCTGGTGGTGTGAGCTGGCCCTTGAACCGTTGCAGTCCGTGTTCTGTAGATCAACTCACAATGCCATTAGGGAGGGAATTCCAGGATTTTAACCAGTGACAGTGAAGCAATGGCAATATATTTCCAAATCAGGATGGTGAATGGCTTGGAGGGGAACTTGCAGGTGGTATCTATAAGTATCTGCTGCCATTGTCCTTCTAGATGGAAGTGGTCACGGGTTTGGAAAATGCTGTCCGTGAATCTTTGGTGAATTTCTGCAATGCATCTTGTAGATAGTAAATACTGCTGCTACTGAGCGTCAGTGGTGGAGGGAATGGATGCTTGTGGATATGACGCCAGTCAAACAAGTTGCTTTGTCCTAGATGGTGTCAAGTTTCTTTTGTGCTGTTGGAGCTGCACCTGTACAAGCAATGGGGAGTATTCTAACACACTCTAACACACTTGCACCTTATACATAATTGGCAGGCTTTGGGGAGTCAGTAGGTGAGTTACTCACCCAGCTTCCCTCGCCTCTGACCTGCTTTCATAGCTAGTGTGTTTGTATGGCAAGTCCCGTTGAGTTTCTGGTCAATGGTAACCCTAAGTGTTTTGATGATGGGGGATTCAGTGATGGTAAAACCATTGAATGTCAAGAGGCGGTGGTTAGACTGCCTCTTATTGGAGATTGGTCATAGACTGGCATTTGTGTGGCGCGAATGTTACTTATCACTTGTCAGCCCAAGCTGGGCCACTTGAGCTAGAAATTCTTCTATTGATGGATGCAATACATAATTTTTTGTGCCATCTGACAGTGACAGGGAAAGATAGAAGCAGGTGGTAATGTAATAACTGAATTAAAGAGCAATAATAAAATTCATTTCAGGGCAAACACATTCCTGACTGTACCTAGCCTCCTGCTACTAAGCGCCTCTACCCTACCCCCAGACCGAGTAGGTCTATTATGTTAAACTTTCAACCATAAATCCAGGAATAAATTAAGTGGCATTTGGAAAAATAACGATAAAGTAATGAAAACCAGTGCTTGATTTTTTAAATATAAATCATGTTCAAATAACTTGACTGAATACTTCGATGATGTAGCAGAGATGTTTGATAAGGAAAGTGTTGTGGCCATTGTTTTTAAATAAAAACAGTTTGATCAGGTGTCACATAATAGATTTCTTAGCAATATTAAAGCCCATGGGATTTTAGTGCTGCACAGAGACAAAATAAACTGAAAGCAAAGTGTAATGCATATCTTTCTTTAAGCTGTAAGGAAGACTACAACAGTGATCTCCAAATTTGGATTAGGTCTGTTGTTCTTGTTAATTAATGTAAATGACATTAACTTGTGTATAAAGGGAATGATTGCAGCATTTACGATATGAACTTCAGAGATTTAGTGAGGACACCAGTGACAGACTAATAAATGGGCAGATACTTAGGCGATGTAATTTAGTACAGAGAAACATGACCCGATTCATGGTGGTGGAAAAATGAGGTGAATGTAACTAAATATTAAAATTAAATGGGTTGCAGGAATAGAGGGACCTAGGGTTCATACACCTTCAAAGCCTTTAAAAGTGTTAAGAGAAGTTTACAAGGCTGTCTTAAAGTCTTAAGATTATTATGCTCACAAATAGAGACATGAAGCACAAAAACAACAAAACTATTCTAATCCTTTGTAAAATATTGCTTAGGTTCCTTGTACCTTCTGAAAACTATCAAGGACTCGGAGACAGTCATAGAAGATTGACTGGAATGATACCAGCATGGAACACTGTAATTTGGTGGACAAACTTGTGGTTTGCTTACAGCAGGCAATGTTCAGGTATGATTTAATTAAGGTGTTTAAATCTTGTAGGGTTACTTTATTTCATTAAAGAAAAATTATTTCCAGTAACCACAATCAATTGTTCTAAACACCCTTCAGGTTCACTAATGTTGGTTTACTAATTTCCTTTAGGGAAGATAATCTGCTTTCTGTACCTTTATGTGACTCCAGAAACACAGCCAAGTGATTGACTCTTTACTGCCTAACAAGCCACTTAATTGTATCAAAAAGACTACAAAATATAAAAGAAGGAATGAAACTGGAAGAATCACTTGGCATTGATTTTGGCATCAGAAATGATAATTGCAAACATATGAATAAAAGTAAATTACTGTGGATACAGGAGATCTGAAACAAAAAGAAATGGTGCTGAAGAGCCTTAGGATTTCTGGCAACATCTGTGGAGAGAGAGACAGAATTAACCTACTGAGTCCAATGAATCTTTTTTGGAGCTGACTGCTCTGTTGATGCTGCAAATTTTTCCAAATCAACATTAAGGGGCTTGTACTAGCATTGAGAGAACAATCTCACAGACTGATCAGGAAACACCCTGACTTAGTCATTCTCACAGATTCAAACCTTGAGAGTCAAGTTTCCAGGTATTAGCATCAGAATATAGCAAAATACTGTGAATACTGGAACTCTCTGGGTTTTTGTTGTCCCTGCAAGTAGGACATCTGTGAGGTATGAGGTTGTCCTCAGATTGACTCCATACAACATGAAATCTCATGGCACCAGTTCAGAATTTGTCAAGGAAACATCCTGTAGATTCCCAACCCCTCTTTATCTCCACTGAAGAATCAATACTTCCTCATGGTGAACACCACTTTGGAGGAAGTACTGAGGATGGGTAAGGGCACAGAATGTACTCTGAGTGGGATACTTCAATGGCCATCACAAAACGTGGCTGAGCAGCACCATGACTAACCAAGCTGCCAATCATAAAGGACATGGATGCTATGCTGGGTCTGCACTACCAACAAGAAAGTAGCATCTACTTGACTGAGTCTTGACGTGGAGGTGCTGGCGTCAGACTGGGGTGGATAAAACTGATGAAGGAGCAACACTCTGAAAGCTTGTGATTTCAAATAAATCTGTTGGACGATAATCTGGTGTTGTGTGACTTCTGACTTTGATTGTGACCTGACAAGTTTACCTGTTGCAGATGTGTCTGATCATGACAGTGTTGGTAGGAGTGATCAATGCACATTCCTTGTGAAGACTGAGTTCCAGCTTCAAATTGAGGATACCCTCCATTATGTTGTGCAACACTAGCTACCATGCTAAATTAGACAGACTTCAGACGGATCTGGTATCTCAAACATGGAAATCTGTGAGGCACTGTGAACCACCAGCAACAGAATTATATTCAATTTTCATCTGTAACCTCATGGCTTATTCCTTACTCTATCATTACCAGCAAGCCAGGGGATAAACCCTGATTTAATACACAGTGCAGGAGGGCATGCCAGGAGCAGCCCCAGACATACCGAAAATGAGGTAACATGGTGGCTCAGTAATTAGCACTGCTGCCTCAGTGCCAGGGACCCAGGTTCAATTCCAGCCTCAGGCGACTGTCTGTGTGGAGTTTGCACATTCTCCCTGTGTCTGTGTGGGTTTCCTCCGGGTGCTCCGGTTTCCTCCTGCAGTCCAAAGATGTGCAGGGTAGGTGGATTGGCCATGCTAAATTGCCCATAGTGGTCAGGGGTGTTTAGGTTAGGTGGGTTAGACAAAGGAAATGTAGGGGTAAGGGAATGAGTCTGAGTGGGATGCTCTTCGGAGGGGTGGTGTCTTCTTGTTGGGCCAAATGGCTTCTTTCCACACTGTAGGGATTCTATGATTCTATGAACTTTGAGAAGCACAGGATTAATTGCATCTTAAACAGTGGAAGCTGCATGCAACAAAGAGAGCTGTAGGATTCAACAATCATAGGATAAGATCCAAGTTCTGTCATCCTACTACATCCAGTTGTGGATGGACAATGAAGCAACGGACACGTATTGGAACTCCACAAATATCCTTATCCACAGCGATGGAGGAGCCCAGCACACGAGTGCAAAAGACAAGGCTGAGGCATGTGCATCTATCTTCAACCAAAGCTCAAAGTGGATGATTCATCTTGGCCTCTTCTTGAAGCTCACAGCATATCAGATGTTAGTCTTGAATAAAATCAATTGTTCTAAGTGATATCAGGAAATGATTGAAGGCACTGGATATTTCAAAGTCTATGGCCCTGAAAACATTCCAGCAATAGTGCTGAAAACCGGTGTTCCAGAACCAGCTGTTCCAATACAGTTACAACATTGACATCTACCTGAGTGTGGAAAATTTCCAGAATATGCCCCGAGCACAAAAATCAGGAATAATCCAACCAAACAGTCTCCTCTCCAACATCAGCAAATTGATGGAAGGGGTTGCTGATAGTACTTTCATGTGACACTTTCAAAGGATTACCTTGCTCACTGACACTTAGTTTGAGTTCTGCCAGGACAACCTGACACCTGACCACATTACAATCTTGTTCCAAAGACAGCTGACTTCAAGAGGTGAAGTGAGAGTGACTGCCCTTGATATCAAGACAGCATTTGTCTGAGTACAGCCTTAAGGAGCCCAGCATAACTGAATTAAAGGGGATCAAGGGGAAAATTCTCTGCTGGTTGGTGTCATACTTAGAATAAAGGATGATGGTCTTGTTTGTTGGAGGTCAATCATCTCATTCCCTGGCCATTTCTGCATCAGTTTCTCAGGAAAGTGTCCTAGGCCCAACCATTTTCAGCTGCTTTACCTTCCCTCCATTACATGGTCAGATGTGCGGATGTTTACCAGTGATTGAATACTGTTCAGTACCTCAAGTACTGAAACAGACCCTGTCCATTTTCAGAAAGACAAAAAACCTAAGATGGCGGTGCCAGCAAGGTAAGCAGCGTTCAGGCTCATGGACCAGTCCACTCTAAGTGGCTGCTTCCTACCTTCTTTCCTTACTCTTTCTGTCTTCTTTCATTTTCTTTTCCTTTCTCTTCGTCTTCTACCTGTCGAAGGGGGTGGTATCGCGGAGAGGAGCAGGACTGCAGGCATCAGCAAGGCAGCGGTTTCAGCGGAGCCAAGGACCCCAAGTTGTGGTGGGTCCAGTGTGGGGTCTCCAGGCATTGACGAGATGGTGGTGGCAGCTGCAGCGGAGCCAGGGGCTCCTGGTTATTGGTGTGGTGGCGGTGGATGCTTCTTCTTGTGATAGGCCGAAAGCCGGGGTTCCCTGGTTGTCGGCGAGGTGGCAGATGCAGCAGAGCCGGGGGTTCCTGGTTACGCGACAAGCGTGGGTCCAGCACAGGACCCCATAGGGGCCTGTCAGCACGGTAGGCCCAGTGACAAAGAAATGGTGCCCGAAGTGTGGTGACTCTGACGTTGGTGGTTCTGGTGCAGGTGGCAGCGCAGATTCGTTGATCGGCCGGATCACGGCTCGAGGCTCTTTGCTGGAGGCGGTGGAGCAAAGACTTTCTTTCAGCTTTGCCTTTTAATTATTTTTGTCCTTGAAGTGTTTGAATGGCGCTGGATTGCAGTGACAGTTGAAGCTTTTCACTGTACTTTACCGTGTTTTTCGTTGTAGAGCACGAGTTACAATAAATCATTATCATCGTCTGAAAGATTTGGACTACACCCAGGCTTAGTGGCAAATGATAAACATGTTTAATCTGCATAAGTATCAGACGATGATCATCTCCAACAAGAGAGAATCTAACCACCAGCCTTGATGTTTGATGGCATTACCATTGCTGAATCTTCCATGTTCACCATCCTCAGTGTTACCATTTGTCTAAAACTGAACTGGACGGCCATTTAAAAACTGTGGTTTCAAGACCAAGTCAGAGCCTAGGAATTCTGCACTAATTCACCTCTTGTCTCCCCAGTTCCTGTCCACCATCTACAAGACACTTCAGGGGTGTAGTGGAATACATCCCACCTTCCAAGATGACTGCAGCTCAACTACACTCAAGAGGCTTGACATTATCCTAGAGAAAGCATCCTGTTCAGTTGGAACCCCATCTACCACCTTCAACATACATTCCCTTCCCCATCAACTCTCAGCAACAACAGTGTGCACCAGCTGCAAGGTGCCTTGCAGTAACTCAACAAGTCTCCTCCGACAGCCCATTCTAAACACACAACCTCCATCACCTAGAAAGACAAAGGTAGCAGATAAAGGGAAACACCACAACTGACATGTTCCTCTCCAAGCCACACACCACCCTACTTCTCGGATTACAAAATTAGAGAGGGCCGGCCAAATATCTTTTCAAATGTTATTGAAACATTTGTCTATTCTGGACAAATTTGATCTCAGCCCACACATACCTTGCTGAAGTTCTTGGCTGTTTGAAACCTCAATCAAGAAAGCTGCATCATGTAGCCTGGTTGTCACTTCCCAACACTCTTGGATACTAATAAGGGTAATTCCTCAAAATTACGGTCAAGTATTTAACATTGATCCAACAATTTGGAGGCAAGTTCCATGCAGTCCATCATCCAAAAGTCAAACTTGAACCCAGAGTGTTTAAAACACACAATATGCTGACACATTTGAGGGTCATATATGAGTGAGAAATGAATAGATGGATATGAGACAGAGTTTTAGGTGTAAATACCAATATGGATTTTCTAGGTCAATGGACCTATTTCCACCCTGTGAATTCTATGTTGTTCTTGAATCCAAGAAAGTAACTTCATTGCATTTTATTTGTAATCCCCTGAGATGTATATGTGTAATTCCCTTGTAATCGTGTTCACTGGTAAAACATGTTTAAATCCTTCAGCTGGTTTATCCTTAAATTTGTGTCATTTTGTCACTCCCTTTATTTTCCAGATGTTCAAAGGAACTGATTATAAACAGAAAAATACCATTGATATATGTCAAAATTGTTACACATTGCCAACCACTTATGCTGATAAATATTTTTGTCTCTAATCCTAACATGCAAATTCCAGTTCCAGTCATTTTGGCATCCGGAATCGATAACACAAGGAGACAGCAGTAAAGCACATGTCATGAAGAAACGGAAAGAATTAAACACTTACAAGACATTTGGCACCAGCAGGAATACATTATTAATTTGACAAATAAGTAAGAACAAAGACGGGAGGAAAAAGTTAATATTTTTGGAGCTTGAGAAACACACGAGATGAGTGGAGTTGAGGCATCCTAAATGTCTTTTCACTGCTTGGAGAATATGTTTGAGGGGATTACTGGGGATATTACGTATACCCATCTCAAGAATATTGAAATTAGCTTAAAAGCAATTAGTCATGTCTTTACTCATTTCGTGGAAGTCTTTTGAAGAAGTAACAGAACTTATTCATGAGAACTGCATCCTGTCAATTTAATTTACTTGGATTTTCATATGGTTCTCAGTAAAGATTTTTAAAGAAGATAAAATCTGATTGCATTAGTGATAAATTAGTTAGCTGAAATGAATGTGATGCATGAAGACATCACTACTTTATAACATAAAGCTGAGTGTTCAACTAAGATGAGAACTTATGACATGCTGTCATTAGTCGGATATTATGACTACATGAACTGATCAAATGTAATACAATTCAGTACCATTGAAAAATGAGTCGACATGGGTAAACCAAGACAGTTAATTCCTCTTTCTACTTAAAAAAAAACTACCAATCTTAAACTGGTAAATAGCCAAAATACCTACCTTGAACTGGCCAGTGGTATGAATGCTGAATAAATGGGAGGATTGAGGGTGAGAGAGATGTATAGAAAGTTCGTATACAGTTTTCTATATATCGAAGGCTGAAAAACATATAGTTGATTATAAAGAGGACAGAAAAATTCTGTGAAAAGGGTAGATGGGTTAATTGCATGGGCAGATATTTTGTAGATGGAGTATATTGCTGGAAAATGTGAACTTTGGCAGGAAGAATAGAAAAACAGCAGACGATTTATATGGAGAGAAACTGAAGAACTCTGTGGTCCAATGGAAGTGCATATCATTTTACATGTATAAAAGGAAAACAATATGCAGTACAGTAAGTTTCCATGCTGTATGACTGTATGAGCCTATTACTCTATAAGTGATTAGGAAGCCCAACGGAATTTTGCTATTCATTGCAACAACAGTTGTACAGGTTATTGGTCAGACTATATCTGGAGTAATGTGCACTCTTGACCTCCTTAATTAAGAAGCAATATAAATGTGCTAGAAGTATTTCAGAAAAAATTCACTTGACAGATAACTGGCTAGCTTTTAAGAAAAGATTGGACAGTCGGGGCCTTTGCCTGTTGGAGTTCAAAAGATGGGGGAAATCTCATTGACACACATTGGGCTAATCTTGCTTGAATTTTTTTCGTAAATCCGAGTTGCGTCACACTATTTTGATGGAATTTCCGCCATGAGGCTAAGTGAGGTTTTTCGCTATATCTTACCAACCTCAATTTATTAACTACCAACTCCACCCTTATGGAATTGGTAGCATCTAATTCTTGCTCCATCTTACTCTGCACCGGTCCCAGAATTACTAAAGATATCCACTGAAAATCTGTCATCCCTTGCACCAACGCCATCTTTAGGAGGCTGCTGTGCATCTGGTGGAGCACTGGCATTCTGTAGCTGCCCTTGTCATTGACGGACAGAGTCTGAACATATCAGAGAAGGGGAAGATGGCAGAGCAATTCTCCAACAGGGCCCTAAATATCCTGGTAGAAGGGGTGGCGCAAAGTAGACTTTTCCTCTTCCTGGAGGACTGACAGAACAGGCCACACCACTACACCCTGGCAGACTGGTCAGGGCACTGACCCAAGTGTCGTCCCATCTCCACAGCCTGAAGAAGAACCAGCAGTATCATAAGAAGTTCAATGATCTTCTCCACTCCATGAGGGTAAGTGTCACACTATTCTCTCTGCTTCCTCACACTCAACTCTATCTCTGCTACTGCACCCACCTCCCACCAAGGCTCATGCTTTGCCACTCTCTGTTTTGCCTTCAACATCCAGCCTCACTTTCCCTCAAAACAACACCCCCAACCTCCCACAGCACCAACCCTATATGCTCTTTGTGCTGCCTCCTTACTCCTTTGGACCACCTCACTAACTTTCACCCATCTGCACCAGCAGTTATAGCTATGCCCCCATTTTCATCTTATTCACTTCCCCTTTCTTTCATGACAGGAGAGCACAATCCACAATTGGACAGAGAGAGCACCAATGGGTGAAGGGGCTTCTCACCCCAAGGGAAGAACTAATGCTGGTCCTTGCCATGGAGCCACAGGATTGCCCATGACACACTTCCTGGGACTGCACAGGCATGGACCACCTGACCAAGGACAGCTTGAGACTGCTTCAACATAGCCACACTGCTGAACAGATATGGGAACGTGTCCTTGACTTAATGTGCTGGGAACTCATCCCCTGCCCCTCCCCAGCCGACTGACAGGTACATTCTTGGACTTTAGTGAGGGCTACTCCCTTAAGACATTGAGACATTGCTGCACATGCAGTGTGCTTGCTAAGTAAGCTGCTGACTCATAGTGCTGGTGTAAGACCGACATAGCATGCTGCCTCACAGCAAGAATTACATCCACTTCACTGAGGAATGTGGAGGCAAGCTACTTGGCTGTGTGACTGCACTAATGGGCACAGCAGAACAAGGCAAGACAAGGCAGAGATGATGTGAGAATGCTGGTAGGAGCTAAGTAAGTGAGCGCTAAAAGAGCAAGTAAGCAGCCCAGAAATGCAAGCCTGGTCCAATCCATGAGATTGGTACGTTTTCTTGTGGGGAAATTGCTCCTGCTGCAGCTTTTCAATGCTAGTTGCCAACACAACTCACAATGTAAGTCTGTGCTTCAAGAGTGCCCTGCAAGTCTATCAGAGAGATGTCTCAATAGTCGTTAGGGATTAGCAAATGTTAGTTGCCAATATCCAGCAAAGGTAGGGGTGCATGTTTCTGGTATCCATTCATTGTGCCCTGAGATTCAGTTTGGTTGCAACCTTTGGAGCAAGGGGCAAGGTGAATCTGTCAACCACCCACCCTGGTCTCCATGTCAAGTTTTCTCGACATCTAGTTTATTCAGCAAGATAGAAAACTCAATGCCAATGATGCCAGTTGGGCTATTATCAAGACATTTAGCAAATAATATTTGCCCTTACTTGCGACTGGCTGTTTATCAGAAGCATAAAAGATGGAGCGAGATGCTCTGCACCAAACATTTCAGCCAATTCTGCCACAAATCCCACCATGTTTTAAAATTAATTTTGATATTAATTAATAGGATTAGGACATTGTTGGGTAGGCCAGAATTTGTTGCCCATCTTTAATTGCCCAGAGGACAGTTAAGAGTTAAGCACATTGTCGTGAGTCTGGAGTCACAGGAAGGCGAGACCACGTAAGGATGGTAGTTTCCTTCCCTAAAGGACATTAGTGAACAAGATGGGTTTTTCCAACAATTGACAATGGATTCACAGTCATCATTAGATGCTTAATTCCAGATTTTTAAAAACTGAATTCAAATTCCACCACCTGCTGTGGGGGTTTCAAACCTAGGACCCCAGGATTTTACTGAGATCTCTGGATTAACCATCCACTGATAATAATTGGCCATCACCTCCCCTTAAATATTGGGCTGACCCCTATAAGATTTGGCACATTGAATCCTCAATGCACTTGACAGGGCAAATTCTGCAAGGATGCTTCCCCTTGTCAGAGAGAATAGAACGAGAGGACACAATTCAAAAGAAGTCCTATTTAAGCTTGGGATAAGGTGAATTTATTTTCTCAGATTCATGAGTCTTCGAAAATCTTTTGTCCAGTAAATGTTGGAGGCTGAGTTGTTCAATATTTTTGAGGCAGTGGTGAATAAATTTTTGACTAACAAAGCAGGCATAAATTATCAGAAATGGACAAGAATTTGGAATTGAGTCCACAATCAGATCAGTCACGATCGTGTTGAATGGCAAAGCAGGCTTAAAGGCCAAATGGCTTGCATCTACTCCTAATTTGTAAGGTTGCATGCATGAAGGATCCAATAATAATGATGGGAAGTCTGATCAGTTGAAAGGCTTGATGATTAAGATGGTGGAGGATTTACTTGGGCAAGACATTGATGTGACTGAGGGGGACTGAGAAGGAAAGAGGCAGGAGGGAAGATGGTGGGAAAAGCTTCCATGACATATGGAGAAGTAAAACAGAGAAAAAAAACCTTATGTGAATCCTAAACTTTGGAGGGAAAGATGCTGGGGGAAGAGTAAGAAATATACTAAATATGATTTGTCAGGCAAATCATTGCCAAAAATTCTTTGGAAAACAAAGCTGGTACATAATTATTAACATACTACAATCAGTGACTAAAATATTAAGGATTAGATATTTATTTATTTGTGAACAGATTTGGGCAAAGTTGACATTGACTAACTGTCAAATGCAGCAATTATCATTACAATGAAATGTAAGTTTATTGACATATTTATCTATTATGTTTGACTTTTCCCTTTGAATACACTTCCTAACATAGTTTTCTTAATGTCAATACAATTTTTGAGTGATTACATTTGTATGAAGTGCCCTATGACATGATAATTGATCAAAACCCCAAAAGGACTTATGATCAGTAATGAAGTTTTAATTCCAATATGTTTTTTTTAAAAAAGAGAACTTCTGCAGTCATTGGATTACTGTGATTTTAAATTCATTGACTATCAGACAGTCCTGTCTGAACCTATAGAATGTCATGACTGTAAAGAGTCAGGGGACATAGAACATAGAACATAGAACATTACAGCGCAGTACAGGCCCTTTGGCCCTCGATGTTGCGCCGACCTGTGAAACCAATCTGAAGCCCATCTAACCTAAACTATTCCATTATCATCCATATGTTTATCCAATGACCATTTAAATGCCCTTAAAGTGGGCGAGTCTACTATTTTTGCAGGCAGGGCATTCCACGCCTTTACTACTCTGAGTAAAGAACCTACCTCTGACATCTGTCCTATATCTATCACCCCTCAATTTAAAGCTATGTCCCCTCGTGCTAGCCATCACCATCCGAGGAAAAAGGCTCCCACTGTCCACCCTATCTAATCCTCTGAT